>NW_027248437.1:0-318238 GCF_031021105.1 Erythrolamprus reginae | reverse complement strand
GAGGGGAAGGAAGGACTGAGGAGGAAGTTTGGGTGGGTGGGAGGAAAAGAAAGAAAGGGGGAGAAAGAGAAAAAAGAAAGGAGGGGAGGGAGGAGGAGAAAGAAAGAACAAAAGAAAGAAAGAAAAGGAATGAAAGAAAGATAGAGAAGTGAGGGAGAGTTGGACGAAGGAAGGAAGAAAGGAGGGAAGAAGTTGGATGGGAGGGAGGGAAAGTAAGAGAGGGAAAGAGAAAGAGAAAGAAAGGAGGGAGGAATGAATGAATGAATGAATGAAGAAAGGAAGGAAGGAAGGAAGGAAGAGGAAAGTTGGGTGGGTAGTCAGGAGTGAAGGAAAGAAAGAAAGAAAAAGAAAGAGGAGAGATAAGAAGGAAGTAAGCAAGGAAGGGAGGACTGAGGAGGAAGTTTGTGTGTGTGGGTGGGAAAGAAGGAGAGGAAAGAAAGAAAGGGGAGAGAAAAGAAAGAAAAAGAAAGAAAGAAAGAAAAGGGGGAGGGAGAGTGAGGGAGTGTAGGGGCAGAAGGAATGAGGGAGGAAGTTTGGGTGGGTGGGCAGTGGAGGGAGGAAAAAAGAAAGGGGGGGAGAGAAAGAAAAAGGAAGGAACAAAGAGGAGAGGGAATGAGGGAGGGGGAAGGAGGCAGGGAGGGAGGGAAAGAGGAAGGAAAGAAGGAGAAGTTGAGTAGGGTGGGTGGAAGGAATGGAGAGAAAGAGAGGGGGAGAGAAAGAGAAGAAAGAAAGAAAGAGGGAGGGAGGAAAAGAAAGAAAAAAGAGAGGAGAGGCGAGTGGGAGGAAGAACTGAGGAGGTTTTTTTCTTTTTATGAGCATGTGCAGGAGGGAAAGAAAGAGGGGGAGAGAAAAGAAAGAATGAATAAAAGAAAGAAAGAAAGAAAGGAAAGAAAGAAAGGGGGAGGGAGGGAGGGAGTGGACGGCGGAATGAGTGAGGAGGAAATTTGGGGGGTGGCAGTGAGGGAGGGAAAAAAGAAAGAGGGGGGGGAGGATGAGAAAGGAAGAAAGGAATAGAGGGTGAGAAAGAGGTGGAGCGAGGGAGGGAGGGGGAAGGAAGGAAGGGAGAAGTTTAGTGGGGTGGGTGGGTGGAAGGAATGGAAAGAAAGAAAGAAAGAAAGGGGGAGAGAAAGAGAAAGTGAAAGAAAGAAAGAGAAAGAAAGATAAGGGGAGGGGAGGGAGGGAAGGAGTGGAGGAAGGAAGAGGACTGAGGATGAAGTTTGGGTGGGTGGGAGGAAAAAGAAAGAAAGGGGGAGAGAAAGAGAAAAAAGAAAGGAGGGAGGGAGGGAAAAAGAAAGAACAAAAGAAAGAAAGAAAAGGAATGAAAGAAAGATAGAGAAGTGAGGGAGGGTTGGACGAAGGAAGGAAGAAAGGAGGGGAGAAGTTGGATGGGAGGGAGGGAAAGTAAGAGAGGGAAAGAGAAAGAGAAAGAAAGGAGGGAGGAATGAATGAATGAAGAAAGGAAGGAAGGAAGAGGAAAGTTGGGGGTGGGGTAGTCAGGAGTGAAGGAAAGAAAGAAAGAAAGAAAGAAAGAAAGAAAGAAAGAGGAGAGATAAGAAGGAAGTAAGCAAGGGAATGGAAGGACTGAGGAGGGAAGTTTGTGTGGGTGGGGTGGGGAAAGAAGGAGGGAAAGAAAGAAAGGGGAGAGAAAAGAAAGAAAAAGAAAGAAAGAAAAGGGGGAGGGAGAGTGAGGGAGTGGAGGGCAGAAGGAGTGAGGAGGAAGTTTGGGTGGGTGGCAGTGAGGGAGGGGAAAAAGAAAGAGGGGGGAGAGAAAGAAAAAGGAAGGAAGGAACAAAGAGAGAGGGAAGGAGGGGAGGGGGAAGGAGGCAGGGAGGGAGGGAAAGAGGAAGGAAAGAAGGAGAAGTTGAGTAGGTGGGTGGAAGGAATGGAGAGAAAGAGAGTGGGAGAAGAAAGAGAAGAAAGAAAGAAAGAGGGAGGGAGGGAGGAAAAGAAAGAAAAAAGAGAGGAGAGCGAGTGGGAGGAAGAACTGAGGAGGTTTTTTTCTTTTTATGAGCATGTGCAGGAGGGAAAGAAAGAGGGGGGAGAGAAAAGAAAGAATGAATAAAAGGAAAGAAAGAAGAAGAAAGAAAGAAAGAAAGGGGGAGGGGGAGGGAGGGAGTGGAGGGCGGAAGGGACAGAGGAGGAAGTTTTGGTGGGTGCAGGGAGGGAAAAAAGAAGATGGGGAGAGCAAGAGAAAGGAAGAACAGAGGGTGAGAAAGAGAGGTGGAGGGAGGGAGGGGGAATGAAGGAAGGAGAAGTTGAGTGGGTGGGTGGAAGGAATGGGAGAAAGAACAGAGGGGGAGAGAAAGAAAGAAAGAAAGAAAGAAAGAAAGAGGGTGAGAGGAAGAGAAAGAAAGGAACAGAGGGTGAGAAATAGAGGGGGAGGGAGGAGGAGGGAAGGACGGAAGGAGAAGTTGAGTGGGTGGGTGGAAGGAATGGAGAGAAAGAAACAGAGGGGGAGGAGAAAGAGAAAGAAAAGAAAGAAAGAAAGAAAGGGGAGGGAGGGGAGGGAGGAAGGACTGAGGAGGAAGTTTGGATGGGTGGGAAGAAAAGAAAGAAAGGGGGAGAGAAAGAGAAAAAAGAAAGAAAGGAGGGAAGGAGGGAGAAAGAGAGAAAGAATGAAAGAAAGAAAGAAAGGGAATGAATGAAAGAAAGAGAAGTGAGGGAGGGTTGGATGAAGGAAGGAAGGAAGGGAGAAAGGAGGGAAGAAGTTGGATGGGAGGGAGGGAAAGTAAGAGAGGGAAAGAGAAAGAGAAAGAAAGGAGGGAGGAATGAAGGAAGGAAGGAAGGAGGGAGGGAAGGAAGGAGGGAAGGAAGGAGGGGAAGGAAGGAGGGAAGAGGATATTTGGGGTGGGTAGTCAGGAGTGAAGGAAAAAAAGAAAGAAAGAAAGAGGGGAAAGAAGAAGGAAGGAAGGAAGGACTGAGGAGGAAGTTTGCGTGGGTGGGTGGGGAAAGAAGGAGGGAAGAAGGGGAGAGAAAAGAAAGAAAGGGAAAGAAAGAATGAAAGAAAGAAAGAAAGAAAAGGGGAGGGAGAGTGAGGGAGTGGAGGGGCAGAAGGAGTGAGGAGGAAGTTTGGGTGGGTGGCAGTGAGGAAGGGAAAAAAAGAAAGAGGGGGGGAGAGAAAGAAAAAGGAAGGAAGGGACAAAGAGGGAGGGAATGAGGGAGGGGGAAGGAGGCAGGGAGGAAGGGAAGGAGGAAGGAAAGAAGGAGAAGTTGAGTGGGTGGGTGGAAGGAATGGAGAGAAAGAAAGAGAGAGGGGAAGAGAAAGAAAGAAAGAAAGAAACAAAAAAGAAAAGAGAGAAAGAGAAAGAAGGAAGGAAGGAAAGAAAGAAAGAAAGGTAGGGGAGGGGAGGAGGGAGGTAGTGGAGGGAGGGAGTACTGAGAAGGAAGTTTGGGTGGGTGGGAGTGAGGTAGGGAAAGAAAGAAAGAAAGGGAGAGAAAGAGAAAAAAGGAAGGGAGGGAGGGAGAAAAAAAGAAAGAATGAAAGAAAGAAAGAAAAGGAATGAATGAAAGAGAGAGAAGTGATGGAGAGTTGGACGAACGAAGGAAGGATGGGAGAAAGGAGGGAAGAAGTTGGATGGGAGGGAGGGAAAGTAAGAGAGAGAAAGAGAAAGAAAGGTGGGAGGAATGAATGGAGGGAGGGAGGAAGGAAGGAAGGAAGAGGAAAGTTGGATGGGTAGTCGGGAGTGAGGGAAAGAAAGAAAGAAGAGAGGAAGGAAGGAAGGAGGAAGTTGGATGGGTGGCTGGGAGGGAGGAAAAGTGAGAAAGAAGGAAAGAGAAAGAGAGAAAGAAAGGAAGGAAGGAGGGAAGCAAGAGGGAGGGAGGGGGGAAGGAAGGATGGATGGAGGAAGTTGGATGGGTGGGAGGGAGGGAAAGAAAGAGAAAGAGAGAGAAAGGAAGGAGGGAGGGAGAAAGGAAGGACAAAAGAAAGAAAAAGAGAAACAGAATGAGAAAAATCCTATTATTTTTAATTGTTCCATGACATGACCACCAAGCATCACCTGCTGAATCACATGACCATGAAGCTGTCCCCCACCTGGTCACATGGCTAATAAGCCCCTCCCACCCAATCACATGACCATCAAGCCATAGTCACATAATAAGCCACACCCACAGAGTGGTACTAAAATACTTGGGAAACACACACACACACACACACACACACACACACACACACACACTGCTTTGGAACCATTATTCCCTGAGTAATTCAATGGGGCAAATCTGTTGAGGTGGTTCCCCTCCTTCTCCTCTGGATTCCTCCTCCAAAGGATCTGAGATTCATGGATCCCTATCGGGACCCCCTACCTGCCACGGCTGCAGCCCTGGGGACCCCGACCTCTTTTCTCCCTCCATCCTTCTCCTCCTCAATCTGGGGGAATAGGCGGCATTCAAGACATGGGCCAGAGTCTTCATGAGGGTGTAAATGTCATAGGGATTTCTGATCCCTCCTCTGTTCCATTTCCTCTCGGTCTCCAGTGGGGCTTTCTGGGTGCATCTCCTGCGGCCTTTGACAGAAAAGACCTTCTTTGAAAGAGAACAGAGAAAATAAAGATCTTGAAAGTTTTCTTCCACAAAGAAATGGGGTTCAAAGGCTTCATCTATTGGCCTTTCTTTGAACAGATAACCAAACTTCAAAATACTGTGGACGTATTTGAGAAGTCTGTGCTTGTTTATTTCATACCCTGCAAAAGTTGTGAGGATCCAGACTTTCTCCTCAATGAGTCCCGGCAAGCGCATAAATGTGAAATGGAAAGGAAGAATTCTGACCCAAAGGAGATCATATTCCAGGAAGTGAACATAGACATTGACTTGTCTCCACTTAGAGAGGGCATCCCTGAGATAGGCTGTATATCCTGTTGTTGAGAATTGTTGTGATAGAACCACACAAATTCCATTCCTGACAAGCACAGGAGGGAAAGTCCTCATGAAATTCTCTCCCTTCTCTGTGTCTGAAGCAAAGAGGCCAATCAGGGTCCATCTGAAATGGAGGAGCAGTTGGACAATGACTGGGTAGTGGATCCCTTCTTTCTGTTGCGTCTGGTGGAAAAAGGGGAATTTGCTTTTATCACTCAGAGCCTCTGAAGCAACTCCTTGTCTGATCTGAAAAAGCAATGAAAATGCTGTGTCATATTTGGGGTCAGATAAATCCAAAATATTAGATTTTAATAAATCCAACCTGCTTCTCATGAATGTATTGGAACAATTTGTAGTTAGACGTTTTTTGAAATATTAAAGACAGAATATTAGCAAGATTGTATTATAAAAATGAAAAAGAATAAAATTTAAAAACTATAAATATTGTGAATAATATTACTGTACCACCTTTACAATTTACCATAATTAGATTAATACATTGAAATGCTGACTGAAGTATTATATTCCAATAAAGGGCCTATTATAATTTTTGAGGATTGGTGCATCACTTTCTGTTTCTGTATCCCAGATTTTTTCTGGAGGACTTTTTTTAGCTTCTTCTCCAGTTATACAAGAAACAGGTAGACCTCAGTTCCTAATACGATTTGTCACTTGTATAATCCAAGATTTCTCTTTAATTGAACTTTTGTCTCTTTTCGGAGCCTGTCAGTTTTCGTAGACTCGAATTTATGCTGATATCCATATTTTCTGAATTTAGACATCACAGGAATTGTATAAATTCCCAATACAATTGTGAGGGCAGCAGCTGGAGTCCTTTTACTCACCCCAAGACCTCAGAGGCCGTGATGGGGTTGGTTCTGCTAGAGATTTCTCTCTGAGGGTTTAGGACTTTTTGCCTCCGCCAGTTGGACGAAGCTCTTTCTTCCACCGCAGCTGATCGGCCGCTGCCTTCTCTCCCTCGCCCAAAGGCCCCTAGCTCTTGGCCCCTCCCCTTTCCTCACACAAATCCACCTTCAGCCACAGCCTTTTGGCCACATGGGACACTTCACCACCATCCAATCAGAACGGTTCTTACAAAATGCTACTTTGTGAAGGAAAGAATGGGACAGTTTGCTCTTTCATACACACACACACACCAGTTGAATGAGAGAGAGGGAAGGGACCTCAGTGGCCATCTAGTCTGACCCCCATTCTCATTCAGGAGACTTACAGAATGATAGAGATGGAAGGAACCTCAGTGGCCATATAGTCTGACCCCCCTTCTCATTCAGGAGACTTACAGAATGATAGAGAGGGAAGGGACCTCAGTGGCCATCTAGTCTGACCCCCCTTCTCATTCAGGAGACTTACAGAACGATAGTGAGGGAAGGGACCTCAGTGGCCATTTAGTCTGACCCCCCTTCTCATTCAGGAGACTTACAGAATGATAGAGAGGGAAGGGACCTCAGTGGCCATCTAGTCTGATCCTCCTTCTCATTCAGGAGACTTACAGAATGATAGAGAGGGAAGGGACCTCATTGGCCATCAAGTCTGACCCCCAGCTGAAGCAGGAGAATGGAGGGGACCGCAGAGGCCATCTAGTCTGACCCCCAATTCAAGCAGGAGAATGAAATAGAATGACAGAGATGGAGGGGAACTCAGAGGCCATCTAGTCTGACCCCCAGCTCAAGCAGGAGAATGGAGGGGACCTCAGTGGGTATCTAGTCTGATCCCACTTCTCATTCAGGAGACTTACAGAATGATAGAGAGGGAAGGGACCTCAGTGGCCATCTAGTCTGACCTCCCTTCTCATTCAGGAGACTTACAGAATGATAGAGAGGGAAGGGACCTCAGTGGACATCTAGGCTGACCCCCTTCTCATTCAGGAGACTTACAGAATGATACAAAGGGAAGGGACCTCAGTGGCCTAGGCTGACCCCCCGTCTCATTCAGGAGACTTACAGAATGATAGAGAGGGAAGGGACCTCAGTGGCCATCTAGGCTGACCTCCCTTCTCATTCAGGAGACTTACAGAATGATAGAGAGGGAAGCGACCTCAGTGGCCATCTAGGCTGACCCCCCTTCTCATTCAGGAGACTTAGTGAATGATACAGAGGGAAGGGACCTCAGTGGCCATCTAGGCTGACCCCCCCTTTTCATTCAGGAGACTTACAGAATGATAGCGAGGGAAGGGACCTCAGTGACCAATCTAGTCTGACCGCCAGCTCAAGCAGGAGAGTGGAGGGGACTTCAGTGGCCATCTAGGCTGACCCCTCCTTCTCATTCAGGAGACTTACAGAATGATACAGAGGGAAGGGACCACACTGGCCATCTAGTCTGACCTCCATTCTCATTCAGGAGACTTACAAAATGAGAGAGAGAGAGAGAGAGAGAGAGAGAGAGAGAGAGAGAATGCAAAGGGAGTTTGCTCTCTCTTGTTCCCTCTTTCTCTCTTCCTTACCTCTCTGCGGAGGCCGGGGGCAGGGAGGCATGGCCCCGGCACATCTGCAATGGGCAGGGGCAGCCACATCTCCCTTCTCCCACTGCCTATGTCTACCACCGGCGCCTTCCGCCAAGCTGGTGGTCGGTGCTGCAGGTTGCTTGAGCGGGAGTGGCCACTTTCCTCTGGGCAGCCCATCCAGTGTGTTCCCCCGGCCAATTTAGCAGGTCAGAATTTGTCAAATATGTATGGGTAGAAGGACAGAATGGGACTGGATGACCACGAAGGTCCCTTCCAACTTTTGTTAATTGTGTATGGGGGGAGGGTGGGGGTGGCACCCTACCCCCACATCTGGGTCCTCCGAATTTTTGCCTCTCTCAACACTTTATTTTGTCATAAGTGCTCCATGCATTGTAAAAATTCCAAAGATTACCATGAGGAGCAGGTCATAAAGGGGCCCCAGACAGTAACCAGTAACTTCACATCTGTCCTTTGCTAAGAGAATGCTACCTAGCTCTCTCTCCCACCACTTTTTTGAGAGGACTGCTCTGTTTGGGTTCCCAATTTAGCTTTTAAAGGATTAGCTTATTGTGAGGCAGGGAGTTCCACCAGCCAATTTAGCAGCCCATGAATTTGACTGGAAGACCAATTCTCCTGCTTGCGAAGGGGGTTGGACTAGATAGCCTCTGAGGTCTGCTCCCTCTCTATCATTCTGTTTCATTCTCCTGCTTGAGCTGCGGGTCAGACTAGATGGCCACTGAGGTCCCTTCCCTCTCTATCATTCTGTAAGTCTCCTGAAGGAGAAACGGGGTCACACTAGATGGCCACTGAGGTCCCTTCCAACTCTATCATTCAACTGGTGTGTGTGTATGAAAGAGCAAACTGTCCCATTCTTTCCTTCCAAAAGTAGCATTTTGCAAGAACGGTTCTGAGTGGAAGGTGGCGAAGTGTCCCATGTGGCCAAAAGGCTGTGGCTGAAGGTGGATTTGTGTGACGAAAGGGCTGGGGCCAAGAGCTACGGGCCTTTGGGCGAGGGAGAGAAGGCAGCGGTCGATCAGCTGCTGCGGAAGAAAGAGCTTCCTCCAACTTGCGGAGACAAAAAGTGCCATCCCCCTTTGTGAAGCCCCAAACATCAGAGGGGTGAAGAACATTTCATTTAAGCACCACTTTCACTCATGCCCTTTCTCTGACTGAGCTCCTTTGATGATGAGGGTCCCAGATTCAGTCTCAGAGAAAACAACCTCAGGTAAGGAAAGGTGTTACACGCTCCATTGGCTGACCAACTGTCGCTACCATGTCATTTCCCAAAGACTGTAACTTTTGAACTTGATTGATTAATTATCAGATAATTATTATGACAAAAGAATCCTAGTCTTCTTCACAGAGTATACAATCCAATGTGTAAGTATGATAATATCATTTTGTTAGTGTAAATTAGTGAGTTCCAATAGGTATTTAGCTTGCTCAACATGTGTTCCTATAACAGAACTTAAAACAGAATAAAAGAATTGGAAGGGACCTTGGAGGTCTTCTAGTCTAACCTTCTCCTCAATCAAGGGACCGTATACTCTTCGAGACAAGTAGCTGTGTGGTCTCTTTTTTAAAATCTCCAGTGTTGGAGCACGCACAACTTCTGGGGACAAATAATTCCACTGATTAATTGCTCTAAGTGTCAGGAAATTTCTCCTTAGTTCTACGTTGTTTCTCTCCGTGATTAGTTTCAATCCACTGTTTCTTGTTTTGTTTTCCAGTTTTTGGAAAATAGGTCAACCCATCCCCCCTATTCTTTGGGGCAGCCCCTGAAATATTGCACACTGTTATTAGGTCACTGTGAGAAAAGGAAAATAATAACACAGGAGTCAGGTGAACAGGAACAGACCTTTACTATCTGCTTAATCAAGGAGAGGCCAACTCAGGTAGAGAATCACCCCTGAAGAAGGCAATTGACATCTTCACACCTCCATTTTTATACCAAATCGACAATACATACGTGACTCCAAGTATATCGAACACTCCCATTAGTCATGTGAGCAATGACATATGTTCTTGATGTGGTTTTTCCTCTTACTTAGGGACTAGCCCCACTTTCATATCCTGTTTTTCACACAATGAGCTAAAAATACAATATGTGTTCATAATACTGCTTCACACGCATGGTTACATAATGGTACAGAGGAAAGTTCATTTGAGTATAAAAGACAACCTGATATCACAATATAGCTCCACTTTGATTCTCTTCTTTACACAAAAGAAACCATCTTTACATTTTCCTCTCAGTCACTCAAAGTTCTTTTCATTCAACTAGACATATTCACTTCCTGCAACTGTTCTTCATATGTTTTAGTCTCCAGACCCTTAATCATTTTAGTCTCTACATTGTTTTAACAATATTGTGATCAAAATCGAATGCAGAATTCCAAGTGTGGTCTTGCCAAGGCATTATAAAGCCATACTATTACTTCACATGATTTTATCCATCTGTTGATGCAAATGTTTTTGGCTTTTTTGGCTGGTGCCAAACATTGTTGGTCCATTTTTAAGTGATTGTTCACTAAGATTCCAAGGTCCCTCTCACAGTTACTACAATTGAGGCAGATTTCACCCAATCTGTAAGTGAACATTTGGTTTCTCCAGCCTAAGTGTAAAACTTTACATTTCTCTACATTGAATTTCATCTTGTTAGGGTTCAGGTCTATCTAGATCCCTCTGGATCTTCACCTTATCTTCTGGGGTGCTGGCTATTCCTGCCACTTTAGTGTTGTCTTCAGATTTGATGATTTCCCCATTTCTCCCCTCATACAAATCATTCATGAATTTGTTGAAGGGTCCTGGGCCTAAAATGGAACGTGGGGGTCCCCCACTGCTGGTTTCTCTCCAGGCAGACGTAGTTCCATTGAGGGCCACCGGCTGACTCCATCTGGGCATCAGGCTGCCTATCTCACATAGTTTTAGCTTACCGAGAAATAGGTTGTGGTTGACCTTGTTAAAGCCTTTCTGAAATCCAAGTGCTGTATACTATGTGCTCTGCCTTTCACTGGTCCACTAGTTTAGTAAATGAAATAACATTTATTTATGATCTGGTTTTTTTATCCAGCATTATTCCTAGTAAGTCATTCATATGTATACTGAATAATAAGGGTTCAAATATGTATCTTTCCTTTCCCTGCTTGGTAAGCATAGGTCCTTCTTCTCGTGGCCCCATTGAGCCCAAACCTCCCTCTCCAACAAGGGCTTGGATCAGGGCCAACAGGCTGAGCTCCATTTGGAGGGCAATCCATTTTCTCCATCCTATTTATCTGTTCATTGAGTCAAATGTTGCACTAACATCAAGAAAGCCTGTAAACCTTGTTTTTCCTCACTGATATAGATTAGATATTTCACGACCAATTTGAGCCAATAGATGATCATTAACTTATGCATTGTTTCTTATAAAGTCTACATAGCTTTTAACTCTACTTAAAACCTTCTGGTTCTTCTGCAAGGAATGCATTTTTCTCAAGTTTAACTAAGGGGATCATGGCATAAATGTTAGCCACAATATCTGCTGGTCCATTTGGTCTATAATTGCTAGAGTCCTTATTATTCCATATTCTAGTTACGTAAAATGCTACTATTGCCAACTTCAATCCGAGTGGATAGGACAGGTCTTGTCTTCTAAAATGAAGATGCCAATCGGGGGGCCCAACAACTAGAGATATTTTTGGATCAATTAACTAGTTGATAGAATGTCTTCTCCAGGGAAGGTATTGCTTGCATCTCAGGCCTTTTATGACTAATCTCAACATGAACATAATGGGGTAGAACATTGACATTTTTGCTAATATGAAGGAAATCAGTTCCTGAATTCCATGCAGAAAAGATTATTGTATCTATTTCTCATCTACCATCACCCATCACTTAGTTTTACCAGATGGAGAAGAACACAAACAAACCTGTGGGACTTTGTAGGTGCCTCCTAGTGTTGACATCTGGATGGAGATTTCCTTGTTAGCTGCATCAAGAAGAGCCAGAAGATTGTCCTTCCTTCCACAGCCGTAGTTGGGGACATTGGCTTCTCCAGTGGAGAGAATGTCCAGCAAGACATCTGAAGTGCGGAAAGTGCTCACATAGTTGTCATGGATATTGCAGCCAAGTGTGAGGTTGTGCATGAACTGGGAATTCTTGTTCATCAGTTGAATGTTGAAAATTAATATTAAGACATATTCAAAACTATAAATAGTATCCCTATTGTAAGAAACAATGTTATTATAATCAACAGCAACATCAAATACTTCTTTTAATATATACTACTCAAAAAAGAAATAAAGGGACCACTCAAAGAACCCATCCTAGATCGGAATGAATGAAATATCCTCATTGAACACTTTGTTCTGTACAAAGTTGAATGTGCTGACAACCGCATGTGAAGAGCAACACAATCAGTGTTGTTTCCTAAGTGGGCAGTTTGATTTCACAGAAGTTTGATTGACTTGGAGTTATATTCTACGGTTTAAGTGTTCCCTTTATTTTTTTGAGCAGTGTATAATCTTGCACATGCCTAGTGAACCAAAAGCAATGATCAGTTACACAAATATGGAAATCGACTGAGGTACGGCAACTACAACTGATTCCCCAATTACTTCAAATAAAATTCATTATTCAAATGATGAATTAAGGATTGAACAGAGAGAGGAAAATAATCTGCAGCCCTTTCAGCTTTTTCTCAGACCCCTTTTTGAGTCTCTTTCACAAAATCAGACAAAAACGAGAAGCCATTGAAATCAAAATCATTCAGGAAATTAGACATATTCACAATATAGGAATAAATGAGGAAAAAACATAAAATAAGGAGAGTGTTAGAACAGAGGGAGTGAAACTCCATCACCCTGAATGACTTACTGATCAGGAAGAGAAGGAGCCACGTTGAAAAGCAACTTTGTTAGCGGTGTTTCAAATATACCGGTGACTATACCAATGAGATGATCTCCTGGGCTGTAAATGTTCCATGGTTGTTTTCCATCCTGGTGCTCCAACCTCTGTGGGCATTTCCTTCTCAGCTTCCCAGAGACTGGATGTGACACAAGTAGCACCAGAAGCAGGAGATCCATCATCCATGGGGTGACTCAATCAATCTCCTTCCTGTTCCTACAGAAGAATTCAGAGGATTTTCACAAGGTGGGATATGATGCAGTTGCTTTCCTGATTGAAACACAGCTTCACCTGGAAAGGAGAGAGATATACATGCAAGAAACTCTGCCTGCCTCCAAACTCCCTATTTCTATGCCCAAAGTCGCCCAAGAGCAGAGCTGAAACGTTGATCATAATAATTTTCCCTCTCAGGAGATATCCCTGGATGATTCAACTTTGGGAGGAATGAAAGGGAAATAATCCCCCCATGGCACCTAATGGCAGGGGCAGAGATGGAATTATATTGGTCATGTCGAATTGAGAGGTTTGGGAGCTCCGTACTGGAAACTGACCCATAGAGGGAATACACAGCAACTGTGGCTGAAGAAACAAACAAATCTGACATTTGTGGGTATGGAGACAAATCCCAGGGGCCAGTTAATGCCAGAGCATCTCACAGGTCTGAAATAGCTGCCTGCTGAGTTAAAGTCAACATGGATTTAACTTTATTTTGAAAACTTTATTTTGAAACAAAAGGGCTGATGCAACTTTAGTGGAAAACTAGTTGCCAGAACTTTGCAGAGTTAAAAAAAACTTTCTCTGTCACCCAAACACACAGAGAGAGAGACACACGGAAACAGACAAACAAGGGGAAAAAACCCAGAGAGAAGTTAGGAAAAAACTGGCTAGCTTAGCAACCAGAAAATGAGTGGACTTCAACTCCCAGAATTCCACAGTCAACACTAATGGAACTTACTCCCCTGAGCCTTTCCATTCTTTAGCTGTCCTTCTCACTGTCTGTAGGGGGCAGCCTGGGCTCTGGCTTTTAAATCCTAACTGGCCTCGTCAGGCAGGGATTAGGACAACTAAAGCTGGCAAAGACCCATGTGGTGATTTTTTTTTTTAGGCCCATTCTCACCAGGCCTTTTGAATATGTTTGTTTGAAGATAAATAAATATAGGAATGGGGCAGATGTGGTCACATATAAAACTACATTACATGGAGTGCAATTTCACTACATTCCCCCTAATGAAAATGTCTTAAAGAAAAATGTCTCAATACAATCTGACTATTTCTGCCTGTGGTGACTTTTTGGGGTCCAAGGATGGCCACAGATTGGGGAGAAGGGAGGCCTTTCCCCCCTCCTGCCCCCCTCCCCCCCTCCCTCTGGGAAACCTCTTGAAGGGCTTTGGGCCTTTTGTGGCCCCTGTGAGGAAAAGGCCTTTCCATCTAGAGGCGCCTTGGGGGCATCAATACAGGCAGCCCTCAACTGATGACGGTTCCCTCAGAGACCGTTTGTAGAAAGAAGGGACTCAGGACCATTTTCCACCCTTATGACCCGTGCAGCATCCCCAGGGTCATGTGATTGACATTCCGATGCTTTGAGGCTGACTCACATTTGTGACGGTCACAGTGTCTGGGAGTCACATGGTCCCCTTTTCGGACCTCCTGACAAGCAAAGTCAATGGGGAAGCCAGGTTCACTTCACATCCCATGTGAGTCACTCAACAACTGCAGTGATTCACTCAACAACTGTGGCAGGATAGGTCATACAAAGGGGTAAAATTCGCTCAGCAATGATCTCGCTTAGCAAAAGATAACTTGGGCTCCACTGTGGTTGCAAGTCAAGGACCTCCTTCATGGTGGACATAGAAAGTCTGCAGAGATGTTTATGAGATGCAGATAAAAAAATCAAACCAAAATAAATCACTCCCTCCATCACCACCTTTAATATAACAAGCAAGCTATTCAATTTAACTGAAAATCTATTTGAAATCTTTTAGGTGGAAAAATAACAATCAAAAAGTTGACAAATGTGGCCATGTAAACATTTCCTGATCTGTCCGTTTCCCTGAGCATTTCTAATATACCTGATAAATGATTGCACCTTTTTTTCCCTGTAAGGAGAAGCTTCTGATTATCATAGCAGAAATAGGAAAAATGAATTATTATATGCACAACTGCACACTAATGCATGAAATTATATTTAATATTATTTAAGAGTTTCAAGTAAAAAAACCCAATGAGTCTAATTTCTCTCTGTTCTTCGTAATTGAAAGAAACACAACAGAAAAATCTCCAACTAATTGCAGAAAAGGAAGAGCTCTGCAAAAATTTGGAATAAACACTGAGAACTTTTAGATAGCAACCCCATTTTTTCTTCCAGAATTTGATATTAAATTCTCAACAGTTTTCCCACCTCCGAATAAATATTCTATAATGGTCATGGTTTGACATAACATAAGTTTTTATTGATTAGCTCTTGGGCCATATCAAAGTGCAAAGTTCCAGAAACAAATTATTATTATAATTTGATAAAAGAATTTAAAATTGAATATAATATAATAAAATTTAAAATGAAATTGGAATAAAATACGGCTTAAGATGAAGTTGGAATAAAATACATTCTAAAATTAAATTGAACAAAATGCAATAATTTAAAATATAGATAAGATATGATAAAATTATAATTTGATGTTTACATAAAGAAATAGAGAACTGGTGCGGCCATTCAGTGAGAGTCCACCAAAGTTCCTTGGAGACCCTGGAAAGTGACATTGTTATCTTTGGGGTCTGTGTATGGTTTGGCCTCTACGTTCAGGGTGTTGCATCACCAGAACCACCATCTGAATCCTTTCTGACCTCTGAGGAATCGGGAGAGGTCAACAGTGGATAGTCTAAGGGTAAAGTTTGGGGGTAAGGTGATGATACTACAGAATCAGGTATTGAGTTCCAGGCATTAACAACTTGATTACTAAAGTCGTATTTCCTACAGCTGAGTTTAGAGTGGTTTACTTTGAGTTTATATCTGTTGTGTGCTCGTGTGTTGTTGTGGTTGAAGCTGAAGTGGTCATTGGCAGGAAGGACATTGTAGCAGATGATTTTATGGGCTATTCTTAGGTCGTGTTTAAGGTTTAATGGAGTTAATGGTGTTTAAGTTTGTTAGCATGATTGGCTCAGGAATTCTGGGAGTTGAAGTCCCACAAGTTATAGAAGAGCCAACTTTGCCTACCACTGGATGAGTGTATAATAATGTCCACTCAATGAAGCAGTGGAAGTGATGTGCCAGTGTCTGGAGGCTGTTAGGGTCTGGATAGGTGCTAACAGGCTCAACCTCAACTTCGACAAGATGAAGTGGCTGTGGGTTCTGCCTCCCAAGGACCCCTCCATCTGTCGTCCCTTACCCTGTGTGTGTGTAATAGAATATATTTACCTTTATTGTGTGGTTTCTCCTTATGCAAGATAAATATCATCTTGTAGAAGATGTTAATCATTGTGTAACCCCAAATTGTTATTTACTGATCTATCGAGATAGTAATGATTTTAACTTATGAAATATGTTTTAAATGGAAAATATGAATATTTATCACATGGAAGTTTGATTTAAGCAATTGTTAGAAATAATATATGAAATCCCAATTATTAAGAAAATTATGATATTGTAATGAAGATAACAGATTTGATTACATTCCTAAAAATATTTTTAGAGGTTTTTAGTTATGATAAAAGAAGGAATTAAAAAAAAAAGATATTGAGGAAGAGATTTAGAAAGGGGAGGTAATAGTAGGCCCAAAAATGAAAAGGTTCAGAAATAACCATTTTGGAAGGAAAAATTACACAATAATAATATCAACAGAGTTGGAAGGAATCTTGGAGGTCTTATAGTCTAATCCCCTGCTTAGGCAGGAAACCCTACACTACTACAGACAATGATTATTCAACATCTTCTTAAAAACTGTCAATGTTGGAGCATTTACAACTTCTTGTGGCAGGCTGTTCCACGGATTAATCCATTGTTCTGTAAGAAATTTTCTCCACAGTCCTCTCCTTGTTTAGTTTCCACACATTCCTTCTAGTCTTATCCTCAAGTGCTTTGGAAAATAGCTTGACTCATCTCAGATAATTTAGGTAACTTATTTATTTAATAGAACAAAATTTTAATTAAGGAACCCAACACACACACACCAATGGTGTTCTGCTTTACCAATGTGAAAATCTGGTCACCTTATTTTAGCAGCACCTTTAGGACTCCCCCCTCCCCCCAAGAGTCTCTGCCAAAGGGGGAAGACCCAGAAAATCCGCTTGGTGACCCCCCCCTGCAACAACCCCAAAAGCCTCCAGTTCCTGGCAAAAAGCTCCCATCAGTGCCTGCACGCCAAATACCCCCAGCAATTCAGCACAGGGATAAGGGGGGCGCCAAGTCCCCCTGGACGGATTGCCTGTTCCACCCTCCATTCACTTCCAACACCCATCCCCCACTGGACTGAGGAGCCTCGCGGGCACAATGGCCGCGTCAGAGGACCAACGGAACATGCGAGAGAACATTTCCCACAGTAGTTCCTGGATGGGCGGGGCGGGGGAGAAATTCCACTTGGGAGGATCTTTTACAAGGAAAGCAGGAAGGCAGGACTCCTTTCCGCTCTAGGACTTCACACCTCTCTGGTGTTAACACTTGCTTTGCGCCTCCATCAGGCGTAGATGATGCGGACTCTGTCCGTGAACTGCCCGGTGTCAGTTGGCGTCGGGCCTTTCTCGTGAGCCGAAATGAGCCCCTTGTGACCCGTCATCCACTCCCTCCACCCAGTCCCGCTTGGATTGCGGCGCCAAAGATGCAAAGGAGTCTCTCTTGCCTCCGGCTCGCAAGGGGGGCTGCTGTGGACGTGGCCGACCACCAGGGGGCTCCCTTCGCAGAGAGCGCATCCCTGGCAGCTCTTTAGCCTCAAGGGGGAACTGAGCATGCGCGTCCGCCTTTTATCTGTCTCTGTTTCTCTCGCTACCCAGCCTAATGAAAAGGCATGGAGGGGGTGGGGAGGAAAGGCTTCCCCCGGCGTCCGTCCCATCCCCCCACCCTTTGCACAGAGACACCTCCTCCCCCCCACCAAGAGGCTGCGATAGAGAGGGGCCGGGAGGAGCATCCTCAGGAAGGGAGTCCCACCAGATGGCAGGCAGCCATGGAAGGGAGGGAGGGAGGGAGGGGGGAGGGCTTGCAAGGAGGGGGGGGCTTCCTATCTCCTCCGAGCCACAATCGCAGCCAGCGCGGGAATTTCTTTCCCACTTGGTGCCAGGAATGTTTGGATGCTCTTCGGGAGCGCCAGGAAGGAACCCCGCCTTTATAAGGGGTCTCCCAGCGTCGCCAAGCAAAGGGTGAGTGGCCCCCGTCTCCCCTCCCTCCAACCCAGGATTTCCCTCCAGGAAAGAAGCTGCTGGCGGCATTGCTGGGGGTTCCCTGCGGGGGCCTGGCTGGGGAGACATTTGGGGACCCCCTTCTGGTTTTGTGCGTGTGTGTGTCTACCTGGGATTCCCCTATTCATAAGATGAAGGAGTGGTTGGGGTATTGTTGGTGTAGTGTTGTGGTTGCGTGTTGCATGTGGGTGAAGGAGAGCAGGGGATGAGGAAGAGGAGGAGGTAAAGGAGGAGGAAGAGGAGGGGGATTAAAGTCAGGGAGGCAACCGAAGGGAACGTGGGAGCAGCAGGCGAGGGGTGGGCAAAGCGCCCGAGAAAGGCGGCGGAGGAGCCACAAGAGAAACCAGTTCAAGCAGCCAAAGATCTGCGGAGATTCTCCCGGAGCTGCTTCAAGGGCTCGACCGACAGCTTTGCCTGGAGCGTCTCGGGTGCTAAGCAGGGAGGCTGAGGGTCTCACCTTGATGGGCAACCAGGACAAAGGCTATGGGAAAGCAAGGAAGCCTTTCTTTCTCTTTCGCCCCCACCCCCAATTTACCCCCCCCTTGCCAAAGTTACAGAGCCCAATCCGAGGCTAGATTTAAAACTGGAAATATTATTACTAGGAATTATAAAGGGGAAAATAAATAACAATAATTGATATCTTAGGGTATATTTATGGTAATAACAGCAGCCAGAATCACATACGTTCAATACTGGAAAGCAGCAACAATTCCTTCAAGTACAATGATAATAACTAAAATTTTAGAATTCGTGGAAATGTGTAAATTAGCCATGCAAATTCACGATAAAGAGGAAATAGAATTTTATAAAATGTGGAATAATTGGTATAATTGGTTGGAAGATAGACACAAAGTAGCCGCTCCAAGTCCTCGGAGAGGGGCGGCATACAAATCTAATAGATATAGATAGATAGATAGATAGATAGATAGATAGATAGATAGATAGATAGATAGTGGTGTATATAGGACATAACGTGCAAGGTGGATAGATTTAGAGAAGATGTTATGAGACAGGAAAAATTGCAATGAGTTGGAGTTTAAAGAATTATGTGAATACAGATAAGTTAACAAACAAGTGTTACAGATGCACAGGAAATATACCAATACACAATACTGCTAAATGAATATTATTTTTTACTGTTTAGGTCTTGTTGTGTTAAGTGATGTCATGTGGTGTCTTTTGAAACATACATTTGTATTTATATGTTTTAAAACTGTTCAATATATTTTTTTTTAATGATGGAGAGTCAGAAGCTGAAAGAGACCCCCGGAGAGTCCCAGGCAAAGTTTGTGGAATGGATAGAAAAAATTACTTGGGGGGGGAGAGGAGAGGGAGGAAGGAAGAGGGAAGGAGGGGGAGAGAAAGTACAGGCAGAGGAGGAGTGGTGGGATTTAGCTGGCTCTCCCGGGTTAGGAGGTTGGGAGTTTGATCCTAGCTACAGGCAGATGTAGGTTCCGTTGCTTGGACAGCGAGGGTTGGGCTAGATGACCTTGAAGGCCCATTCCAACTCTGTTGATGTGTTCATCTGAACCGCCTGAATTGGCTGTCCCTAGCCCCTCCTTCTGGCCTCCCTTGCCTCCTGACACACACACATGCACACACAAATTTCATTTCACAGATGTTCCCTAGGGAAATTTGCATATTCCAGCCGTGGAACAAGAAGCGCTCCTAAGACAAAAGGCTCCTTTTTACTATTTTTATTATCAAAACATAAAATAGAAAATAAAGGAAGTAAAGGAACGAGAAAGTGGGAAAAGGGGGGAAGAAAGAGGAAAAGAAAGGGAAAGGGTAGAAGATAGGATAGAAATGAAACGTTTCTGTGTGTGTGTGTGTGTGTGTGTGTGTGTGTGCGCGCGCGCGCAGATAGATGCTTCCAGCCCCAGAGGAAGAATCCGAGGTTCTGCGCGGGGGGGGGCGGGGGCGGAGAAACGTTTATTCTGCCGTTGGAGGTGGGAGGGGACAGAACGAGGGACAGCACCAATGGGAATTCTCCCTGCTCGAGCGTCATCGGTTTCTGGGCAGAGTCCTTCGTGGCTTCACCTGAAGGAGGAGAGAGAAGCGGAGAGACGGGGAGGGGGAGGGAGGGGGGATCTTGGCTTCTTCTCTGGGCAGAACTCTCCTCCAGGGGTGAAGTCGAGGGAGAGTCTGCCCAGAGACCGATGACGCAGCACAAAGCATTATTACCATTGCTCCTCTTTTCTGGATGCTCACTATTCCTAATTTCGAAGAAGCCCCGTTCTGGGCTCAGCAGCCTTTCCACGATTCCTTCGCTTGACACAGAGGGGGAACCGGCGGGGAATCCCACTGCCTGAGCCAAAGGGATCTACGGGATCTTGAGACAGGTCGTTTTCTGGGGGGGAGGGGGGAGGCAGGGCGGGGCCAGGCAATTCAGCCGGTTCAGATGAACACATAAACAGAGTTGGAAGGGACCTTGCAGATCACCTAGTCCAACCCTCCAACCACACAACATCTGCCTCTACCTAGGATCGGCATTCGCGGCCTTACTGGAACGATGAGAGGGGAGCGCGTGCGCCCACACTTCAGTTTTCTGCGCATGCGCAAAATCGTAGCCAGAAGTAGTCACCGCCAAGGAGCGCGTCTGGGTTTCCCCGGAAAGAATACCTTTGGCCTCATCATGGTTGGGGTGCAGGAAGTGGGGGGGGGGGGAGAGAAGAGGAGGCTTCCACTGACCATAGAGAAGGAAGCGGAATCATAGATCGGCTGCTGGCCTGGCTGGGGGTTTGGAAGCCACAGAGCCGGAGTTCAAACTGGAGGTGGGGGGGGGGGGGGGAGAGGCGGACGCCGACTGAGCTGGACTCTTTCTGGGGAGGGGAGCCTCGCAGGGACCCTTGCCTGGACTCTCCCCCCCGCAGGGCTCCGCTTACTCTTCTTCCAACGAGGCGCCAGGCAGCCATGTTGAGAGCAGTCCTGAGAGACGCTGCTCTCCCTGCAGCTGAGCTTGGCCTGCAGGGGGCGGTAGGGGCTTCCGGAGGCGCCGACAGCAGCAACATCCGCAGCGGCTTCAGCCATCCCCGCCGAGCAGAAACCTCTCGGGCGGAGGGGCGGAGAGAGTGCACGTTAAGACCCAGCACCAAGACAACGGCCCTCTTGGCTGCACGCTGCATTGCAAGGAATCTCTCTCCATTTTCTTTTCTTTTCAAATGTTTTATTTATTGTTTTTGGTACATGAAGAAAACTTCTATTTACAGATCATTGCCCGTTTTTTAATATACAATTATCATTTGTCTTCACAGAAAATGGGAAACTTACTTCAATCCAAAAAGAAATACTGTATATTAAAATAGGAAAAAAAATTGTGAGTACAGTATATACATATGTATTTACAATAAGCCATTTGAAGAAAAGGTTGTTAAATATTTCGCTACATCTATAGTCTGAAGTTAACATTCTATCTCCTATCTTTTTTGAATCCACTTTCTCCCATATTTTAATGGTTTCATAATCTTTATCCGCTCCGAATCTTGGGAGAGGGGCGGCATACAAGTCTAATAAATTATTATTATTATTATTATTATTATTATTATTATTATTATTTTGTTCCTTTAATATCCCTTGTCATCTCATCCAATTCTGCACATCTGTATACCTTTTCGATAATTTGACCTTCTGAGAGTATATTTTTATTTTTCCAGATCTGGGCATAAACTATTCTAGTTGTGGTGATTATGTGTGTGACTAAATATAATATATGTCTAGGATATTTTTTATTCCAGATTCCAAGTAAAAAGCCTTTAGGGGTAAATTCTATTTCTGTCTCTGTAATTTCTGTCAACCACTTCTCCATTTTCATTCTGAGAAGGCTGCGTAGGCCAAAGACTCATTTCTGAGGGAGTTTGGGAGAAAGATTTCTTGCCTGCAGCCAAAAGAGTTCCTTGTTCTGGGGCTGTTTCTCCCCACACCCCGAGAGAACGAGGGAAGGAAGAAGGGAGGAAAGGCAGGGGATTTATCTCAGGCAGCCTGGGTTCCCCTTCTTCCCGCTAGGGGGCTCCCAGGTGGGATTGACCACAGCCACTTCCACAAGCTGCAGCGGCAGAGGCGCCCTGTCAATCACACCCAGAAGCCACCAGTGGGAAGAAATCCTCCAGGAAAGGGCCCCCAGAAAGACCGCGCTTTCTGGGCCCACCTAGTGCGGGGTGCTGTTGCTGTTGCTGCTGGCTGGGGCAGTGAGATTCAGCTTCTGCACCTGCAGTGGTACTTGTTGCCCAACCCTGGGGGGACGGGCTGGAGGAGCAGTTTGGGGCTTTGGGGGGACCTGCAGGGGGGTCACCAGGGGGCCTTTCTGAGCCTCCCCTTTGGCAGAGACTCTTGGTGGGGGAGTCCCGAAGATGCTGCTCAAAGGGCCTGACTGCCCCTCCCACCCCCCGTGAGAAAGGAGCGCTGGATTTCCAAGGGAGAAGGAGGAGGCTGGTCTGAAGAGTGAGTGATGGGTTTTGTGGTCCATGAGATTTGGGGGATGTTGGAGTTGGAGACAGCCTTTCTCTCTCCCCCCCCTCCCCCAAAGGATGGGAAGGGCTTCAGACAACTTCTCAACTTCATAGAATCTGTTCTGGTTCAGCGATTCTAAAACAAAATTACATCCCCTCCCACCCTGTTTTTCATTCCTTGTGCTTTATAGCCTCCCTCCCTCTCCCCCCCTCTGTGTGCATATGAGCTTTTTAGGAGAAGAAAGGGGAGGGGTCAGCCTCCCTCCCTCTCTGCTTTTCAGTCCAGAGTCCGGTTTGACTACAGCAGCTCTGCAACTTTTTTTTTTTTGCGGAAGGACCTTCCCTTCCACCTGCCTCGCTTCTCCAACTCCAACGACCGACAAGAAAAGGGGGACTTGCAGATTTGGTCGCACCACCACCAACAAAATATATCCCCCACAGGCTGCTAATTGTGAGTGTGTGTGACAGAGAGAGAGAGAGAGAGATGGAGAGGAAGAGACAGAGGGAGAGTGGGAGAGGGAGAGAAAGAGAGAAAGAAAAGAGAAAGAAAGGGAGGAAAGAAGGAAAAGAGAGAGAGAAAGGGGGAAAAAGAGAAGAGAAAGAGCGAGAGAGAGGGAAGGAGGGGAGAAGGAGAGAAAGAAAGAGAGGATGAAGGTAGGTAATAACTACCAGGGGTGGAAGAAAAGCACCCCAAAGTGATCAAGGTGGGTGAGGACATCAGACCTCTGCAGACAGTTGGAAGCGACTGGCTGGAGACACACACACACAAAACACACACACAAATACCTGTTTCATTTCCCAGATGAATATTATGCCAAAGGAAAAGTTATCGCACTGGATGACAAGGGGGGGAGGGGAAGCCCCTCAGCCAGCGAAGACTTGGAGGTCACAGACACACACACACACACCCAATCCAAGGGAAGCTAAATCAGGAAGAGGCAGAGAGGATCTGCAGGGATCCCTCCCAGACCAACCGGGTTTTCCCTCCAGCCTCCTACTCTCCTCCATTCAGCTCTCTTGAGAAACGTGCAGCTTCCCTTTACGGGAGACAAACCCGATTTCCTTCCTGGAAACATGCGTCTCTCTTGTGCAGAACATCTACGAACCGGCTCTTTCCAATTCTCCACCCCTCAACCCAAGATATGAAGGAAACACACACCCCCACCCCCTTTGTGGGTCGGGAAGAGATTTTGCCTGTTTCCCCTCAGAGAAATTTTGCATATTCTAGAGAAGTGGTCCTAAAACAAAAGGCTCCTTTTTATTATTTTTTATTATTAACATCGCATAGGCCTCAAGCAATGATTAATGGTCCAGAAAAGAAGGTCAAACACACACGTGGATAGTTAATCAGCAAACTTGTATTTAAACAGTAAAGAAAAAAGACTAAAGCAAATGGTCCTTACTTTCAGGAGAAACCAAGAGGATTCGTTGCAAAATTCAATCAGCTACAAAGTTCAGTGAAAAGCCAACCCATACAAAAGTCACGGAGCAGAAATAGTCCAAGAGTTCCTCTGAATATTCACAGTACAAAAGCAGCAGCTTGTCCCAGAGCGTTCAACTCTCCCCCAACGCTGAAGTACAATCCACGAGCAGGAACTTCAGAGCAGGAACAAACCACAAACCACCCAGATAATCAGCCACAGTTTGCCTTGGCCCCGTTCCCTTTTTATGCTGTTTAGCCCCTCATTAAGGGGAACCACACCCAGCCCAGGTTGTGTTTCTCCTACTTCTTAAAGCGACCCCTTCTTTGTAAGGGCCCTAATGGCTGGCGTAAATTGATGTAATTTGTCCTGCAGACGAGCTGAGGAGAAGATAAAACTGTCTGACGAATTGCCAGCCCCTTCCCCTGAACTGTCTGCCAATTCGTCCTGGCTCTCTGCCCCATCTTCCTGACTGCTGGCTACATCTTCCTGGCTGTCAGCTGCATCATCCTGGCTGTCAGCCAGGCTTTCACAGTCACTGTGTGCCGCGGTCCTCCCCCATCTCTGTGGGGGCAACAGCTGGCCCCAGGCCCAAACAACAACAGTAAAGAAATGAGAAAGGGGGGAAGGGGGGTGTGGGAGGAAAAAGGGTGGAATAAAGAGAAAAAAAGGGGAGAAGGAAAAAGGAAAAAGGGAAAGGAAAGGAGGAAGAGGAAAGGAAGGGAAGGGAAAAGGAAAAGGAGGAAGAGGGGAAAGGAAGGTACCTTGCTCAGATGTTTTTGAAAGCAAATCCAGGCGAGGAGCGAGCAATCGAACGGTGACCCAACCAACAAAACTCTTCAAGTGAAAGCATCTCTCCCCCCCCCCCCCCCCGCGGTAAAAAAAAATCATTACTCGATCTACCTAATTTAACAATCCTCTTCGTTCCCCCTTCATTCATCCTCACCACCTTGATTGCTTTGGGTTGCTTTAATGTCTAATCCTCACTTAGTCATGAAAATCATCTGACTCAGAGTTCTAATCCTCCCTTAGCATATAAACCTCCTGGATGAATTTGGGCCAATCACCAGCAGACTCCTGAGTTCCAGTCCTGCCTTAATGCTTTTTGATTGGGAGTATGAAACTTGCAAAAAAAATTTCACAGATTAATGTGGGATACCAGAATTGGGGGTTCCTAGAATGTAAGATGGCTGAGTGTCCAATCCTGTGTGGTGAGATGGAGGAAAGTGAAATTGAGGGAAAATGCTTGTTCCATGTTGGGCAAAGACATAAGTCTCCACCTTCTGCTTGTGTGAGAACCAGAGGTATTTGTGTGGTCACTCTGTGCATCTTGGACTGACCTTCATCTGATCCATCAGAGATTTTCTTTTCTCCTTAAAATGGGATTCCATTCATTATTAGGAGCCATTTTGATACCTAAACGTTGATTCACAATTGGCAGCAATCTGTGTGGTTGGAGAGCAGAACAGTTTCCATGGGAGCCTCTTCCAGAAATCTATATGTTCCCACCAGAGATGAGATTCAGCCAGTTTGCAACACTTCAAGAGAATCGGTTGTTAACTTTCTGAGCAATTTGGAAGAAATCATTAGGGCAGAGAACAGGTTTTTAAATTACCTGAATCCCACCACTGGTTCCCACCCTTATTCACCCCCTTCTTGGACCTGGAGGAATATTAAGCAGCATTAAACTTTTGTGACCTGCCTTCAGACAGGATCCCATCAACCTCCTCCTGGGAAGAGTCTCAAGGTCCTGCTTCTCTGGACATCTTCTCCAGCCCTTCACAGACAAGACAAGCTTGGAAGAGGAGCAGAGAAAATCCTTTAGGCAGACATTGTAGAGTGGAAAATTAAAGGACCTGAAAACTTCTACTTTATTTCTCTGCTTGAAAGAAAAAACCACAGTGGAAATTTCATTACAAACTTTATTTTTAAATTTTACTTAATTTTTTAAAAAATTTTGGTGCGAAGTACAGAAACAAAAAATAATAATCCCAAATTGAAATCCAAAACAGCTGTTCTGCTGAACACTTTCTGCAAAGGAGGCTTTATCAGGAAATCAAGAAAGAATTATATAAAAATAAAGATCTTTTTTTTAAAAAAAGAATTATATAACAGGGATGAAGATTTCCCTTTCAAGCTGAGAACCGATCAAACCTGGCATTTCCCATCATTCTGGCATTCTCAGGGAGAGGATCAGGCAACCAGGCTGGTACTTGGTCCCAACAACTTCCTCCTGACCTCTTTTCCTAATCATTTTCTCTCACAAACACTTTTAGCTGCTGTCATTAGTGCCCACATTATTTTCTATAAGCTTTCACATTCCATACTGTTGCTGAACAGCTGAATTCCTTTGAATTTTACACAGATCTCTTTAACAAGATTTATTGAAAGGGGACAGAGCTTCAAGAATTCCCATACTATCTAAATGGAAATCAAATAAAAGTCACATTAGCATTTTTTCCAGTATCACAGTGGCATTATATATCATGGTTTTACATTTGTTCTGGCTGTGAGATGCTCCTTTGTGTTCAGGTCTGGCCTCAGAAGGATAATGTAGCACTTGGGGATGAAGATGCAGCCCAGCAGACCAGCACTGGAGGCCAGGATGGAGAAGACCTGAACTGCCACCATGTATTTCCCTTTGGTGCTCAGGTAGGTGGGCACAAAAGTCACCCAGACACTGCAGAAGACCAGCATGCTGAAGGTGATCAGCTTGGCTTCATTGAAGGCCCCAGGCAGATTCCTGGCCAGGAAAGCCACCGTGAAGCAGATGGCAGCCAGGAAGCCCATGTAGCTGAGGGTGACGTAGAACATGACAACAGCCCCTTCGTTGCATTGCAGGATGATCTCTCCAGGCTGGGAGTGGAGGTCAGAGTCAGGGAAGGGGGGGAAAACTCCCAGCCAGATGGAGCAGATGACAATTTGGACAGCAGAAGAAGAAAGGATGATGGAGTTGGACAAGCTCTTCCCCAACCATTTCTTCACTGAGTTTCCTGGTTTTGTGGCCAGGAAAGCCAGCACCACCATGATGGTTTTGGCTAAGAGAGAAGAAACAGCAACTGAGAAGATGATGCTGAAGACTGTCTGTCGGAGAAGGCAGGTGGCTTTCCTTGGTTGACCAATGAAGAGCGAAGAAGACAAGAAGCAAAGCAGGAGGGAGATCAGGAGGATGTAGGAGAGGTCCCGGTTGTTGGCTTTGACAATGTGGGTTTCTCGATATTTAATGAAGATGATTAAAACAAGGTCTGTGATTAAGAACAACAGTAGGGCAAAAGAGACCAGAATGATGCCCAGAAAGTCTTCATAAGACAGGAAGGTTATAACTTTGGGGATACATTGGACTCTGTGCTCATTAGGATATTTATCATCTGGACACTTGGTGCATTTTTTAGTATCTAAAAAATAAAAAGCAATATTTCTTTTATAGAGTTTTTACATTACAATAAATATTTTTTTGGACAACACCTAATTCCAGGAACATTTTCCAATAAGTATTTCTGAACTATTTCATTAAAAAGAGCTATGAAGGGTATTTTTAAAAATGTAGCTAGGTATATGAAGTTGAGGGGAGTCATATGATATTAATTATTTTCTGTGTAGTGTGTAGAATCTTCATAGGAACCTACATTACTAGAGGTTAAAAATGAATGATAAAATCTTTTAGCCAAACATCCTGAGTCCTGCCCCATGGCAGTTAAAGGGACTTGGAGAATGCCTAGAGTATCCTATAACATCTGGAAGCAATATGCAATTAAGGAGAAACTTCCTAACAGTGAGAACAATTAACCAGTGGAACAACTGGCCTCCAGAGGTTTTCTGTTCTTCAATATTGGAGGTTTTAAAGAAGATATTGGACAGTCACTTGTCTGAAATGATATAGATCCATGATGGCAAACTACGGCACGGGTGTCAGAGGTGGCACGCAGAGCCCTCACTCTGGGAATCTGTGCCATTGCCAGCTGATCTTCTGATTTCCAGTGCAGGCAATGGAGCACTGAGAAACAGCCTCAAAACAGCCTGGAAAATGGCCCAGAAAACAGCCAAAAGAAAGACAGTTTTCATGCCGTTTTTCGGAGCAAAAATGACATGGAAAAACAGCAAGAAACAGCCAGAAAATGGCCCGAAAAATGGCCAAAACAGGTATGTTCACGCTGGCCAGCTAGTCTTTGAGTTCCCAATGCTCCAGCATGTGTATCTGCATGTTCTGGTTTGGGTGCTCGGTGCCAAAAAGGTTCACCATCACTGGTATAGGTTCTCCTAATTGAGCAGGGGGCTGGACTAGAAGACCTCCAAGGTCCCTTCCAGCTCTATTTTCATTGATCGAAAGATTGATATGGTGGGCAGAATATTTGTGTAAGGAATTCCCCCAAAAACCATCCATAACACCACATGATGGACCTTCTCAGTGATCCTCAAGGGGAGGCCAATATACAGTGAATTGCCAGGTCTTTCAGAAGGTGGAGCTGAAAGAATTCATCAAGTTTCAAAGATCTCAGATGGTCCTAGAAAGGGAAACTTAGCAGCACTTCTCCAAACTAAAAAGCAGAAGAGATATTTCCTCTGCTGTTAGTAAAGATTGACCAATCTTCCACCCCCTCCTCTCATCTCTTCCCAGCCCTCCTTCAAAGTCTTTTTGATTTAAGTCCTTTTAGATAAGAAATTGTGCAGGTTAAAAAAAACAGGTTTGTTCCAATCTGCCTTTTAATTTGCACTTTCATGAAAATGTTCTGGATGGATCTAGTTCCACAAAGCTTCCCATTTTCCTCAGTGTCACCCACCTTCCTGAGTGGAGAAGGTCCCCTCCGGACAAGGAACGCAGTCGTAGCAGCAAACTGGCTCTCCTTCTCGAGCCCTCTTGACAAATCCAGGATGACAACTTTCCACACATTGGGACTCAGGCAGAGACTGAGCAGAAAAAAGAGAATGTGTTAGGAAATACGATAGGACTCCATCCATGGAAAATGAAGGTAGAAATGGCAGGAGACAATTAGCCTCTGGTCTTCACTGAAGTAAATACGAAATCTCTGACTTCTTCTAAACAGATGCAGGAGATTGGCAGATTCTTCATTTAATTCCTCCCTTTTGCTTTTGGAATTTAACATTACAATAAAGTACTTTTCTATTTAATAAAGTCTGATGGGATGGAAATGCAGAAGAATGATTTAATTATGAGGATATATTCATATTAAATCTGAGAATAAAGTTTACTTTAAAAGGTTTAGGAAACTTATTTCATTCAGGTTTTTTAATATAGAATAAAACTGTGATGAAGAAAGAAACCTCTGATCAGTAAGATCTTAAATGTTTTCCATAAAACATGGCACAAAATCTCCATTTAGTTGCTGTCTACTGAAGAACTTCCATTAGATGACACCAACTGGCATGGAAGGCCAACCACCCTGGAGACTCTAGGCTTTCCCCACTTGAAATGGGACCTCAGGCTTTGGGAAACAGAGAAAAGACAGCAAGATTTCTCCCACCTTATTGAGCAACTTTAGCCGTGAAAGAGCATCTTGTTTGATAGAAAGTCTCTGTCTTTCAAAATACGCCAGAGCCTCTCTCCTGGGATCCTCCTTGAGGAGAACCAAGTAGTAGGCAATGCCCAGATCTGCTTTTATCTCTCCATTTTGGTCCAAGTACAGTTTAAATTGTGAAATATTCCAAAATTCATTCTTCTCCAGAAAGGGATGAAACTAGAATGGGAACATCCAGGAATTTGAAATACAGAAAACATTGTTTCTTATCCCACATTGAATCTTTCTTCTACAATTGTCTGATTTCCAAATATGGTTAAATAATACTGCCACTATCTTCACAAATTTATCATTCATTCATTCATTCATTCATTCATTTATTCATTTATTGGATTTTTATGCAGAGCAATATCTAAAATCCTAATTAAAACATAAAAAAACAATTCAAGAACAAACGTACTTGTCATTCATACTAAATTCAAATATATGGACAAGCTGGTGATTGGCCTAGGGGCCCCAAGGCCTGCTGGCATAGCCAGGTCTTCATGGCCTTATGAGAAGCCAGCAGGGTGGGGGCTGTACAGAACTTGTGGGGGAAGTTGATTCCATAAAGTCAGGGTCACAACAGAAAAGACCCTGCCCCATGGTCCCACCAACCTGCATTGTTTAGCTGATGGGACCTGGAGGAGACCGACTGTGTGCTGTAATTAGGCTCTGGGAGGCAGGTGGCAGGAGACGGAACCCATTAATATTTGGCCTCCCTAAGGCCAGCTCCAGGTGAAAATAGCCGTGTAGAAGGTTTGAAAGGTCTTCAAAGTGATCCTGGGGGCTGAGGGAGGGCAAAAACTTTTTAAAAAATGTACGTCTTGGAAATCTTGGTATGTCTTATGCACAGGTGCATTTTATAGTCAACACTGGAAGTTCTAAAGATGTTGGATAACCATGTGTCTGAAGTGGTGTAGGGTTTGCTGCCTAGGCAGGGGGTTGGATTAGAAGACCTCCAATGTCCCTTCCAACTCTGTTATTCTATGTTCTAATACAGGGATCCTCAAACTAAGGTTCGTGGACTGGATATGGCCCACCAATGCAAAGTATCCCATGCAAGGAGTGGTAGAATTAAGCCCCTCCCCTCACCATTGGCCTTATATTCCCATGAGCATCTACTCCAGTGGTGCTTCTGTCACTGGCTGAGCTGCCCTTCTGATGACACAGCTGCTGCCGGTGGGTGAGTAGGGGAGGGGCTGCTTTGAAAAGTAGCCCTTTCAAAGTGGGTGGGTGCGTGGGGGACATGTCTCCATCTCTCCAAGCTTTTTCAAAATCAGCTGAAGTTGGCTAACACTCATTCAAGTGCAACCACAGTGTAAGGCCTGAAGGAGAATTCACCCACTGCTTTGGTTCTTGCCATATATAAAGTACATTCACCCAATGGGTTGCTGGACAATTCTTGTAGCTTTCATGTGTGTGGATACATATGCACAAGTGTGGAAAGAAGCAAATCAGTTTGAATTCTCCTTCCGGCTTAAAATCCCAAATGACTAAAAGAAGGAGGTTGGTCTCCCCTCCCTCCCCTGGCCCCCTCCCCTGCTGGCAGGCACTCACAGCTCTGCAAAGCCAGAAGCCTTTGGCTGGAACCGAAGGGGAAGGACCCACGTGGGCCCCTAGAGAGGAGAAGGGAGGGGCCTTGATTGACAGCTTCTCTCAGCCTCTCATGACTTCTGTGCTCTGTGATCAGGAGTTATGTTGAAGGAAATCCTGTTTCTTTCATTCTTTTTTTAATGGTCTTTTTTGAAGAGCCTGAAGCTGCTGTTGTAATGAAGTTAGGCAAGTAGCAAGAAAGTTTGTGCTCTTTTTCCCTTTGGGGGTGGGTCTTAATAATAATAATAATAATAATAATAATAATAATAATAATAATAATAATTTATTACATTTGTATGCCGCCCCTCTCTGAAGGCTTATTAAGTAAATAGATTCCTCGTGGTGAGCAAGTACAGCTCAGGAAGGAGAAAGGCAAAAAAATTTGGACTGTTAAATTGGCCACGCCCACCCAGTCACATGACCAACCACCTGGTCCCGCCCCCCAGCCATCTCAAGGACTGTGAATCGCCCACCTATGTTTGAGGACCCCCGTTATAGTATTCAACTGGGGGACAATATACTGTTTTTAAATATACACTTTATTAAAATATGTTTCAACTACTTTTGTTTTGTCTTTGTAATAGTTCAATTTTTGGAAGCTTATTTTTTTTACCTTTTTAAATAAGAGAAAATTTAATGAGTGGAATATCAACTTTGCAAAAAAAAATATGCATGATTTCCACAGAGAGAAGGGTGCAGGAGTAAAAAGCAGTAGAAAAATCATCTAGGTTTTTTTTTTAGCATATAGGACTTGAGTAACAATAGAGTCTCATATAAGAACATTAATGGTGGACTGGAAGAAAGATGAGGGACACCAAACTTGATATGCATGTTTGTGAAAATGACCGGAAAAACTGGAAACAGAATATGAATCAGCAGGGAGATGTTCTTGGAAAGAAGGCAAAGGCAAATAAGAATCCCAGGAAGTGAATGTTCTGGCTTGGGAAGACATCAACTCATGGACCAAGTCCGCTTGCAGGCACCAAGCTTGTTGGGGAATTTGCAAAAAATCTACATCAAGTTCAGGGAAGGACAAATACAGTATTTCCGAGTCTGCGGAGAGGAGCAGCATACAAATCTAATAAATTATTATTATTATTATTATTATTATTATTATTATTATTATTATTATTATTTTCAGAGTATAAGACGCTCCGGATTATCAGATGCACCTACCTTTTTTTGGGAGGAAAACAAGGGAAAAAAATCTGCCTCCCAGAAATTTGCCTCCTTGCAGCAAGCAGCCCGTTTCAGCTTCAGCACAGCCTGATTAGCACAAGCAGAGAATTGTGGATTGGATCGGCCTCATCAGCTGTTTCAGGCTGCAAGGATTGCAATAGGCTATTGCCGCCTCTGCACGCTCCATTTTCTGGGTGGTGGGGATCAGAAGGGGTGGAAAATGGGGCAGATGGAGGCAGCAATGTGAATCTCTAAGCCCGAAACAGCTGAGGGTCGTGTGGATGCTTGTGTTAATCAGGCTGTGCTGAAACTGAAACAGGCTGTTTACCGTATGCTGCAAGGAGGCAAATTTATTTATTTATTTATTTATTATTTAGATTTGTATGCCGCCCCTCTCCAAAGACTCTGGGGGGCAGAGGCCAAAGGTTCGGGATCGGTGGGTTGGTGGTGGGTCTACATTGGGTGTGTAAGATGGACCCAAATTTTCACCCTCTCTTTGGGGTGGAGCAATATTGGGTTGCAAGGGGGACGTTTGCCCATGTTCGCCTGGTGCACCAGTTGCAGCCCTATCTGGACCGGGACTCACTGCTCACAGTCACTCATGCCCTCACCACCTCGAGGTTCGACTACTGCAATGCTCTCTACATGGGGCTACCTCTGAAAAGTGTTCGGAAACTTCAGATCATGCAGAATGCAGCTGCGAGAGCAATCATGGGCTTTCCCAAAAATGTCCATGTTACACCAACACTCCGCAGTCTGCATTGATTGCCGATCAATTTCCGGTCACAATTCAAAGTGTTGGTTATGACCTATAAAGCCCTTCATAGCATCGGATCAGAATATCTCCGGGACCGCCTTCTGCCGCATGAATCCCACCGACCGATTAGGTCCCACAGAGTTGGCCTTCTCCGGGTCCCGTCAACTAAACAATGTCGGTTGGTGGGTCCCAGGGGAAGAGCCTTCTCTGTGGCGGCCCCGACTCTCTGTAACCAGCTCCCCCCAGAGATTAGAACTGCCCCCACCCTCCTTGCTTTCCGTAAACTCCTTAAAACCCACCTTTGCCATCAGGCATGGGGGAATTGAGGTATGTCTGATTAATAATGGGTTTTTAAAAATGTTTTTAAATTATTAGATTTGTTATGAATTGTTCTATTGCTGTTGTGAGCTGCCCCGAGTCTAAGGAGAGGGATGGCATACAAACAAACAAACAAACAAATAAATATGGTAAGGCAAGGAAGAGATCAAAGGAGCCACTCGTAGCCTTGAGGAAAGAGAAGAAGGAGAAGAGCTGAAGACTGGGAGGAGTCTGGGAGCCCCTTTTCCAACGGACACCATCTCTCGATTGAGGAGGGGAGGATGCAGCCCTCTTCTGATCACTGACACACGTCACACACCAGCCTAAGATCTGCTCACTGTTACTCCAGGGTGTCAGACATGGAAAAATGAGCTCAGTTACAGGAGAGGAGACTTTAGGTAAACGAGAGAGAAAAATATCCTCAAAGGATGAGCTCTTTTAGAGCTGAGCCAGGAAAGCAGAGAAGTTCAGTCTCCCCTTCGTGGATTCTCTGGATGCAAAGAAGGAGCAGCCATCAGTCAGAGAAGCTTTAACTGGGATTGCTGCAGAGAGGAGGGGTTGGGCTAGATGGTCTCAGGGGTCTCCTCCAAATCCATAAAGGTCAAATTCCACAATGCTAATCACAAACCTATACAGCATTTTCAAATTAACAGTGTTTAATATCGAAATGCCATGGTATCTCCTCTTTGGAACAGGGGCAGGTTCCTACCGGTCCAGTCCAGTCCAGGCACAACGGTAGCCTCATACTGGCTTCATACTGGTCCCCAGGGGCTGCCATTTCCCCCCACAAATTTTTGAATGTCTTTTTGATTTTGGGATGTCTTTATTTTCTTCTTCTGTGCATGCACAGAAGCCAGGTTTTTCAGCACTGCACATGTGTCACCATTTTGTTTTGGGTGGCTTTAAAAAATTTTTAAAATGTTTTTCCTTCTGTTTTTTGACCCACTCACGATGGTCACTGGCCTGGTACCGGTCCCTGGGGGCTGGCATTTTTCCCCCTTTTTTGGGGAATATTTTTTGATTTGGGAGGGATTTCTTTACTTTGTTTTGTTTTCTGAGCATGTGCAGAAGAAGGGAAAGAAAGAAAGAGGGGGGAGAGAAAGATAAAGAAAGAAAGAAAGAAAGAAAGGGGGAGGGAGGGGAGGGAGGGGAGGGTGGAAGGACTGAGGAGGAAGTTTGGGTGGGTGGCAGTTAGGGAGGGAAAGAAGAAAGGGAGGAGAGACAAAGAAAGGAAGGAAGGAAGGAATGGAGGGAGAGAAAGAGGGAGGGAGGGGGAAGGAAGAAGTTGAGTCAGTGGGTGGAAGGAATGGAGAGAAAGAAAGAGAGAGGGAGAGAAAGAAAGAAAGAAAGAAAGAAAGGGGGAGGGAGGGGAGGACAGAAGGACTGAGGAGGAAGTTTGGATGGGTGGCAGTTAGGGAGGGGAAAAAGAAAGGGGGGAGAGACAAAGGAAGGAAGGAATGGAGGGAGAGAAAGAGGGAGGGAGGGGGAAGGAAGAAGTTGAGTCGGTGGGTGGAAGGAATGGAGAGAAAGAAAGAGAGAGAGGGAGAGAAAGAAAGAAAGAAAGGGGGAGGGAGAGGAGGACAGAAGGACTGAGGAGGAAGTTTGGATGGGTGGCAGTTAGGGAGGGGAAAAAGAAAGGGGGGAGAGAGACAAAGGAAGGAAGGAATGGAGGGAGAGAAAGAGAGAGGGAGGGAGGGAGGGGGAAGAAAGGAGAAGTTGAGTCGGTGGGTGGAAGGAATGGAGAGAAAGAAAGAGAGAGGGAGAGAAAAAGAAAGAAAGAGGGAGGGAGGGAGGAAGCAATGAAGGAAAGAGTGAGAAGGAAGATTGAGTGGGAGGGAGGAAATGAAAGAAAAAAGACAGGAAAGAGGGAGGAAGGAAGAACTGAAGAGGTTTGGGTGGTTGGGTTGGTGGCAGCATGGGAGGGAAAGAAAGAAAGAGAGGTGGAGGGAAAGAGAGAGAGAGGGAGAAAGAGGAGGAAGGAAGGACTGAGGAGGAGGCTTGTGTGGGGGGGTGGATAAGAAAGAAAGGGGGAGAGAAAGACAAGAAAGAAAGAAAGAGAAAGAAAGAAAGAAAGGAGGAGGGAGGAGGTGGGAGGGAGGGAGTGGAGCGAGGGAGTGGAGCGAGGAAGAAGTTGAGTGGAAGAAATGGAGTGAAAAAGAGAGGGGGAGAGAAAGAAAGAGAAAGAGGGAGGGAGGGAGGAAGCAAAAAATGAAAAAGTGAGAAGGAAAATTGAGCGGGAGGGAGGTAAAGAAAGAAATAGAAAGGAGGGAGGGAGAACTGAGGAAGTTTGGGTGGTTGGGTTGGTGGGAGCATGGGAGGGAAAGAAAGAAAGAGAGGGGGAGAGAAAGAGAGAGGGAGAGAGAGAGGTGGAAGGAAGGACTGAGGAGGAAGTTTGTGTGTGTGGGTAAGAAAGAAAGAGGGGGAGAGAAAGATAAGAAAGAAAGAAAGAGAGAGAGAGAAAGAAAGAAAGGGGGAGGGAGGTGGAGGGAGGAAGGATGGAGGAGTTGAGTGGGTGGGTGGAAGGAATGGAGCGAAAGAAAGAGAGGGAGAGAGAAAGAGAAAGAAAGAAAGAGGGAGGGAGGAAGCAAGGAAGGAAAGAGTGAGACGGAAGATTGAGTGGGAGGGAGGAAAAAGAAAAAAATAGAAAGGAGGGAGGGAGGAAGAACTGAGGAGGTTCGGGTGGTTGGGTTGGTGGGAGCGTGGGAGGGAAAGAGAAAGAGAGGGGGAGAGAAAGAAAATAAATAAATAAATAAATAAATAAATGGGAGGGGGGAGGAGGTAGGGAGGGAGTGGAGGGCGGAAGGACCGAGTAGAAAGTTTGGGTGGGTGTCAGTGAGGGAGGGAAAAAAGAAATGGGGGAGAGAAAGAGAAAGGAAGGAAGGAATGGAGGGAGAGAGAGAGGTAGAGAGGGAGGGAAGGAGGGGGAAGGAGGCAGGGAGGGAGGGAAGGAGGAAGGAAGGAAGGTGAAGGAGGGAGGGAAGGAGGAAGGAAGGAAGGAAGGAGAAGTTGAGTGGGTGGGTGGAAGGAATGGAGAGAAAGAAAGAGAGAGGGGGAGAGAAAGAGAAAGAAAGAAAGAAAGAAAGAAACAAGGGGAGGGAGGGAGTGGTGGGCGGAAGGGCTGAGGAGGAAGTTTTGGTGGGTGGCAGTGAGGGAGGGGAAAAAGAAAGGGGGGAGAGAAAGAGAGGGAGGGAGGTGGAAGGAGACAGGGAGGGAGTGAAGAAGGAAGGAAGGAAGGAGGGAGAAGTTGAGTGTGTGGGTGGAAGGAATGGAGAGAAAGAAAGAAAGAAGGAAGGAAGAAAGAAAGAAAAAAGAAAGAAAGAATAAAGGGGGGAGAGAAAGAAGGAAGGAACTGAGGGAGAGAAAGAGGTGGAGGGAGGGAGAGAAGGAGGAAGGAGGCAGGGAGGGAGAGAAAGAGAAAGAAAGGAAGGAGAAGTTGAGTGGGTAGGTGGGTGGGTGGAAGGAATGGAGCAAAAGAAAGAAAGAGGGGGAGAAAAAGAGAAAGGAAGGAAGAAAGAAAGGAAGGGGGAGGGAGGGAGTGGAGGGCGGAAGGACTGAGGAGGAAGTTTGGGTGGGTGGCAGTGAGGGATGGAAAAAAGAAAGAGGGGGGAAGAGACAGAGGAAGGAAGGAATGGAGGGAGAGAAAGAGAGAGGGAGGGAGAGAGGGGGAAAGGAGGCAGGGATGTAGGGAAGGGGGAAGGAAGGAGAAGTTGAGTGGGTGGGTGGAAGGAATGGAGAGAAAGAAAAAAGGGAAGAAAGAAAGAAGAAAGAAAGAAAGAAAGAAAGAAAGAAAGAAAGAAAGAAAGGGGGAGGGAGGGAGTGGTGGGCGGAAGGACTGAGAAGGAAGTTTGGGTGGGTGGCAGTGAGAAAGGGAAAAAAAGAAGAGGGGGAAGAGACAGAAAGGAAGGAAGGAATGGAGGGAGAGAAGGAGAGAGGGAGGGAGAGAGGGGGAAAGAGGCAGGGAGGGAGGAAAGGAGGAAGGAGAAGTTGAGTCGGTGGGTGGAAGGAATGGAGAGAAAGAAAGAGAGAGGGGGAGAGAAAGAGAAAGGAAGAAAGAAAGAAAGAAAGAAAGAAATGGGAGGGAGGGAGGGACTGGAGGGCGGAAGGACTGACGAGGAGGTTTGTGTGGGTGGGTGGGAGGGAGGGAGGGAAAGAAAAAAAGAAAGGGGGAGAGAAAGAAGAAGGAAGGAACAGGGAGAGAGAAAGAGATGGAGGGCGGGGGGAAGGAGGGAGGGGAGGAGGAAGGAAGGAGAAGTTGAGTGGGTGGGTGGAAGGAATGGAGTGAAAGAAAGAGAGGGGGAGAGAAAGAGAAAGAAAGAAAGAGGGAGGAAGGGAGGGAGGAAGCAAGGAATGAAAGAGTGAGAAGGAAAATTGAGTGGGAGGGAGGAAAAAAAGAAAGAAATAGAAAGGAGGGAGGGAGGGAGGGAGAACTGAGGAGGTTTGGGTAGTTGGGTTGGTGGGAGCGTGGGAGGGAAAGAAAGAAAGAGAGGTGGGAAGAGAGAGAGAGAGAAAGGAGGAAGGAAGGACTGAGGAGGAAGTTTGTGTGGGTGGGTTGGTGGGTTGGAAAGAAGAAGGGAACGAAAGAAAGAGGGGGAGAGAAAGAAAGATAAATAAATAAAGGGGAGGGGAGGGGAGGGGGAAGGGGAGGGAGGGAGGGGAGGGCAGAAGGACTGAGGAGGAAGTTTTGGTGGGTGGCAGTGAGGGAGGGAAAAAAGAAAGGGGGGGAGAGAAAGAGAGGGAGGGAGGGGAAGGAGACAGGGAGGGAGTGAAGAAGGAAGGAAGGAAGGAGGGAGAAGTGTGTGGGTGGAAGGAATGGAGAGAAAGAAAGAAAGAAGGATATAAGAAAGAAAAAAGAAAGAAAGAAAGAAAGAAAGAAAGGGGGGAGAGAAAGAGGAAAGAACTGAGGGAGAGAAAGAGGTGGAGGGAGGGAGAGAAGGGGGAAGGAGGCAGGGAGGGAGAGAAAGAGAAAGAAAGGAGGGAGAAGTTGAGTGGGTAGGTGGGTGGGTGGAAGGAATGGAGCAAAAGAAAGAAAGGGGGAGAAAAAGAGAAAGGAAGGAAGGAAGGAAGGAAGAAGGGAAGGGGGAGGGAGGGAGTGGAGGGCGGAAGGACTGAGGAGGAAGTTTGGGTGGGTGGCAGTGAGGGATGGAAAAAAGAAAGAGGGGGGAAGAGACAGAGAAAGGAAGGAAGGAATGGAGGGAGAGAAAGAGAGAGGGAGGGAGAGAGGGGAAAGGAGGCAGGGATGGAGGGAAGGGGGAAGGAAGGAGAAGTTGAGTGGGTGGGTGGAAGGAATGGAGAGAAAGAAAGAAGGGAAGAAAGAAATAAAGAAAGAAAGGGGAGGGAGGGAGGGGGAGGGAGAAAGGAAGGACTGAGGAGGAGGTTTGGGTGGGTGGGAGCGATGGAGGGAAAAAAAGAAAGGAGACAGAAAGAGAAAAAAGAAAGAAAAGAGGGAGGGAGGGAGAAAGAAAGAAAAGTAATGAAAGAAAGAAAGAGAGAGAAATGAGGGAGGGTTGGATGAAGGAAGGAAGGAAGGAAGGAAGGAAGATGTTGGATGGGAGGGAGGGAAAGTAAGAAAGGGAAAGAGAAAGAAAGGAAGGAAGGAAGGAAGAGGAAAGTTGGGTGGGTAGTTAGGAGTGAGGGAAAGAAAGAAGAGAGAGAAGAAGGAAGGAAGGATGGAGAAAGTTGGATGGGTGGGTGGGAGGAAAGAAAAGTAAGAAAGAGGAAAAGAGAAAGAGAGAGAAAGGAAGGAAGGATGGAAGGAAGGAAAGAAGGAAGAAATAGATGAGAAAGAAAGAAAAAGAAAAAAAAGAGAGAATAGGCGTTGATTGCTTACCTGAACGCCTCTTCTCGTACGGTGAGCGGGTACAGCAGTCACATGGGTTGCTCATGTCCAATCCGGTGGAACTGAGCCTAGTGTTAAAAAAGCTTGCCGGATCCGCCCCTTCCCCAGAATTCGCGAATCCATAGACTAGGCTCAGCTGTGAAGCTCTGTAGTGTTCAACTCTTATTGTTAGAGGAAGAAAGGTTATAGGAAGGTAAAGAAGACACATACAAGGGCGGGAAGTGACTGCTGTACCCGCTCACCGTACGAGAAGAGGCGTTCAGGTAAGCAATCAACGCCTATTCTCCGTACTGAAGGAGCGGGTCCAGCAGTCACATGGGACATACCCAATAGATGGTCCCTAGGGTGGGATTAGATTGCTATCGTGTGAGATAACGGATTGGAGTACCCTTCTGCCGAAGGCAGCGTCCGCTGAAGCGTAAGCATCAATCTTGTAGTGCCTGATGAAGGAATTTGGCGAGGCCCAAGTGGCTGCTTTGCAGACCTCCTCCAACGGGGCTTGAGACGCCCAAGCGGCCGAGGTGGCTGCGCTCCTGGTGGAATGCGCTGTGATGTTCCTTGGAACTGAGAGGGAGGCCGACTCATAGGCCTTAGATATAGTCCCTCTGATCCAACGGCCTATTACTGTTGAAGACACTTTGGCACCCATGACTCTGGGGTGATAGGCTATAAAAAGTGCTTCTGACCTCCGAAAAGGTCCTGTGCGTTGGATATAGATTCTCAGCGCTCTAATGAGATCCAGGGTGTGCCATCTAATTGCCAAGGGATGGTCTCGTTGGAGGCAGAAGGAAGGTAGGACAATATCCTGAGTTCTGTGGAACATGGAACTGACCTTGGGTAAGAAGGTGGGGTCCAGTCGCAAGACTACCTTGTCCTGATGGAATTGACAAAGGTCCTGCCTGATTGAGAGGGCAGCCAGCTCCGAAATGCGTCGGGCAGAGGTAATAGCCACCAGGAATGCTACTTTAAAGGATAGGTACCTGAGGGACGCCGATTTTAGGGGTTCGTAGGGTGCCTGCGTGAGGGAGTGGAGAACCCGTGGCAAATCCCAGGATGGATACCTGTGGACCTTGGAAGGTCTGAGGTTGGCTATGCCCTTGAGGAATTCCTGAACTTCTGGGAAGGATCGGAGAGGCTGTCTGCGGGGACCCCCTAGGACAGATGAAATGGCTGCCAGATGACGCCGGAGGGTGCTGGTGGAAAGTCCTTTATGGAAACCTTGCATAAGGAAGGAAATGATTCTGTGTATGGGGATGCACAGGGGAGAGAGGCCTTCCTGTAGACACCACTGGTGAAACTTGGACCACGTGTGGTCGTAGATTCGATTGGTCGAACCCCTTCTGGCCTTTAAAATGACCTCCACTGTATCGGGGTCGTGACCACGCAGTTCTAAGTCTCTCCTGATAACAGCCAGGCGGTGAGGTGGAACCACTCCGGGTCTGGATGGAATGAGGCCCCCTGCCGCAGCATATCCCCCGAAACGGGGAGTCGCCAAGGGTCCTGGACGGACAACTGTTGGAGATCCGCGAACCAGGGCCGGCGGGGCCAATGAGGGGCGATTAAGATTACTCGGGCCCTCTCGGTGAGGACCTTGTGAATCACGTCCGGGAGAATTGGAATTGGAGGGAATGCGTAAAGTAGGCCTGGAGGCCATGGGCTCCGGAGGGCATTGATTGCTTCCGCTCCCGGGGATGGAAATCTGGAAAAGAAGCGAGGGAGTTGGGCGTTCGCATTGGTCGCGAAGAGATCCAGAATTGGAAGGCCAAATCTGAGGCTGATTTGATGGAACAGGTCTTGATGGAGGTTCCACTCTCCTGGGTCTATCGTTGCCCGAGATAGCCAATCCGCCTGGACGTTGAGGCTCCCCGAGATGTGGTCGGCTAGGAGCGAGCGAAGATGTTTTTCCGCCCAAAGGCCTAACTTGAGGGCCTCCCTCATGAGGGCCTTGGATCTCGTGCCCCCCTGTCTGCAGATATGGCTTTTTGTGGCAATGTTGTCGGTGAGAATGAGAACGTGCCGGTTGGGAATGCGAGGAGAGAAATGCTTCAGAGCCAGGGAAACGGCTCTTAACTCTAGCCAATTGATTGGCTTGGAAGCTTCCTCCGGGGACCACGTGCCCTGGGCTATCATCCCCTGGGCGTGGGCGCCCCATCCCGATAGACTGGCATCTGTGGTGATGACAAATTGATCCGGGCACCTGAACGGGGATCCTTTGTCCATGGCCGGAGACTTCCACCACTTGAAGGATCTGCGAACCATTGGTGGGATGACAATGCGACGATTTGAGTTGCTGTGCCCCGATCTCTGAAAGGGTAATAGGAGCCACTGAAGTTCCCTAGCATGAAGGCGAGCCCAGGGAATGATGCCTATGCATGACACCATCTTCCCCAAAAGGGAAGACAGGGTTACTATGGATACTGAAGGTTTAGATAAAATGCAAGAAATTAACTCCCCTATACTGAATTTTCTCTCGGGAGAGAGAAAAACCTGGGAGGATTCCGAATTAATAATGGATCCCAGGTGTAAGATGGATGTGGAAGGTTGGAGATGACTTTTATCAAAGTTGATGGAAAATCCATGGTCCTGAAGGACTGACATGGTGATAGAAAGGTCTGTTTTCACTTTCTCTAGGGAGTTCCCATGAATCAAAATATCATCAAGATAACATAAAATGTGAATGGGAGACGCCCGGATATAGGCCGCCAGGGACCCCAAGAGCTTTGTAAAGACCCGAGGGGCCGAGGAAAGGCCAAATGGCATCGCCCTATACTGGAAATGCCTGCCTTGAAAGGAGAAACGTAAAAATTTTCTGTGGCATTTGGCTATAGGAATGTGGAGGTAGGCCTCAGTGAGGTCTAAAGAGACCATGAAATCTCCCGTGTGGATGGCGGCCAAAATAGATGATAAGGAGTGCATCTTAAACTTCCTATATTTGATGAATAGGTTCAGCTTCTTTAAATCCAAAATAGCTCTCCAACCTCCGGAGGATTTTGGAACCATAAATAGGATGGAATAAAAACCTAGACCCTTCTGACCGGAGGGAACCGGTTGAATGGCTCTGATGGACAATAAGTGGGAAATGGCCTCCTCCATACGGTTACAATCTGAGGAGGACCTGGGAGAAGGGCAGGAAATAAAACGTTTCGGGGGGGGAGAAATAAATTCTAAAAGAAGACCTGTTTGAACAGTGTCAATGACCCAGGGGTCCTTGGAGGTGAGACGCCAATTAGAGGCGAAATGGGCTAGGCGACCACCTATGGGAATTGAGGAAAAATTACCATCTAGGTTTCTTTGAAGCCCTGTTAGAGGACGCTCCCCTTTGGAAGCGAAAACCTCTGCCCCTGGAGTTCCTACCTTGGGAACGAAAGCGGGGGGAATACTGACCTGAAGATCTCTGATAGGAAGCCGCTTGATCTTGCTGACGCCCTGGGCGACGAAAGGACTGCGTTTTGGTAGCCTTTTTGGTGGTTGGACCCAAAACTTTCTTCTTGTCCGTGGTTTCCGTGAGGAGTGGATCCAGCAGATCACCGAAAAGAAGGTCGCGCTTTAAGGGTCCCAGGGATAACTGCCACTTCTGGCGTACTCCCGCTTGCCAAGGGCGAATCCATAGGAGTCTTCTTGCCGTTGTAGAAGCTGCAATAGACTTAGCAGAAAATCTAGTAGATTGTAAAGTGGCATCAGCCACGTACTGGGCAGCTGCAAAAACCTTGTTGAAGTCTTGTTGACCTCTCAAGTCATCGGGAGGAATATGCTGTTGAAGTTGGCGAAGCCACAGAAGCATGGCTCTGGAGAAAAAGGAAGCCGCTGCAGAACTTTTAATGGTCCAGGAATCTGCGGTGAATCCTCTTTTGAGCATTTGTTCAATCCGCTTGTCCTCTGGGCGGAGGACTTCCTCTGCTTCGCCTGGCACAGCAGCCGCCGAGTGAAGGATCTTGACAGGTTCATCCGGTTTAGGAAAGGATAGGAGCTCCTCATAGGAAGAGGAAAGTTTGTACAATTTTCTGTCCTTGGTTGAGGGATTAAGCCCAGAGGCTGGGAAATCCCACTGCTTAAGTAAGGCATCTTTAAACAATTTAGGCATAGGAATTACCTCGTTATCCTCCTGTTCCTCTGTGAAGTAAGGTAAATTCTCCTCCGGGGGATCAGTGGATGTGGAGGCCTGTTTCTCCTGGGCTGCCAATCCCGTAGAAATTCTAGCTTTGAGGAGGAGAGATTTGAACAATTGAGAAGGAAAAATAGTAATTGGAGAAGGAACCTTTATTTGGGATTCCTCATCATCTGAGAGGCCTTGAAAGGGATCCTCATCCTCCTCCATATCCTCATATTCGTCCTGAGAGGAATCTGAATCATCCTGAATAGGAGCTCTAACCGCTGGGGAAGAACCCAAGGGGCGGGAGGGACGAGGAGGTGGAGGAGGTAAGGGAAGCTCATTGATGGTAGAGAATTTAGCATCAATGGCCTTGGACAACACAGAAAAAATAGATTGGAATTCAGGAGGTAAACTAGAAATATCAGCAGGAATGGCAGAAGAATCCCTGAAGGCCTGGGAGGATCCTGGCTGGGGGGAATCTTCAATAATATCTGGTTCCTCTGGACCTATTCCCCATAGGTTAGGTTGGGGTCTGTCTAGGTTTGGCTCATCCAGAGATAACACAGGGACCCCAGAAGGAGGCAGACTAGAAGCCTCTGGGGGGTCTTGACTACTGAGTACTTGGGCCTGTACTTTCAAACGTTTTGCTGATTTGTCATGGATTCTTTGTAGGGCTAGGTCCCTTCTCTTCTCAGCCCTGGTGACCTTGGTCGAGGGGCGGGCCCCTGAGGAAGAGGAGGTCGAGGCCTGGGGGATACTGGTAATCTCATCGCCTGTAGGCCTGGCCTCTCTGGGACCTTTAGTTGTGCCTCTCTTGGGAAAAGTAGCCATAGTCTGACAATTAACAGAAGACCAGGCTGAGCCAAATAACTGAATAATTAGGGAGAAGAATTTCAAAGCCTTCCCAAGAGGAATGGATCCTGCTCCGAGGCCTCGGAGCTGCTGAGACTTGAGGGCAATCTGGGCAAACCCAGAGTTCGTGTCCCCAAATACAGCGTGGCCAGCCTCCCTAAACTTTAATTAAGTAAACCAAGGCACTCTGGTTGGAGGCTTAGCCGGTGGAGAATTAAGCCTGAGCGTCCCAAAGCCCACTCCGGGATCCACGCGGTGGACTGAGGCCTACGCGGCTGGCAGGAGGCCAACACGAGAGGCCTAAATTTAAAAAGGGCGCGAAGGCCTTCGCGCCGAAAAATCGCTCCGTAATAGAATTCTTAAAGGGGAAGCGATCGACTAAGTCCAGGAGACTAGAAACAAGCGTCTCACTCCGCAGGAGGTATTTCTTAAGCCCTTTAACAATAATACAATAATGAATCAATAAATCAATACTTGCACCAAGACCTCCAGGCCAAAGGATTAAAGGAATCCACAAGCGGCAGCGGGGATCGTAAACGGCAAAACAGCCGGGGGAAAACGAAACCGCAACTTCTCCCAAGGAAAAAAGCCGAGCCACAAACGGCTGGCGCTATTAGTGCAAGTAAATAAATAAGGATAAACAATTCTTACTACTTTTGAAGGAAAAGATCGAAGGGAAGGTGTTAGAATGTTGAACGAGCTATCACAATACAACCGCAGGATATGCGAACTGAGCGAATTCTGGGGAAGGGGCGGATCCGGCAAGCTTTTTTAACACTAGGCTCAGTTCCACCGGATTGGACATGAGCAACCCATGTGACTGCTGGACCCGCTCCTTCAGTACGGAGAAAGAGAAAAATCCTATTATTTTTAATTGTTCCGTGACATGACCACCAAGCATCACCTGCTGAATCACATGACCATGAAGCCACCCCTCCTCGGTCACATGGCTAGTAAGCCCCTCCCACCCAATCACATGACCATCAAGCCACAGCCACAAAATAAGCCACAGCCACAGAGTGGTAGTAAAATACTTGGGAAACACACACACAAAAATACACACACACACACACACACACACACACACAGATTTGGAACCATTATTCCCTGAGTAATTCAATGGGGCAGATCTGTTGAGGTGGTTCCCCTCCTTCTCCTCGGGATTCCTCCTCCAAAGGATTGAAGATTCATAGATCCATATCAGGACCCCCTACCTGCCATGGCTGCAGCCTTGGAGACCCCAACCTCTTTTCTCCCTCCTTCCTTCCCCTCCTTGATCTGGGGGAATAGGCAGCATTCAAGACATGGGCCAGAGTCTTCATGAGGATGTAAATGTCATAGTAATTTGGGAACCGTCCTCTGTTCCATTTCTCCTGGGTCTCCAGTGGGGCTTTCTGGGTGCATCCCCTGCGGCCTTTGACAGAAAAGATGTTCTTTGAAAGAGAACAGAGAAAATAAAGATCTGGAAAGTTTCTTCCCACAAAGAAATGGGGTTCAAAGGCTTCATCTTTGGGCCTTTCTTTGGGCAGATAAGCAAACTGCAAAATACTGTGGATGTATTTGATAAGTCTGCGCTTTTCTATTTCATATGCTGCAAAAGTTGTGAGGATCCAGACTTTCTCTTCAATGAGTCCCGGCAAGCGCAGAAATGTTTCATGGAAAGGAAGAATTCTGCCCTCAAGGGAATCACGTTCCATGAAGTGAACAAAGACATTGACTTGTCTCCACTTAGAGAGGGCATCCCTGAGATAGGCTGTAGGTTCAGTTGTTGAGAATTGTTGTGATAGAACCACACAAATTCCATTCCTGACAAGCACAGGAGGGAAAGTCCTCATGAAATTCTCTCCCTGCTCTGTGTCTGAAGCAAAGAGGCCAATCAAGGTCCATCTGAAATGGAGGAGCAGTTGGACAAGGGCTGGGTACTGGATCCCTTCTTTCTCTTGCGTCTGGTGGAAAAAGGGGAATTTGCTTTTATCACTCAGAGCCTCTGAAGCAATTCCACGTCTGATCTGAAAAAGCAATGAAAATGCTGTGTCATATTTGGGGTCAGATCAAATCGAAAATATTACATTTTAATAAATCCAACCTGCTTCTCATGAATGTATTAGAACAATTTGTAGTTAGACATTGTTGGAAATATTAAAGACAAAATGATTAGCAAGATTGTATAATAAAAATGAAAAAGAATAAATTTTAAAAACTATAAATAGTGTGAATAATATTACTGTACCACCTTTACAATTTACCACCATTAGATTATCACATTGAAATGCTGACTGTATTCCAATAAAGGGCCTATTATAATTTTTGAGGATTGGTGCATCTCTTTTTGTTTCTGTATCCCAGATTTTTTCTGGAGGACTTTTTTCAGCTTCTTCTCCAGTTATACAAGAAACAGGGAGACCTCAGTTCCTAACACAATTTGTCAATTGTATAATCCAAGATTTCTCTTTAATTGAACTTTTGTCTCTTTTCAGAGCCTGTCAGTTTTCGTAGACTAGAACTTATGCCGATATCCATATTTTCTGAATTTAGACATAGCAGAAATTGTATAAATTCCCAATACAACTGTGAGGGCAGCAGCTGGAGTCCTTTTACTCACCCCAAGACCTCAGAGGCCGTGATGGGGTTGGTTCTGCTAGAGATTTCTCTCTGAGGGTTTAGGACTTTTTGCCTCCGCCAGTTGGACGAAGCTCTTTCTTCCATCGCAGCTGATCGGCCGCTGCCTTCTCTCCCTCGCCCAAAGGCCCCTAGCTCTTGGCCCCAGCCCTTTCGTGACACAAATCCACCTTCAGCCACAGCCTTTTGGTCACATGGGACACTTTGCCACCATCCAATCAGAACGGTTCTTAGAAAATGCTACTTTTGGAAGGAAAGAATGGAACAGTTTGCTCTTTCATACACACACACACACCAGTTGAATGATAGAGATGGAAGGGACCTCAGTGGCCATCTAGTCTGACCCCCTTCTCATTCAGAACGCTTACAGAATGATAGAGAGGGAAGGGACCTCAGTGACCATCTAGTCTGACCCCCATTCTCATTCAGGAGACTTACAGAATGATAGAGAAGGAAGGGACCTCAGTGGCCATCTAGTCTGACCCCCTTCTCAGTCTCATGAATGAGGAGGGGGTCAGACTATGTTCTTTATGTGGTATTTCCTCTTACTTAGGGATGAACCCCAGTTTCATATCCTGTTTTTCATACAATGAGCTAAAAATACAATATGTGTTCATAATTCTGCTTCACACGCATGGTTATTTAATGGTAGAGAGGAAAGATCATTTGAGTATAAAAGTCAACTTGATATCACAATATGGCTTCACTTTGGTTCCCTTCTTTACACAAAAGAAACCACCTTTACGTTTTCCTCTCAGTCACCCTCAGTCCTGTTCATTCAACTAGACATATTCAATTCCTGCAACCGTTCTTCATATGTTTTAGTCTTCAGACCTTTAATCATCTTAGTCCCTACATTCTTAAAATAATATTGTGATCAAAATTGGATGCAGTATTCCAGCTGTGGTCTTGCCAAGGGATTATAAAGCGATACTAATACTTCACATGATTTTATCCCTCTATTCATGCAAATGTTTTTGGCTTTTTTGGCTGGTGCCAAACATTGTTGGTCCATTTTTAAGTGATTGTCCACTAAGACTCCAAGATCCCTCTCACAGTTACTACAATTGAGGCAGATTTCACCTAATCTGTAAGTGAACATTTGGTTTCTCCAGCCTAAGTGTAAAACCTTACATTTCTCTACATTGACTTTCAAGTCTATCTAGATCCTTCTGGATCTTCACCTTATCTTCTGGGATGCTGGCTATTCCTGTCACTTCAGATTTGATGATTTCCCCATTTCTCCCCTCATCCAAACCATTCATGAATTTTTTGAAGAGTCCTGGGCCTAAAATGGAACCTGGGGGTCCCCCACTGCTGGTCTCCCTCCATGCAGACGTAGTTCCATTGAGGACCACCGGCTGACTCCATCTGGGCATCAGGCTGCCTATCTCACATAGTTTTAGCTTACTGAGAAATAGGTTGTGGTTGACCTTGTCAAAGCCTTTGTGGAATCCAAATGCTGTATACTATGTGCTCTGGCTTTCACTGGTCCAATAATTTAGTAAATGAAATAACATTTATTTATCATCTGTTTTAGTCCTAGTAACTCATTCATAACTATACCGAATAACAAGGGTTCAAATATGTATCTTTCCTTTCCCTGCTTGGTAAGCGTAGGTCCTTCTTCTCGTGGCCCCCTTGAGCCCAAACCTCCCTCTCCAACAAGGGCTTGGATCAGGGCCAACAGGCTGAGCTCCATTTGGAGGGCAATCCATTTTCTCCATCCTATTTCTCTGTTCATTCAGTCAAATGCTGCACTAACATCTAGAAAGCCTGTAAACCTTGTTTTTCCTCACTGATATAGATTAGATATTTCACGACCAATTTGAGCCAATAGATGATCATTAACTTATGCATTGTTTCTTATAAAGTCTACATACCTTTTAACTCTACTTAAAACCTTCTGGTTCTTCTGCAAGGAATGCATTTTTCTCAAGTTTAACTAAGAAGATCATGGGATAAATTTTAGCCACAGTATCTGCTAGTCCATTTGGTCCACAATTGCTAGAGTCCTTTTTATTCCATATTCTAGTTTCATAAAATGCAACTATTGCCAACTTCAATCCGAGTGGATAGGGCAGGTCTTGTCTTCTAAAATGAAGATGCCAACAGGGGCCCCAACAACTAGAGATATTTTGGATCAATTAACTAGTTGGTAGAATGTCTTGTCCAGGGAAGGTATTGCTTGCATCTCAGGCCTTTTATGATTAATCTCAACATGAACATAATGGGGTAGAACATTGACATTTTTGCGAATATGGAGGAAATCAGTTCCTGAATTCCATGCAGAAAACACGATTGCATCTATTGCTCATCTACCATCACCCACCACTTACTTTTACCAGATGGAGAAAAGCAGAAACAAACCTGTGGGACTTTGTAGGTTCCTCCTAACGTTGACATCTGGATGGAGATTTCCCTGTCAGCTGTATCAAGAAGAGCCAGAAGATTGTCCTTCCTTCCACAGCCGTAGTTGGGGACATTGGCTTCTCCAGTGGAGAGAATGTCCAGCAAGGCATCTGAAGTGCAGAAAGTGCTCAGATAGTTGTTATGGATATTGCAGCCAAGTGTGAGGTTGTGCATGAACTGGGAATTCTTGTTGATCAGTTGAATGTTGAAAATGAATATTAAGACATCTATAAAAGTATAAATATCCCTATTGTAAAAAATATGTTATTATAATTTATTTATAATTTATTTATTTATGGGATTTATATGCCGCCCCTCTCTGAAGACTCGGGGCGGCTAACAGCAATCATAAAACATTGTACAATAATAATCCAATACTAAAAACAAATTAAAAACCCCTTAATATAAACAACCAAACATACATACAAACATACCATGCATACAATTGTAAAGGCCTAGGGGGAAAAGGAATCTTAATTCCCCCATGCTTGGCAGCAGAGGTGGGTTTTGAGTAGCTTACGAAAGGCAAGGAGGGTGGGGGCAATTCTAATCTCTGGGGGGAGTTGGTTCCAGAGGGCCGGGGCCGCCACAGAGAAGGCTCTTCCCCTGGGTCCCACCAAGCGGCATTGTTTAGTTGACGGGACCTTGAGAAGGCCCACTCTGTGGGACCTAACTGGTCGCTGGGATTCGTGTCGCAGAAGGCGGTCCCTGAGATAATCTGGTCCGGTAATCAACAGCAACAACAAATACTTCTTTTAATATATACTACTCAAAACAATAAAGGGAACACTCAAAGAACCCATCCTAGAGGCGAAACAGATAATATATGCTGCTAAAGCCTCAAAAGAGGAAGAAATTGCCAAATCTGTAAAGAAGGGGGATAAAACCTTCAGATATATTAGTGATAAGAAGAAGAAAAACTGCGGCATCACGAAGCTTAGTACCGGGAATAATACATGCATTAATGGGAATAAGGAGATCGCTGACCATTTCAATAGCTACTTCTGTTCAGTTTTCTCAAAAGACACCTTACAAAATAATACTATAGAGGGATATAGCATTGCTTCCAGCTGTACGGATTCAGCTCCAGTGATCTTAGAAGCCGATGTCTTAGAAGAACTTGAACGATTAAAGATAAATAAGGCAATGGGTCCAGATGGCATCCACCCCAGAGTTCTTAAAGAACTCAGATCTGTCATTGCTACCCCCGTGACTGATTTGTTTAACCAATCCTTGTTAACAGGAGAAGTTCCTGAGGATTGGAGAATGGCCAGTGTTGTGCCTATCCACAAGAAGGGCAGTAGAGAAGAAGCTGGTAACTACAGGCCAGTTAGCTTGACATCAGTTGTAGTTAAAATGATGGAGACTCTACTCAAAAAGAGGATAAATCAGCACCTAAAAAACAATAACTTATTGGACCCAAATCAGCATGGCTTTACTGAATGCAAATCATGTCAGACTAATCTCATTGATTTCTTTGACTATGTCACAAAGGTGTTGGATGAAGGTGGTGCCGTGGATATTGCCTACCTGGACTTCAGCAAAGCCTTTGATACGGTTCCACATAAAGAGCTGATAGATAAATTAGTGAAGATTGGACTTAATCCCTGGATAGTTCAATGGATTTGCAGCTGGCTGAAGCGTAGACATCAGAGAGTTATGGTTATTCTGAGCAGAGTCAGGTTACAAGCGGTGTGCCACAAGGGTCTGTTCTGGGTCCTATTCTTTTTAATATGTTTGTGAGTGACATAGGGGAAGGTTTGGTAGAGAAGGTTTGCCTATTTGCCGATGACTCTAAAGTGTGCAATAGGGTTGATATTCCTGGAGGCGTCTGTAATATGGTAAATGATTTAGCTTTACTAGATAAATGGTCTAAGCAATGGAAACTGCAGTTTGTTTGTTTATTTATTTATTTATTTATTTATTTATTATTTAGATTTGTATGCCGCCCCTCTCCGTGAACTTGGGGCGGCTCACAACAAAAATATAAACAATCGTACAAATCCAAATAGCTTCAATAAATTTAAATATTTAAAATAGTTTAAAAAAGAACCCCACTATATTAACAAGCACACACACAAACATACCATACATAAATTGTACGTGGCCGGGGGAAATGTTTCAGTTCCCCCATGCCTGACGACAAAGGTGGGTTTTAAGAACTTTACGGAAGGCAGGGAGAGTAGGGGCAGTTCTAATCTCTGGGGGGAGTTGGTTCCAGAGAGCCGGGGCCGCCACAGAGAAGGCTCTTCCCCTGGGGCCCGCCAACCGACATTGTTTAGTTGACGGAACCCGGAGAAGGCCAACTCTGTGGGACCGAACTGGTCGCTGGGATTTGTGCGGCAGAAGGCGGTCTCGGAGGTATTCTGGTCCAATGCCATGAAGGGCTTTAAAGGTCATAACCAACACTTTGAATTGTGACCGGAAACTGATCGGCAACCAATGCAGACTGCAGAGTGATGGCGAAACATGGGCATACCTAGGTAAGCCCATGACTGCTCTCGCAGCTGCATTCTGCACGATCTGAAGTTTCCGAACACTTTTCAAAGGTAGCCCCATGTAGAAAGCATTACAGTAGTCGAATCTCGAGGTGATGAGGGCATGAGTGACTGTGAGCAATGAGTCCCGGTCCAGATAGGGCCGCAACTGGTGCACCAGGCGAACCTGGGCAAACGCCCCCTCGCCACAGCTGAGAGATGGTTTTCTAATGTGAGCTGTGGATCGAGGAGGACGCCCAAGTTGCGGACCCTCTCCGAGGGGGTCAATAACTCCCCCCCAGGGTAATGGACGGACAGATGGAATTGTCCTTGGGAGGCAGAACCCACAGCCACTCCGTCTAATCCGGGTTGAGTCTAAGTCTGTTGACACCCATCCAGGCCGCAACAGCCTCCAGACACCGGCACATCACTTCCACCGCTTCATTGACTGGACATGGGGTGGAGATGTAAAGCTGGGTATCATCAGCGTACTGATGATACCTCACCCCATGCCCTCGGATGATCTCACCCAGCGGTTTCATGTAGATATTAAATAGCAGGGGGGAGAGGACCAACCCCTGAGGTACCCCACAAGGGAGAGACCTCGGAGTCGACCTCTGACCCCCCACTAACACCGACTGCGACCGGCCGGAGAGGTAGGAGGAGAACCACTGAAAACAGTGCCCCCCACTCCCAACCCCTCCAGCCAGTGCAGAAGGATACCATGGTCGATGGTATCGAAAGCCGCTGAGAGGTCAAGGAGCACCAGGACAGAGGATAAACCCCTGTCCCGGGCCCTCCAGAGATCATCCATCAACGTGACCAAAGCAGTTTCCGTGCTGTAACCGGGTCTGAAGCCCGACTGCCGGGGACCTAGATAATCGGCTTCTTCCAAGGACAGTTGGAGCTGGAGTGCCACCACCTTCTCAACAACCTTCCCCATAAAGAGAAGGTTGGAGACTGGACGATAGTTATTAAGTACTGCTGGGTCCAGGGAGGGCTTCTTGAGGAGGGGGCGCATGAGCGCCTCTTTATAGAGAGTTGGAAAAACTCCTCTCCCCAAGGAAGCATTGGTAATCTCCTGGACCCAGCTCCGTGTCACCTCCCTGCTGACCGAGACCAACCAGTAGGGACACGGATCCAGTAAACAGGTGGCGGAACTCACAGATCCAATGGCCTTGTCCACTTCATCAGGTGTCACCAGATCAAACTCTTCCCAGACAGGTGGACAAGTACGTGCCCCAGTCACCTCGACTGACTCATTGTTAGTCGACTCTGTTTCCCAATTGGAGTCAAGATCAGCCCGGATCTGAGCGATTTTATCAGTGAAAAACGCGTTAAAATCCTCGGCACTGCTCTGCAAGGGCTCCCCAACTCCCCCCTGGTTAAGAAGGGAGCGGGTCACCCTAAATAGAGCAGCTGGGCGGGATTCCGCTGATGCAATCAAGGTGGCATGGTACGCGCATCTTGCCGCCTTGAGCACCACTTTGTAAGTCTTAATAAAAGTTCTTACAAGTGTTCGATCAGATTCAGACTTACTCTTCCTCCATCGCTTCTCTAGACGTCTCTTCTGGCGTTTCAACTCCCGGAGCTCCTCGTTGAACCATGGAGCTCTACGGGGTCTAGCGCCACGGAGAGGTCGCAAAGGCGCAATCCGGTCAAGAGCCTCCGCTGCGGCCTTGTTTCAGGCCTCCGCAAAAGACTCCGCTGAACTGTGGACGAGTGCCTCTGGAATAACCCCAAGCGCCGTCTAAAAGCCCTCTGGGTCCATCAGGCATCTGGGGCGGAACATCTTAATTGGTTCCGCCTCCCTGTGGGGAAGGATTGGAGCCAGGAAGTCAAGCCGTAGTAGGAAATGGTCTGACCATGACAAAGGCAAAGCTTCTAAGCCCCTTAGTCTCAGACCATTACTCAATTGCTCGGAAAGGAATACCATGTGAGGTGCGTGCCCTCCCTCGTGAATCGGACCCTGTACTACTTGAGTCAGGTCCATGGCTGTCATGGTGGACATGAACTCCTGTGCCAGCCCAGAGGTTTCGCCGACTGACGGCAGGTTGAAGTCCCCCAGGACAATAAGTCCGAGGAACTCCACCGCCAACCCGGCTACCTCAAGTAGCACAGGCAGGGCTTGTGCCACGCACCTGGGAGGCAGGTATGTGAGAAACAAGCCCACCTGAACCTCTAAGTCCAACTTCACAAGGAGGGACTCGCAACCTGCAATCTCCGGAGCAACGATCCCACGCAGGCAAAGGCGCTCCCTGGTATAATAGCCACTCCTCCCCCCCTTCCCTTGGGTCGAGGTTGATGCCATATCTGAAACCCGGCTGGGCAAATTTCCGAGAGAGGAACTCCTCCCTCCGGGCCCAGCCAGGTTTCAGTTACACATGCCAGGTCGGCCTCCTCATCCAGGATTAAATCCCGGATGAGGAGAGCTTTATTTACCACCGACCTGGCATTGAGCAGCAGCAACCTGAGCCCAGGGCCAGAGTTACTCTCATCACCAGTGCCCTGGGTTGAGCTCACGGAGCCGGAACAAAGAAAAGTTATTAAACAACGATCCCTTGTTCTCCTGGAATGGTTAGCTCCATGGCTCCCGCCATATCTGCCTCTCCCCAGCAACACCGGGATATTCCGACCCTCTGTCCCCCCAGAGATCAGTGCCCCCGCCCCTCCCGCCTCTCCGGCATCAGGTGTCCCAAATATCTTTCATACTATTTCCATTCACCCCTTCCCTGGCATAACCCCACCCACTCCAGCCATCGCACTCATACCAATCATTCATCCCATACATGTCATTACACCCACTCCAATTATACATCAGTTAACCCCCCCAATTAATTAAAAATAGATTAAATATTACAAATATGTAAGATATAAAATTATAAGTCTAAGTAAGTTAATAAGATAAAAAGTTAATAAGTTAAGTATAAAAATATAAAATATAAAATATAAAATCAGATCTTAATTGATATCAATCATCAGTCAATCATCCAATCCAGGTCCGAAATCCTCTATAGATCTTCCATATAGTCTCAGAGTCTTAAAGTCTGCTATTTTTTCTATAGTCTTGCCACTAGGGGCGCAGTTTAATGTTTCCAAATGTAAAATAATGCACTTGGGGAAAAGGAATCCTCAATCTGAGTATTGTATTGGCAGTTCTGTGTTAGCAAATACTTCAAAAGAAAAGGATTTAGGGGTAGTGATTTCTGACAGTCTCAAAATGGGTGAACAGTGCAGTCAGGTGGTAGGGAAAGCAAGTAGGATGCTTGGCTGGATAGCTAGAGGTATAACAAGCAGGAAGAGGGAGATTATGATCCCGCTATATAGAATGCTGGTGAGACCACATTTGGAATACTGTGTTCAGTTCTGGAGACCTCACCTACAAAAAGATATTGACAAAATTGAACGGGTCCAAAGACGGGCTACAAGAATGGTGGAAGGTCTTAAGCATAAAACGTATCAGGAAAGACTTAATGAACTCAATCTGTATAGTCTGGAGGACAGAAGGAAAAAGGGGGACATGATCGAAACATTTAAATATATTCAAGGGTTAAATAAGGTCCAGGAGGGAATTGTTTTTAATAGGAAAGTGAACACAAGAACAAGGGGACACAATCTGAAATTAGTTGGGGGAAAGATCAAAAGCAACATGAGAAAATATTATTTTACTGAAAGAGTAGTAGATCCTTGGAACAAACTTCCATGCCTGGGATAAACATATATCCATCCGAAGATAAAATACAAAAAATAGTATAAGGGCAGACTAGATGGACCATGAGGTCTTTTTCTGTCGTCAGACTTCTATGTTTCTATGTTTCTAGATCTGAATGAATGAAATACCCTCATTGAACACTTTGTTCTGTACAAAGTTGAATGTGCTGACAACAGCATGTGAAAAGCAACACAATAAGTGCTGCTTCCTACGTGGACAGTTTGATTTCACAGATGTTTGATTGACTTGGACTTATATTCTGTTGTTTAAGTGTTCCCTTTATTTTTTTTGAGCAGTGTATAATCTTCCACATGCCTAGTGAACCAAACGCAATGATCAGTTACACAAATATGGAAATCGACTGAGGTACGGCAACTATAAATAATTCCAGCACTACTTTAAATAAAATTCATTATTCAAATGATAAATTAAGGATTGAACAGAGAGAGGAAAATAATCTGCAGCCCTTTCAGCTTTTTCTCAGACCCCTTTTTGAGTCTCTTTCACAAAATCAGACAAAAACGAGAAGCCGTGGAAATAAAAATCGTTCAGGAAATTACACATATTCACAATATGAGGAAAAAACATAAAATAAGGTGAGAACAGAGGGAGGGCAACTCCATCACCCTGAATGACTTACTGATAAGGAAGAGAAGGAGCCACGTTGAAAAGCAACTTTGTAGACAGTGTTTCAGCTCCAGAGAAGACTATACCAATGAGATGGTCTCCTGGGGTGTAAATGCTCTGTGCTTGTTTTCCATCCTGGTGCTCCAAACTCAGCAGGCATTTCCTTCTCAGCTTCCCAGAGACTGGATGGGACACAAGCAGCACCACAACCAGAAGCAGGAGGTCCATCATCCATGGGGTGACTCAATCAATCTCCTTCCTGTTCCTACAGAAGAATTCAGAGGATTTTCACAAGGTGGAATATGATGCAGTTGCTTTCCTGATTGAAACACAACTTCACCTGGAAAGGAGAGAGATGTACATGCAAGAGACTCTGCCTGTCTCCAAACTCCCTATTTCTCTGCACAAAGTCTCCCCTGGAGGATTCAGCCCAAGAGCAGAGCTGAAACGTTGATCGTAATAATTCTCCCTCTCAGGAGAGATCCCTGGATGATTCAACTTTGGGGAATTCTCTGGAGAGGAATGAAGGGGAAATAATCCCCATATGGCACCTAATGGCAGGGGCAGAGATGGAATTAAATGGGTCATCTAGAATTGAGAGATTTGGGAGCTCCATGCTGGAAACTGAGCCCAGAGGGAATACACGGCAATTGTGGCTGAAGAAACAAATAAATCTGACATTTGTGGGCACAGAGACAAAATCCCAGGGGCCAGTTAATGCCAGAGCATCTCACAGATCTGAAATAGCTGCCTTCTGAGTTAAAGCCAACATATATTTAACTTTATTTTGAAAGTTAAATCTCAAAGGCTCCACACAAAAGGGCTGATGCAACTTTAGTGAAACACTAGTTACCAGAACTTTGCAGAGTTAAAAAAAACTTTCTGTCTCTCACACACAAAAAAGGGCTGATGCAACTTTAGTGAACTTTGAACTTGTTCAAAACTTTGCAGAGTTTTAAAATAAACATTTCTCTCTGTGTCTCTCACATACACACAAACACACAGACACACATAAACAAAGACATGCACAAAAATCATAGAGGAGTTAGAAAACAAACTGGCTAGCTTAGCAACCTGAAGATGAGTGGACTTCAACTCCCAGAATTCCACAGTCAGCACACAGAGACCTTCCTCCCCTGGGCCTTTCCATGCTTTAGCTGTCCTTCTTGCTGCCTGTAGGGGAAAGTCTGGGCTCTGGCCTTTAACTCCTAACTGGCCTCCTTTTGAACATGTTTGTTTGAAAATAAATGAATTAATTGAATGAATGAATGAATGAATGAACGAATGAATGAACGAATGAATGAATATAGGAATGTGCAGATGTGGGCACATGTAAAACTACATTACCCAGAGTGCCATTTCACTACATTTCCCCTAATGCAATATCTTTAACAAACATGTCTCAATTCAATCTATTTCTGCCTGTGGTGACTTTTTGGGGTCCGAGGATGGCCACAGATTGGGGAGAAGGGAGGCCTTTCCCCCCTCCTGACTCCGTCTCTCCCCCCTCCCTCTGGGAAGCGTTTTGAAGGGCTTCGGGCCTTTTGTGGCCCTTGTGATGAAAAGGCCTTTCCGTCTAGAGGCGCCTTGGGGGCATCAATACAGGTGGCCCTCAACTGACAACGTTTCCCTTGGAGACCGTTTGTAGAAAGAAGTGACTCAGGACCATTGTCCACCCTTATGAACCTTGCAGCATCCCCAGGGTCACGTGATTGACATTCCAAGGCTTTGCGGCTAACTCACACTTGTGACGGTCACAGTGTCTGGGACTCACATTGTTGTGTTTGTGCCTGGGCCGGCTGCTGCTCCCACGTATGGGAGAGATGCGTCACAGATTGATTGTGAAAGCATGGCTGACAGCCAGGAAAACTTGGCCGACAGCCCAGAGGATTTGGCAGATAGCTCAGAAGAGTTGGCAGACAGCCCAGAGGAGCTGGCAGACAGCCCAGGGGACTTGGCAGGCAGCCCGTCTGATAGCCTCTCTTCTCTGGATTCGAATGCCGAACAGATAATCAATATGCGTAGCTGTAGAGCAATGCAACATAGGGCTCAATTACGGGATTATCCAAGGTGATTATGGTGTCACCTGTGTTTGGGTGTGGTCCACAGAATGAGGGCTGGGTATGGTCCCCATAATGAGGGCTACAGTTACAAAAGGGAACAGAGGCAGAGGCAAACCGTGGACATTTATCTGTGTGGTTTGGAAGGCTTTGCTGTTCCCTGCTTTGAGATCTTTGCTCTGTGTTTTTGGATTGAACCCAGCATTTTCACGCAAGTGGGCGTTGGAAAACCTGTGAATCACGGCTTCTATCGTGCCTCGTGACTTCGGAGAACTCCTGGAACTTTCCTGCTACGAGAACTTTGTATTTGGTTGCTTTTTCACTTCACATGCACTTTGTATCTACCTGAACTTTCGCTTAGCACTGTGGGTTACTCCTGAAGAATAAGGACATTTTGTTTAGTTTTTCCTTTCGTGTTTAATACAATTGTGCTGTTTATCACTGCCCGTGTGTGTCTGACCTTCTTTCCTGGACTCTTAATTACCGCCTGAGCCCTGTCAGGCAGAACACACATGATCCCCTTTTGGGACCTCCTGACAAGCAGAGTCAATGGGGAAGCCAGATTCACTTCACATCCCATGTGAGTCACTCCACAACCGCAGTGATTCACTCAACAACTGTGGCAGGATAGGGTGTACAATGGGGCAAAGTTTGCTTAACAACGGTCTCACTTAGCAATAGATAATTTGGGCTCCACTGTGGTTTCAAGTCAAGCACCACCTTCATGGTGGACGTAGAAAGTCTGCAGAGATGTTTCTGAGATGCCAATTCAAAACAATCAAACCAGAATAAATCACTTTTTCCACAACCTTAAATACAACAAGTAAGCTATTCAATTCAACTGAAAATCTATTTGAAACCTTTTAGGTGGAAAAATAACCATCAGAAAGTAGACGAATGTGTCTGTGCAAACATTTCCTGATCTGTCAGTTTCCCTGAGCATTTCTAGTCTACCTGATCAATAGCAAAATTGGATTTTTATATGCACAACTACACACAAAGACATGAAATTATGTTTAATATTATTGAATGTAAGTGTTTCAAGTAAAAAAGCCCAAGGAGTCTAATTACTCTATGTTCTCTGTAATTGATAGGAAAACAACAGAAAAAATCTCCAACTCATTGCACAAAAGGAAGAGCTCTGCAAAAATTTGGAACAAAGACTGAGAACTTTTAGATAGCAACCATGCCTTTTCTTCCAGAAGTTCATATTAAATTCTCAATAGTCCCCCCCCAAAAAAACAAATATTCTATAATGGTCATGGTTTGACATAACATGAGTTTTTATTGATTAGCTCTTGGGCCATATCAAAGTGCAACGTTCCAGAAATTACAGCGATACCTCTTCTTACGAACGCCTCTTCATATGAATTTTTTGAGATACGAACCCCATGTTTAGGATTTGTTTGCTTCTCCTTAAGAACCATTTTCACCTTACGAACCCGAGCTTGGGTGCGTGGGCTTTCTTACTGTGCGTGCGCTCTCTTACTGCCGCAAGGATTTCCCCTGCCTTGTGGCTGCCACCGTCGGGATTTGCCATTTGCTTGCCACCCCTGCTGGGATTCCCCGCCTCCTTTTGCTTGCACTGGCAGTCCCGAGGCAGGGAATCCCAGCCATGGCAATAACCCATGCTTTGGCCTCAGACAAGGCTCCCTGGCTCTCACTCCATGCTGGCGGTTGCCGCCAAAATGGAGGCCAAAAATGTTTTCCTTCACTATTTTGGCATCTCGGCTGCTCCCTCCAGTCCAGACCCTTCTGTATCTCGGGCAGGTGGTGGCAGCTGGTGCGGCTCAGCGGAAAGCAAATGCCAAAGCCATCTGGAGCGGGACGTCTTCAAGAGGGGGGGACACTTGAGAGGGGATGCTTGAGACTGTCCTTGAGAGATGCCGCCACAAAGAAGGAAGAGGAGTTGGTCCCGAATCCTCGTGTGCGCTGCAGTGGGGCAGCTCTGCCCAGACGGGCTACTGCTCCTCCCCCTGGAGCTCTCAACGTGGTGGGAGAGCAAGTGAGCAAGCAAGAGAGATGAGCCGCAGTGTCCTTGTAGCGAGCAGGAAAGCGAGCACAAGAGAGAAACAAGCCTTCTCTGGTTGTTGTTGGGAAATCGGGCAGGAGGAGCAGTAGCCTGTCCCGGCAGAGTTGCCCCGCTGCAACACGCAAGAGAATTTGGGACCAACTCCTCTTCCTTTGCGTGGCTGGAGAAGGCTACTTTCTCTCTCGTGCTCACTCTCTTGCTCGCTACAAGGACACCACAGCTTGTCTCTCTCCATTGCTCACTTGCTCTTCTGCCAGCTACAAAGACAGGGGGGCATGGCATCAGGACTTTCTCCCCATGTTGTCCTTGTAGTGGGCAGGAGAATGAGCGAGAGGGAGAAACGAGCCTTCTTCAGATGCCTGAAAGAAGAGGAGTTGGTCCCGAATTCTCGTGTGTGCTGCAGCAGGGCAGTTCTGCCCAGCCAGGCTAATGTTCCTCCTGCTGGAGCTCCCAATGACCGCCGAAGAAGGCTTGTTTCTCTCTTGCGAGGTTGGGGGGGGGGGAAAGGAGAAGGTTGGAAGAAAGAGGAAAGGAGGGAGGGAAGAGAAAATACAGGGAAGGGAGCAGTGGAGGGATTCAGCCGGTTTATTTATTGTTTTTCTTCATTTGTTTTGTCAAGTACGTATTGGTGGTATAAAAAGATATGACAATATTTATATACATGATACCAGTAAGAATGAAACATTAGGACGGGGGATGAAAGGCACTCTGGTGCACATATGCACACTCCTTACTGTCCTCTGAGGAATCGGGAGAGGTCAACAGTGGATAGTCTAAAGTTTTGGGGGTTAGGTGTTGATACTACAGAGTCAGGTAGTGAGTTCCTGTCATCAACTACTCGGTTACTAAAGTCATATTTCCTGCAGTCGAGTTTGGAGCGGTTTGGTTTAAGTTTGTATCTATTGTGTGCTCGTGTGATGTTGTGGTTGAAGATGAATTAGTCGTTGACAGGAAGGACGTTGTAGCAGATGATTTTGTGGGCTATGCTTAGGTCATGTTGAAGGTTTAATGGAGTTTAATAGTGTTCTCCCTCTTTCGTTTGAACCGTTTAATTTTATGCCCAGTTCGGGGAACTGTCTGCCTGGCCCTGGCCCCTCCTTCTGGCCTCCCTTGCCTGGCCCTGCCCTGCCTCACCCCTCCCCTCCTGAGGGTGCCCCCCCCTGAGAAAACAATCTGTCTCAAAATCTCCTGGATCCCTTTGGCTGAGGGAGTGGGATTCCTCGCCGGTTCCCTCTCTGTGCCAAGCGAAAGGATCGCAGAAAGGCTACCGAGCCCAAGGTCCTGGGATCCCCTTTTGCAGCCTTCCCACCAGCAAAGTCAACAGGGGAGCCAGATTCACTCCACAACCCTGATAGAAACGGAACGGTGGTGGGAAAGGTCATAAAGTGGGGCAGAATTCACATTACAAATATCTCCCCTCACAAAAGCAATGCTGGGTTCAGTTGTGGTTGTAAGTCGAGGACTCCCACTAACTGCTTTTTTCATGCTGTGTCCTGGTGTCTGATCTTTGTCTCCTCCCAGCTCTGAACTCAGCCTAAAGGATTCTCTGATTTCTCTCTTCTCCTGATGGGTCTCCCTCCTTCCCTCCTTCCTTCCTTCCCTTCCTCCCTCCTTCCTTCCTTCCTCCTCCTTTGTGGTTGATAGACTCAATGGGGGAGGGGGGATTTGTAAGCCTCTCTTATTTTCTCTAAGTGATGTCTCACCCCATTCCTTCCTTCTTTCCTTCTTCTTTCTTTCCTTCCATCCTCCCTTCCTTTCTTCCTTTCTTTCTTTTTTCCAGTTCCGGTGGGACAGCAGGAAGAAGGGAGGAAGCTGCAGCTCCCCGGACAACGGGTGAAACATCTCAGATATAGGGTGGTTAATTGTGTCAGCAAGCTTGTTTCTAGCAGTTTTTGTGGGGTGAATTACCTCTGTCTCTGGAGCCCCTCACCCAATGTCCTTCCATGGCTTTAAAGAGTTACACTAGCTGTGGAGGTATTGGAAGTTAATCATATGGGTCGCGGGAAAATGGCGGCTGCCCTAAGGACTGACTCATGCTGAGAGATCGAGGAGGAGAGAATGACCTGAGGCAGAGACGAGAGGACGAGAGTCGATTGGCGTGGATGGTGCTGGATGGAGGTCTTGTTGCCTGAGACAGCATGAAACAGCCCAGGCCCACCGGATGGACCGGGGATGCTAGGATGCTATTTGGTGGGAGTGCTCAGCATCGGAGGGTCTGCCGGGTAAAGGGCCTGCACGGAGAGTTTGGACCGGCTGCGGACTGGGGTGGGTGGGGCGATATGTATGGAAGGAATGACTGGGGTGGGTGGGATGGTATGTATGAGATGAATGGGAATAGTATGAATGAAAAATTTGGCCTACCTGGCGATGGAGAAGCAAGAGGGAAGGGGGTGCCTAGGGACAGATATGGCAGGAGCCACAGGTCTAGCCATTCTGGGGGAAGAAGAGATCACTGCTTAAAAGTGATGCCTTGATGCGGCCCTGTACCCAGGGTACTGGTGACGAGTGTAATCTGGGCCCTGGGCTCAGGCTGCTGCTACTCAATGCCAGGTTGGTGGTAAATAAAGCTCTCCTCGTCCGGGATTTGATCCTGGAGGAGGAGGCCGACCTGGCATGTGTGACTGAAACCTGGCTGGGTCCAGAGGGAGGAATTCCTCTCTCTGAAATTTGCCCAGCCGGGTTTCAGGTATGGCATCAGCCGTGACCGCAGGGAAGGGGAGGAGGATTGGTTATCATAGCCAAGGAGACTTTTTGCGTACATAGACTCGTTGTTCCTGAGATTGCAAGTTGTGAATCCCTCTTGGTGAAGTTGGACCTAGAGGTTCAGGTGAGCTTGTTGCTCCCGTACCTGCCTCCCAGCTGCGTGTCAACAGCCCTGCCTGTGCTGCATGAGGAGGTAGCCAGGTTGGCGGTAGAGTTCCCCGGACTTATTGTCCTGCGGGACTTCAATCTACCGTCACTCGGTGGGTCCTCAGGGTTAGCACAGGACTTCATGGCCACCATGACATCCATGGATGTGACTCAAGTAGTTCAGGGTCTGACTCACGAGGGGGGGGGGGCACGCACCCGACATAATATTTCTCTTGGAGCAACTGAGTAATGGTCTGAGACTAAGGGCCTTCGATGTCTTGCCTTCGTCATGGTCAGACCATTTTCTTCTGCGGCTTGACTTCATGGCTCCAATCCTCCCCTGCAGGGAGGCGGAACCAACTAGGTGGTTCCGCCCCAGATGACTGATGGACCCTGAGGGCTTTCAGAAGGCACTTGGGGTCATACCCAATTCCCTTGTCCACAGTTCAGCAGAGTCTCTTGCCGTGGCCTGGAACAGGGTTGCGACAGTGGCTCTTGACCGGATTGCACCATTGTGACCTCTCTGTGGCACTAGACCCCAGAGAGCTCCTTGGTTTACCGAGGAACTCCAGGAGTTGAAACACCAGAAGAGATGTCTAGAGAAGCGGTTGAGAAAAAGTAAATCCGAGTCCGATCGAACACTTGTAAGAGCTCATATTGAGACTTACAAAGTGGCGCTCAAGGTGGCAAGATGTACGTACCATGCCACCTTGATTGCATCAGCGGAATCTCGCCCGGCTGCTCTGTTCAGGGTAACTCGCTCCCTTCTCAATCAGGGGGGAGTTGGGGAGCCCTTGAAGAGCAGTGCCAAGGATTTTCACTCATTTTTCACGGATCAAATCACGGATTGGATCCGGACGGACTTTGACTCCGATTGGATAGCAGAGTCGGCTGACAATGAGTCAGGCCCAATTAATAAGATTAGAGGAACCAGAAACAAAACTTTTAATTTTGGTACCTGGATTGGAAGAACCTGAAGAGCCTGACCTATTTTCACTGAAAAAGAAAAGGAGAAACTTACACAGTTAGGGGATCAAGAAGAGGAAAATGGGAAGTGGTATTTCTGACAGTCTGAAAATGGGCGGTAGGAAAAGCAAGTAGGATGCTTGGATGCATAGCTAGAGGTATAACAAGCAGGGGGAGGGAGATTGTGATCCCACTATATAGAGTGCTGATGAGACCACATTTGAAATAATACTGTGTTCAGTTCTGGAGACCTCACCTACAAAAAGATATTGACAAATTTGCCGATAAATTTCCGGTCACAATTCAAAGTGTTGGTTATGACCTATAAAGCCCTTCATGGCATCGGACCAGAATATCTCTTGGACCGCCTTCTGCCGCACGAATCCCAGCGACCGATTAGGTCCCACAGAGTTGGCCTTCTATGGGTCCCGTTGACTAAGCAATGTCGTTTGGCAGGTCCCAGGGGAAGAGCCTTATCTGTGGCGGCCCCGACTCTCTGGAACCAGCTCCCCCCAGAGATTACAACTGCCCCCACCCCCCTTCCCTTCCGTAAACTCCTTAAAACCCACCTTTGCCGTCAGGCATGGGGGAATTGAGATGTCTCCCCCAGGCCTATACAATTTATGTATGGTATGTTTGTATGTATGTTTGATTAATAATGGGGTTTTTAAAATGTTTTTTAAATTATTAGATTTGTTATAAATTGTTCTATTTCTGTTGTGAGCCGCCCCGAGTCTATGGAGAGGGGCAGCATACAAATCTAATAGATAGATAGATAGATAGATAGATAGATAGATAGATAGATAGATAGATAGATAGATAGATAGATGATAATAAATAAATAAATAAATAAATAATTTTTTTAAAAAATTGAACGGGTCCAAAGACGGGCTACAAGAATGGTGGAAGGTCTTAAGCCTAAAACGTATCAGGAAAGACTTCATGAACTCAATCTGTATAGTCTGGAGGACAGAAGGGAAAAGGGGGACATGATCGAAACATTTAAATATGTCAAAGGGTTAAATAAGGTTCAGGAGGGAAGCGTTTTTAATAGGAAAGTGAACCCAAGAACAAGGGGACACAATCTGAAGTTAGTTGGGGGAAAGATCAAAAGCAATGTGAGAAAATATTATTTGACTGAAAGAGGAGTAGATCCTTGGAACAAACTTCCAGCAGACCTGGTTGGTAATTCCACAGTAACTGAATTTAAACATGCCTGGGATAAACATATATCCATCCTAAGATAAAATACAGAAAATAGTATAAGGGCAGACTAGATGGATCATGAGGTCTTTTTCTGCCGTCAGTCTTCTATGTTTCTATGTATTTGCCAGATATTGAATCAATTATAATAATGGAAAGATTGCATGAGCAAAGTCCTTGGGGAACTGAGGGCCTGATTGACGCTGTGTTGAGAATTTTTGCAAAGGTCAAAAATGTATACATGATTGAAAATGTGCAAAATTGATTTCACAGAAATACCCAGGTGGGGAGGCTCAGAGATTTGTTAAGAACTGTAATTAGGTTTTTGTTAAAACAGGTCATTCTCAGGTATGGATTGGTGCAGAGAATTGATTCAGATGGAGAAAATAATTTAAATTGAAACAAGGAATTAGGAGGACATTTGGGGATTTATTGGGACTTTCACAGCCAGTTCTGGGAAAAATTGAAACGATGGACAACAAAATAAAACATTGAATTAACAAAGATATACATGAAGATGGGAATAAAATGGATTAAAAAATAACCTATAGCTTTGTTGGGAATTAGAACTCAGCCATAGGGACACAGGGTTGAATCATTATCATTATGAACGGATGTTTCATATGCCTGTTTAAGGGGGAGGAAATTGAAGAAGGTACTTTGCCTACCAAAGACAAGGGAGTGATTAAGTATTTGCAGCCAATGTCTAAATCTTTTGAGTTTTACACATCCAGTAGCTTGTCATTGCGAATACCTTTATTGAGGTTTTAAGGCAGGGGTCCCCAAACTTGTTACACAGGGGGCCAAGTCACTGTCCCTCAGACTGTTGGCGGGCAGGACTATAAAAAACCCCTATGTACAAATCCCTATGTACACTGCACATACCTTATTTAAAGTAAAAATCAAAATGGGAACAAATACACTATTTAAAATAAAGAAGAAGTAATTAAGTAATAAAGTAATTTATACTTCTTTATTAACAAGTAAATTTAAACTTAAATCAACAATTTCCCTCCATTTCTCCTTCTATCCTTCCCTCCCTCCATCCTCTCCACTTCTCTCTTCCCTCTCTCTTTTTTTCCTACTCTCTCATTTGTTTCATTTTCCTCTCCCTCGTTCTTTCTCTCCATCATTTTCTCCTTTTTCTTTCTCTTTTTCTCTCTCTCACTCTCTTTCCATCTATCCCCCTTTCTCGCTCCCTCTCTCTATCTCCCTCTTTCTCTCTCTCTCTTTATTTCTCTCTCTCTTCTCTCTTCTCTTTCTATTTCTTTCTCTCTCTCTTCCTCTCTTCCTCTCACTCACTCTCTTTGTATCTCTCCCTCTTTGTATCTCTCCCTCTTTCTTTCTCTCTCTCCCTCTTTCTTTCTCTCCCTCTTCCTTTCTCTCTCTCTCCCTCTCTCTCTTCCTCTCTCTCTCACTCTGTTTCTATCTCTCCCTCTCTCTTTCTCACCCTCTGTATCTCTCCCTCTTTCTCTCTCTCTTGCTTTCTTTCTCTCTCACTTTCTCTCTCTCTTGCTTTCTATCTCTCTCCCCTCCTTTTTCTCTCTCTCTCTTTCTCTCTCATACATCACACTGGCAACAGAGAGAGAAAGAGAGAGAGAGAGTGGAGGGCCGCTTGCTGGTCCACGCCGCCCTGGATGAGCAGCCCCTCATGACCCCAGCAGCGTACTTCACCATCGCCTCCACCCCTGTCCGGCTCTCCAGCTAAGAGGCAGCAGTCACATCTACCCCTTCGCCCTCCATGGCGCCCACGCCAGGCCCCACACCGCCTCCGCCTCCCGGTAGCGCACCTGACCTCTACCTACAGGAACAGGTGGTGGGGTGCCACGAAGGGCTGCGCTTGAAGGCCGCCATGGCACTGTTGTTGTCATTGTCAGGGCGCGAAGCCACGCAGTCCCGCACTTTTCAAATATGCTGCTTTTCCGGGCAGCCGGCTTTGTTGGCCGGAGAAGTGAGCAATCCGGGACTGTGTGGCTTTCTGCCGCGACAATGACAACAACGATGCCATGGCAGCCTTCAAGCGCGGCCCTTCGCGGCGCTTGAAGCCATGGGGGGCTGCTCATCCAGGGGGGCGTGGACCGGCAAGCCACCCTCCGATCTCTCTTTCTCTCTCAGTTGCCAGCACGCACCCACACAGCTTAGAGGTAACAGTGCCCAGGGACAGCAGCGGAGCTCGGATGCTGCAGCAACGCAGCGCCGAGAAGGCTGTTGGTCCCTTTGAAACCGCCGCCGCCTCTGTTCGGCCGAATTCAGGGGGGTTCCAGAATCTACCATCCACTCACCATGGAGAAGGAGGTGGAGAGGAGGTGGTGGAAGGCAAGGGGCGGGGAGGAAAGCAGGCCTGCAATTGGCCCCTTTCTTTCTTGTCTTTAGGGTGAGGAACTGTTGCTGCTCTGCCATAGGGCAGCAACAGTTTTTCTCTCTAAAGGCGGCAAAAAAGGGGCCAATTGCAGGTCCGTTTCCTCCCCGCCCCTTGCCTTCCACCGCCTCCTCGCTCAGCAGCAGACCGTGGTGAGTGGACAGGAGATTAGGGAGCTTATTATATCTATTGATAAAATCTCGTGTGCTGCTGCGGGCCGGAAAAATGGCCTCAGCGGGCCCTCTTGGAGGTGTCTAGTCCCCTTATTGTCATAAGCCTTTATTAGGCCTTTTACGACCTTGGGCCCTCAGTCTCTCTTCTTTTTTAGGCTGGGGTTGGGCCTGATCCACCCGCCCTTGTGTGGGAGGCCTCAGATCTTCTGGGCTTTGTTCATTTGGGGTTAATACCTGGTGGGGCTCGAGGCCTGTGCAGCCTACAGCCCTCTTGGAGGTCCCTAGCCCCCTTATTGTCATAGGCCTTTATTAGGCCTTTTACCACCTTGGGCCTTTGGCTTCTCTTCTTTCATGGGTCCGATCCACCCACCCTTGGGTGGGAGGCCTCAGGCCTTCCGGGCCTTGTTCACTTAGGCCTGTTATAGCGGCCCTCCCTCCTGAAGAGGCTTGGGGGCTGGTCTCTGAGGGGTTAATACCCAGTGGGGCTCGAGGCCTGTGCGGCTTACAGCCCTCTTGCTCCCCTTGATCAGGGATCCTTGGTATTGGGTTTACAGCTATTGCTTGGTTTACCAACTTTACGCGTTTGAATCTAGTAAGATAGCTGTACAGTGGTCCCTCGACTTGCGCGTTCTCGATTAGCGCGAAACGCTGCAACGCGGTTTTTCAAAAAATATTATTTAAAAAAATAAAATATTAAAAAATAATTTTTTTTTATTCTGTTCCCTGAATGGAGACCGCCGGCCGCTCAATCGGGCCGGCAGGGAACAGAATGGAGCCTTCCGCGGCGGGGCTGGTAAGGGGGGGAGCCGAGCCCAGCCCCGTGGCATTCGCTTTCCTCCCGCCGGCAGCCGACTGATCGTGGGCTCCTTCGCAACCTCGGAGAGCTTCCTGGTTTTCGTGAGCTTTCATGCCCCGGAAGCTCTCCGAGGTTGCGAAGGAGCCCACGATCAGTCTCGGCTGCGGGTGGGAGGAAGGCGAATCCCCCGTGGGCTCCGTTACATCTTCCGCTGCCAGCCAGGCCATGCTGGCGGCAGCGGAACAATCGCTGGCTGTCAACTTTTCTTTTTAAAACTGGGCAGGAGCTGACTTGCCTCCCCAGTGCTAAAAAGAAAAGTTGACAGCCGGCGCAGGAGGCAGGAGAGGACCGGGCGACCGGAGAAGCAGCGCTGCCGCCGCCACGCCTGGCTCGACTTCCCTGGCTGCTTGGCCGGGGAGGCTCGGCCGAAAGGGGCTGGAGCGGCAGAGCCGAGCACGCCTTCCGCCCGGGAAGTCCTGCCCCTTCATCCCCACCCCTCGCCCCTGTGGTCGGCGGGGATGAAAGGGCAGGACTCCCTGGGTGGAAGGCGTGCTCGGCTCTGCCGCTCCAGCCCCTTTCGGCCGAGCCTCCCCGGCCAAGCAGCCAGGGAAGTCGAGCCAGGCGTGGCGGCGGCAGCGCTGCTTCTCCGGTCGCCCGGTCCTCTCCTGCCTCCTGCGCCGATGTTCCCCGCTGCGACGGAAGGCAGTCGCTTGGCTAGGGAGGCTCGGCCGAAAGGGGCTGGAGCGGCAGAGCCGAGCACGCCTTCCACCCAGGGAGTCCTGCCCTTTCATCCCCGCCGACCACAGGGGCGAGGGGTGGGGATGAAGGGACAGGACTTCCCGGGCGGAAGGCGTGCTCGGCTCTGCTGCTCCAGCCCCTTTCGGCCGAGCCTCCCTAGCCAAGCGACTGCCTTCCGTCGCAGCGGGGAACATCGGCGCAGGAGGCAGGAGAGGACCGGGCGACCGGAGAAGCAGCGCTGCCGCCGCCACGCCTGGCTCGACTTCCCTGGCTGCTTGGCCGGGGAGGCTCGGCCGAAAGGGGCTGGAGCGGCAGAGCCGAGCACGCCTTCCACCCAGGGAGTCCTGCCCTTTCATCCCCGCCGACCACAGGGGCGAGGGGTGGGGATGAAGGGGCAGGACTTCCTGGGCGGAAGGCGTGCTCGGCTCTGCCGCTCCAGCCCCTTTCGGCCGAGCCTCCCCGGCCAAGCAGCCAGGGAAGTCGAGCCAGGCGTGGCGGCGGCAGCGCTGCTTCTCCGGTCGCCCGGTCCTCTCCTGCCTCCTGCGCCGATGTTCCCCGCTGCGACGGAAGGCAGTCGCTTGGCTAGGGAGGCTCGACCAAAAGGGGCTGGAGCGGCAGAGCCGAGCATGCCTTCCGCCCGGGAAGTCCTGCCCCTTCATCCCCACCCCTCACCCCTGTGGCCGGCTCATCCAGGGGGGCGTGTGTGGACTGGCAAGCGGCAAGCGGCAAGTGATCTGGCGGGAAGACCAAGGGAAGGTTCCTTCAGCCGCCCAACACCTGATCCGCTCCGCAGCGCGGCAGCAGCAAGGAGCCGAAGATGGGGTTTCCCCTTTGCCTTTACCCCATCTTCGGCTCCTCGCTGCTTCCGCGCTGCGGAGCAGATCAGCTGTTGGGCGGCTGAAGGAATCTTCCCTTGGTCTTCCCCGCCGCCCACACGCAAACTCCACCATCTGCGCATGTGCGGCCATGAAAAAAATGGCGCACATGCGCAGATGGTGGTTTTACTTCCGCATCCAATATAACGCGGAAATCGGTTAGCGCGGGAGGTCTTGGAACGTAACCCCCGCGCTAACCGAGGGATCACTGTAATGGCAAAGCAGAACTGGGCTTCAGTAATCTCCCTTCCAGTTTTGGCTTTGGCCTGGCCCCCTTTCTGGCCTTGGCACTCTATCCTTGAGATCTTGGGTTTTGACGGGTGGGGACCCAAGATGCTGGCTTTGATTGGGCCTCAACTACTGAGGCCTAGCTATTGAGAGGCCAGCTCACCAGCTCTTCATCCGGCCTATTCATTGGGAATTCTAGACTAGGCCTGAAGGCCTATATTAGTGGTCCAACTCTTGCCATGGCTCCTAAAAGGAAAACCTCAACCCCTGCTTCCTCTGGGCCTCATCCCAGAAGAGCTGTAGCTCCTTCAGTTAGGGCCAGGGAGGCTGGGGAAATGACCCCTACGCCACATGCGAGGGTCTCGTGTGGGCCTAGAGGGTCGAGGCGTGCCGGACCATCTATTCCCGCCCGTTCTCTCTCTGCTATTCTAGACCGTTTGGACCGGATGGACGAACGCTGGGAGTCTGCGTTTGGATTGGACTCCAGACCAGCACATAATAGAATAGAATAGAATTTTAGTGGCCAAGTGTGATTGGACACACAAGGAATTTGTCTTGGTGCAGGCTTCCGGTTTGGAGGAGATCGCGGCGGGACATCTTTGGCAGGGCTCTGCCAAGCGATCCCTTCTACCCCCTCCGAAGGTCGCTTTTGCGATCGGATCGGGCTCGGATGGCCCGATCCCAGAACAGGGAGCTCCCCTCTGCCCGAGGAGCCATCGCCGAGACTCCAGAGGCAGCGGTTCGCCCCGCAGCTTCGGAGACGGGAGAACCGATCCTCTTTGCCTGAGAGGACCGGCCAGTGCTTTCTCTCCTCACCCAGCGGGAAGCAGTGGAAAATTTCAGAAGTGAAAGTTCTACAACTAATTGATTGAAAAAGAATACATCAGATAAAGGACTTAAGGTAAAAAATTCCTCTTTGTTTCGTGACTTAAACTAGAAGATTTGATCGTAGCGAAGTTTCAAGTGAAAGTTTTCTCTTTTTCAATAAGGCAAAAGTGAAAGCTTTCTTTTTCTTTGGATTCATCCGCAAACAACAGCCGAGCCTAATTTTTTATTCTTTCATTGTTTCCATTTTGAACCTGAACTTTGGAACCTACAAAATATTTTTTTCACCTTATGCCTTAATAAAAGAATTTAAATTTGATATGACTATTTAGAAAATTTAAATGCCTAAAGGAAATTAGCAATGATGATTAGAATTTGTTTTTTATAGTCTGCTAAAAATATAGTGCTCCGGGCTGAAGCTTCAACAGCGGAGGAACACAACTTTGCTGCCTTTTTTTCTTCTTCTCATCTTGCTGGTTTTGTAATACAATATCATAACAATTTGAAAACAAATGGGAAACAGAAGGAATTGACACCTTTCCTTTGGATTATTTACCTTTGGATTAACCTATTTGGATTACTTGCTGACCACCTTTGGATTACTTTGGATTACTTGCTGATTGTTTTTTTTGGGGATTATTTTTTGAGAACTCTTTAACATCTGCCTGGTTTTATGAATTTTTAACTGGACTCCATCTTGGGATTTACTTTCCTGCCTCTATTTCGAATTTGGAAAAGAACATTGACTCCATTTTAATTACAAGAAATTTATTAACCTGACTCTTTCTTTTTGGATTTGCAATTGGGATTAAGCATAACTGTACCCTTTGATATCTGGATCTACATCCTTCACTTTTCAGCATAACTACTTGACCTATAAGAAAATCATAAGTATATATATTGTGTCTTCTTTTTGATTAATTACTCCTTTCTTGATTCTCTTCTGACTTTCTTTTTGTCTACTCCTATTTGTAAAAGAACTTTGACTTGAAGCTTATGCACTGTTAACAAACCTTGGTTTCCTGCTCTATTTTAATTACTTGAATTGAAATACTGCCCCCTTTTCCCTCCTCTTTTTCTTTTTTTCCCCTTCTTTCCACTAGAATAATTCTTTTCATTCTCTTATTAATTCTCTTTTCTCTTCCCCTTTTTCTTTACTTTTTCCACAACCTCCCTTTCCAAAATAGTTAATATTCTTTCTTTGCCTTTACTTACTCTGCCTTCTTATTAGGCCATCTATTCTTAACTTTTACTTTTATTTTATTCCTAAAAGTTTTATATTTGCTTTCCTTAGTATTATATTTTTAAACTTTTAAAATAATAATAACAATAATAATAATAATATATTTTGGATTTTGAATTTTGAATTTTCTTGACAACTGAATAGTTATATTTTAAGGGTAATTGTCAACAAAAACAGATTGAATAGATTTGGAATTTATAGAAATTCTTTTCCTTTTACTACATACAAATTTAGATTGACTTAAATTAATTTGAACTTTAAATAGTGGATTCAAAATTGATAATGTCAAGTTCCTCAACCTTTGTTAAAACGGTTAAAAAACAAACTACAGCAACAATTTCTTCCCCACAAGCGTCGCCGCATCCTTCTCCGACGCACCAGACGTCAATTATGTCTTCCAAGGATAAAGAAAAAGGCAAAACAATGCAGTCCAATTTTGCAACACTACAAGAAACTTTAAACACTCTGAAAGACTTTATGTTCAAATCTCAAGAAGATGCGACCCAACAAAGAGAGGCCATAAAAGAGGATACAACACAACAAAGAGAAGCCATAAAAGCAGACCTGGCAGAATTTAAAAAGGAGATGGCCCAACTGAAAGTTGATATGGGAGAGATGAAAGACCAGATAAAGGAGATTCAACAAACACTACAAGAAAGTGATGACCGAGTGAAAAAAGTTGAAGAGAAATCTGACAAAAATGAAAAAAGAATAGACTACCTTGAAGGGAAAGCTGATGCAAGACATAGAAGACATGATGAATCAATCATTCAGTTGGAGATGCAACGTGCTTCGTATGGACTACGATTTCAGAATATAAAAGAGGAAAAAGATGAAGATTTAAAAATGACTATGGCGGAAACTATTGGAGGAATACTCCAGGAGGATCCTGCTGCGCTAGTGAAAGAAATCGATGAAGTTTACAGAACTTCAAATAGTTCCATCCGTCGCCACAACCTCCCAAGAGAGATTCATATCAAATTCACAAGAAAAACTCTGTGAGATGACATACTCCACTGGGCAAGAAATAAAAATATTAAAACAAGTTCCAAGAAGTGTCAGAGAGAGCAGAAGAGATTACCATTTTCTTACCAGAATTTTGATCAAAGAAAATATAACTTATCGTTGGCTAATTCCACAAGGTCTCTCTCTGACATGGCGCTCTACAAGATACAAGTTGGAAAATGTAGAACAAGCTATGTATTTTTTTGAAAATAGTGGCATCAGCCACCTGGACTATCCAAATAAGCAACAAGAGGCCCAACAACAACCAGCTCAACAGCAACCAGGGGAAAAATTAGTAATTCAACAAGAAGAACTTTTGGGGGCCACTGCTCAGGTAATAGAGCAGGACCAAGGTGCTAGAAGAGTTCAACCTCAGCGAGAAACCAAAAAACCTATTAAATGACAAGTAAAGATTTAAAAATCTTTTCTGTAAATGTTAATGGACTTAACGAACCAAGGAAAAGGAAACAAATCTTCTCTAAAATCAGAAGTCAAAATGCTCAAATTGCAATATTACAAGAAGTACATATTAAAAAAAATAACCAAAAATTATTGTTGAATCCCAAAATTGGAAAAATGTATGCTGCATTAGCAGATCAAAAAAAAAAAGAGGTGTAGTGATGTATGTTGAGAATTCTATAAATTCCAAACAAATATTTAAGGATAATGATGGTAGAATATTGATTGTACAAGTTGATATTGAACCTAGACCTTTAGTTGTTGTATCTATCTACGCTCCTAATGAAGACCAAGTGACATTCTATAAAAATTTACATCAAATAATAATAGATTTAGCTATTGAGAATGTATTAATAATAGGTGATTTTAATGCTATTGTGAATAGACAATTAGACCATTCAGGGGGGGGGGGGGTAATAATAAAAGGAAAAAAAGTAAAAAAACAAGAAGAAATTTGCTACCGAGTACTTTTCAAAAAATGAAAGCAGAACTATTGTTAAATGACATTTGGAGGGAAAGACACCTCCATAAACGACAATATACTTTTTACTCTAATCCCCATAAAATCTGGACAAGAATAGACATGGTATGGACATCAAAAATGGTCGCAGAACAAATAAGGGAGGTAGAGATAGACGTCAATACATGGGCCGATCACAATCCAATAGTGGTTTATATAAGAATGAATAATAAACAGAATAATTGGCGGATGAACAGAAATATATTAAATGATAAGAAATATAAGGATTGGATCGAAAAGGAATTAAAAATATTTTTTGAAATTAATGAAACTCCAGACACCACTCCACAGAATTTATGGGACACACTTAAAGCTTATATAAGAGGGTTAACAATATCTTATATAGCAAAATACAACAAGGAAAATAAATTAAAGTATGTACAATTAATAAATGAATTAAAACAATTAGAATTCTTATCGCAGCAACACATTAAGAACAGAGACTTAAAAACAGAAATAAATGTAATTAAACATAAAATTAGAATCATAGAACAAAACCAAATAACTGAAAAAATTAAAAGAGCAAAGCAACATTATTTTGAACATGCAAATAAACCAGGCAGATGGTTATCATATAAACTTAGAAAACAGAGTCAATCAAAATTGATAAAAAAATTAGAAGACAAAGATGGTACAATAAAATATGATACAGAAGGAAAGGCAGACATTGTGTATAATTTCTATAAATATCTATATGCTAAAGATAATGTTAGTGAAGATGAAGTCTTTAATTACTTACAAGCTTCAAAATTACCACAAATAACAGAAGACCAACAGACTACTTTGGATGGACCAATAACAATGGAAGAACTCCTAACTACAATTAAAAAACAGAAAAACAATAAGGCCACTGGCCCAGATGCCATACCGGCAGAATGGTACAAGATAGAAAATGAAACAATAAGAAACCATATGTTAGAAACTTTTAACCTATGTAGACTTGAGGGTAAAATTCCTAAATCCTGGTCAGAATCACTGACAACTTTAATACACAAGCCAGGCACTGACCCAGAAAAAATTAAAAATTATAGACCCATATCATTATTAAATGTAGATTATAAAATATTTATTGCCATTTATGCAGACAGACTTAAAAGAATTATAAATGGAATAATACATCAAGACCAAAATGGATTTTTACCAGGGAGACAAATTAAAAACAATCTTAGAACAGTAATAAATACATTAGAATATTATGAGCAACATTCAGATAAGACAGCATCTTTAATGTTTTTAGATGCTCAAAAGGCCTTTGACAACGTTAATTGGACATTTATAAAAATGCAATTAAATAAAATGAGATTTGGCCCAAAATTTGTTAATTTAATAGATACTATATATTCAAAACAAACGACTAAGATAATATTGAACAATAATCAATTACCAACACTAGATATAAATAAGGGAGTTCGCCAAGGATGTCCTATATCACCATTGTTATTTATTATGACTCTTGAAACTTTATTAATTAAAATAAGAGCTGATTCTAAAATAAAAGGTTTAACTGTAGGAGATGAAACTTACAAACTCCAAGCCTTTGCAGACGATTTAACGTTCATAATTGAAGAACCGATAACAACAGTTCCTACTTTACTGCAAGTTATTGAACAATATGGAAAGGTAGCAGGCCTAAAGATAAATAAAAGCAAAACTTTTTTCTTAACTAAAAATATGAACAAAACACAAGAAACTAAATTAGAAAATATTTCTGGAATAAAGATTGTAAAGAAAGTAAAATACTTAGGAATAAACCTAACAGCGAAAACAATAACATTAAAAAATGATAATTATACAAAATTATTATCAGAAATTAAAAAAGATTTAGAAATGTGGAATAGCCTGAAAATATCATTCCTAGGAAGAATTGCTACAATCAAGATGAATATCTTACCTAAGGTTTTATTTCTTTTTCAGGTAATTCCAATAAATCCAGGGGGAATTTTTTTTAGAACTTTGACAAATCTAGTTAAAAAATTTATATGGCAAGGGAAAAAAGCAAGGATAAAAATAAATTGTTTAGAAGATATTAAAGAAAGAGGAGGATTTGGCCTTCCAAACTGGAAATTATACTACCAGGCGGCCGTGTTAACATGGATTAGAGATTGAATAATTTTAGAGAATAAAAGAATATTAAATTTAGAAGGACATGATCTCATGCTTGGTTGGCACGCATTTGTATGGTACGACAAGGAAAAAAATCACTCATATTTTAAAAGGCACACATTAAGGAAGTATTTATTAGAGGTTTGGAAAGACATAAAGAAAAACCACTTTTTAAATATTCCAGAATGGGTAGCCCCCCTAGAAGCAATAACGCATCCAAAGTCTATAAAAGATAAGAAAATATTTTATAGATATAAAGAACTATTAAATGACCAGATGAAGTTAAAGCCTAGGAATAAATTACAAGAAGAAGGGATAATAATAGACTGGTGGCATTATGCCCAGATTCGATCCAGATACCAGAAGGATAAAACTCTTTATATTTTTAATAAAAGTAAGAATTTGCTAAGCAACTTAATTACTACCAATCCAGTAAAAATGATAGGGAAAATATATAAATTTCTTATCGCGCACAAAAACATAGAGTTGACTTTAAAAGATACTATGATAAGATGGTGTAGAAATATAGGCAAGGAAATAGATATAGATACATGGGAGAAAGTTTGGATTAACAACTGGAAAATGACCAAGTCAGTTTCATTAAAAGAAAATCAAATTAAAATGTTTTATAGATGGCATCTCCCACCAAATAGGATAGCAAAAATGTTTCCCAAAACATCCCCACTATGTTGGAAATGTAAGAAAGATATAGGAACTTATTACCATCAATGGTGGACATGTGGTAAAGCTAAAACTTACTGGAAGATGATTGAGAAAATGTTAAAAGAAATAGTAAAGCATGATATAGACAATACCCCGGAATTTTACTTATTAGGAATTCCTAATCAGACGTACAAGAAAGAAACTCTTTATTTAATTATACACATATTAATTGCGGCTAGAATAATATATGCGCAAAACTGGAAGGGGGAGGAAATCCCCAAGAAAGAAGAGGTCATAGCTAAAATATTAGATTGCGCTGAAATGGACATGATGACAAGACGACTAAACGATCAAGAAGACACTAAATTCTATGAAACATGGAACAATGTATATAAATGGATAAATAAGAAAAAATAAGAGATGTATCTGTTTTTATTTAGGTAATAACAATATTAATATTAGTTTAAATGTATTTGTTGATGACTATGATATAATAGCTTATCTATAAGCAACATATTAAGAATTTTGGTTTATATATGTTTAGTAGCTGAGAGTTGTTTAAATGCTTGATTAGATGAATACACTATAGTAGCACAGTAGCTAAGATTATATTAATGTTATTTTGACTTGATGAATATGTTATATTAGTTTACATATAAGCAACATATTAAGAATTTTTACCTAATACTTACATTGTATTTAAGATTTGAAAAACTTTTACTAGACTTTTTAACATTTAACAAATATTTAACTATGTATTCTTTTCTCTACTTGAATGTACACTTTCAAAAGAAGCGGGGAAATACATCCCCACTTTATGTTTAATGTTTGTATGTCTGTATGTTTATTTTATGAAAAATAATAAAAAAAAAATTTTTTAAAAAAAGAAGAGAGTGGGGATGCAGAACGGAGCAGGGTGCCAGAGGCATATAGAAGAGAGTGGGGATGCAGAACAGAGCAGGGGGTCAGAGGCATATAGAAGAGAGTGGGGATGCAGAACGGAGCAGGGTGCCAGAGGCATATAGAAGAGAGTGGGGATGCAGAACGGAGCAGGGTGCCAGAGGCATATAGAAGAGAGTGGGGTTGCAGAACGGAGCAGGGTGCCAGAGGCATATAGAAGACAGTGGGGATGCAGAACGGAGCAGGGTGCCAGAGGCATATAGAAGACAGTGGGGATGCAGAACGGAGCAGGGTGCCAGAGGCATATAGAAGAGAGTGGGGATGCAGAACAGAGCAGGGTGCCAGAGGCATATAGAAGAGAGTGGGGATGCAGAACAGAGCAGGGTGCCAGAGGCATATAGAAGAGAGTGGGGATGCAGAACGGAGCAGGGTGCCAGAGGCATATAGAAGAGAGTGGGGAGGCAGAACGGAGCAGGGTGCCAGAGGCATATAGAAGAGAGTGGGGGCGCAGAACGGAGCAGGGTGCCAGAGGCATATAGAAGAGATTGGGGATGCAGAACGGAGCAGGGTGCCAGAGGCATATAGAAGAGAGTGGGGATGCAGAACGGAGCAGGGTGCCAGAGGCATATAGAAGAGAGTGGGGATGCAGAACAGAGCAGGGGGTCAGAGGCATATAGAAGAGAGTGGGGATGCAGAACAGAGCAGGGTGCCAGAGGCATATAGAAGACAGTGGGGATGCAGAACAGAGCAGGGTGCCAGAGACATATAGAAGAGAGTGGGGATGCAGAACAGAGCAGGGTGCCAGAGGCATATAGAAGAGAGTGGGGATGCAGAACAGAGCAGGGTGCCAGAGGCATATAGAAGACAGTGGGGATGCAGAACAGAGCAGGGTGCCAGAGACATATAGAAGAGAGTGGGGATGCAGAACAGAGCAGGGTGCCAGAGGCATATAGAAGACAGTGGGGATGCAGAACAGAGCAGGGTGCCAGAGACATATAGAAGAGAGTGGGGATGCAGAACAGAGCAGGGTGCCAGAGGCATATAGAAGAGAGTGGGGGCGCAGAACGGAGCAGGGTGCCAGAGGCATATAGAAGAGAGTGGGGGCGCAGAACGGAGCAGGGTGTCAGAGGCATACAGAAGAGAGTGGGGATGCAGAATGGAGCAGGGTGTCAGAGGCATACAGAAGAGAGTGGGGATGCAGAACGGAGCAGGGTGCCAGAGGCATATAGAAGAGAGTGGGGGCGCAGAACGGAGCAGGGTGCCAGAGGCATATAGAAGAGAGTGGGGGCGCAGAACGGAGCAGGGTGCCAGAGGCATATAGAAGAGAGTGGGGATGCAGAACGGAGCAGGGTGCCAGAGGCATATAGAAGAGAGTGGGGGCGCAGAACGGAGCAGGGTGCCAGAGGCATATAGAAGAGAGTGGGGGCGCAGAACGGAGCAGGGTGCCAGAGGCATATAGAAGAGAGTGGGGATGCAGAACGGAGCAGGGTGCCAGAGGCATATAGAAGAGAGTGGGGGCGCAGAACGGAGCAGGGTGCCAGAGGCATACAGAAGAGAGTGGGGATGCAGAACGGAGCAGGGTGCCAGAGGCATATAGAAGAGAGTGGGGGCGCAGAACGGAGCAGGGTGCCAGAGGCATACAGAAGAGAGTGGGGATGCAGAACGGAGCAGGGTGCCAGAGGCATACAGAAGAGAGTGGGGATGCAGAACGGAGCAGGGTGCCAGAGGCATATAGAAGAGAGTGGGGGCGCAGAACGGACCAGGGTGCCAGAGGCATATAGAAGAGAGTGGGGATGCAGAACGGAGCAGGGTGCCAGAGGCATATAGAAGAGAGTGGGGATGCAGAACGGAGCAGGGTGCCAGAGGCATATAGAAGAGAGTGGGGATGCAGAACGGAGCAGGGTGCCAGAGGCATATAGAAGAGAGTGGGGATGCAGAACGGAGCAGGGTGCCAGAGGCATATAGAAGAGATTGGGGATGCAGAACGGAGCAGGGTGCCAGAGGCATATAGAAGAGAGTGGGGGCGCAGAACGGAGCAGGGTGCCAGAGGCATATAGAAGAGAGTGGGGGCGCAGAACGGAGCAGGGTGCCAGAGGCATATAGAAGAGAGTGGGGATGCAGAACGGAGCAGGGTGCCAGAGGCATATAGAAGAGAGTGGGGATGCAGAACGGAGCAGGGTGCCAGAGGCATATAGAAGAGAGTGGGGATGCAGAACGGAGCTGGGTGCCAGAGGCATATAGAAGAGAGTGGGGATGCAGAACGGAGCAGGGTGCCAGAGGCATATAGAAGAGATTGGGGATGCAGAACGGAGCAGGGTGCCAGAGGCATATAGAAGAGAGTGGGGGCGCAGAACGGAGCAGGGTGCCAGAGGCATATAGAAGAGAGTGGGGGCGCAGAACGGAGCAGGGTGCCAGAGGCATATAGAAGAGAGTGGGGATGCAGAACAGAGCAGGGGGTCAGAGGCATATAGAAGAGAGTGGGGATGCAGAACAGAGCAGGGTGCCAGAGGCATATAGAAGACAGTGGGGATGCAGAACAGAGCAGGGTGCCAGAGGGATATAGAAGAGAGTGGGGATGCAGAACAGAGCAGGGTGCCAGAGGCATATAGAAGAGAGTGGGGATGCAGAACAGAGCAGGGTGCCAGAGGCATATAGAAGAGAGTGGGGATGCAGAACAGAGCAGGGTGCCAGAGGCATATAGAAGAGAGTGGGGGCGCAGAACGGAGCAGGGTGCCAGAGGCATATAGAAGAGAGTGGGGGCGCAGAACGGAGCAGGGTGTCAGAGGCATACAGAAGAGAGTGGGGATGCAGAATGGAGCAGGGTGCCAGAGGCATATAGAAGAGAGTGGGGGCGCAGAACGGAGCAGGGTGCCAGAGGCATATAGAAGAGAGTGGGGGCGCAGAACGGAGCAGGGTGCCAGAGGCATATAGAAGAGAGTGGGGGCGCAGAACGGAGCAGGGTGCCAGAGGCATATAGAAGAGAGTGGGGGCGCAGAACGGAGCAGGGTGCCAGAGGCATATAGAAGAGATTGGGGATGCAGAACGGAGCAGGGTGCCAGAGGCATATAGAAGAGAGTGGGGATGCAGAACGGAGCAGGGTGCCAGAGGCATATAGAAGAGAGTGGGGATGCAGAACAGAGCAGGGGGTCAGAGGCATATAGAAGAGAGTGGGGATGCAGAACAGAGCAGGGTGCCAGAGGCATATAGAAGAGAGTGGGGATGCAGAACAGAGCAGGGTGCCAGAGGCATATAGAAGACAGTGGGGATGCAGAACAGAGCAGGGTGCCAGAGGCATATAGAAGACAGTGGGGATGCAGAACAGAGCAGGGTGCCAGAGGCATATAGAAGAGAGTGGGGATGCAGAACAGAGCAGGGTGCCAGAGGCATATAGAAGAGAGTGGGGATGCAGAACAGAGCAGGGTGCCAGAGGCATATAGAAGAGAGTGGGGATGCAGAATGGAGCAGGGTGCCAGAGGCATATAGAAGAGAGTGGGGGCGCAGAACGGAGCAGGGTGTCAGAGGCATACAGAAGAGAGTGGGGATGCAGAACGGAGCAGGGTGTCAGAGGCATACAGAAGAGAGTGGGGATGCAGAACGGAGCAGGGTGCCAGAGGCATACAGAAGAGAGTGGGGATGCAGAACGGAGCAGGGTGTCAGAGGCATACAGAAGAGAGTGGGGATGCAGAACGGAGCAGGGTGTCAGAGGCATACAGAAGAGAGTGGGGATGCAGAACAGAGCAGGGTGCCAGAGGCATATAGAAGAGAGTGGGGATGCAGAACAGAGCAGGGTGCCAGAGGCATATAGAAGACAGTGGGGATGCAGAACAGAGCAGGGTGCCAGAGGCATATAGAAGACAGTGGGGATGCAGAACAGAGCAGGGTGCCAGAGGCATATAGAAGAGAGTGGGGATGCAGAACAGAGCAGGGTGCCAGAGGCATATAGAAGAGAGTGGGGATGCAGAACAGAGCAGGGTGCCAGAGGCATATAGAAGAGAGTGGGGATGCAGAATGGAGCAGGGTGCCAGAGGCATATAGAAGAGAGTGGGGGCGCAGAACGGAGCAGGGTGTCAGAGGCATACAGAAGAGAGTGGGGATGCAGAACGGAGCAGGGTGCCAGAGGCATACAGAAGAGAGTGGGGATGCAGAACGGAGCAGGGTGCCAGAGGCATACAGAAGAGAGTGGGGATGCAGAACGGAGCAGGGTGCCAGAGGCATACAGAAGAGAGTGGGGATGCAGAACGGAGCAGGGTGTCAGAGGCATACAGAAGAGAGTGGGGATGCAGAACGGAGCAGGGTGCCAGAGGCATACAGAAGAGAGTGGGGATGCAGAACGGAGCAGGGTGTCAGAGGCATACAGAAGAGAGTGGGGATGCAGAATGGAGCAGGGTGCCAGAGGCATATAGAAGAGAGTGGGGATGCAGAACGGAGCAGGGTGTCAGAGGCATACAGAAGAGAGTGGGGATGCAGAACGGAGCAGGGTGTCAGAGGCATACAGAAGAGAGTGGGGATGCAGAACGGAGCAGGGTGTCAGAGGCATACAGAAGAGAGTGGGGATGCAGAACAGAGCAGGGTGCCAGAGGCATACAGAAGAGAGTGGGGATGCAGAATGGAGCAGGGTGTCAGAGGCATACAGAAGAGAGTGGGGATGCAGAACGGAGCAGGGTGTCAGAGGCATACAGAAGAGAGTGGGGATGCAGAACGGAGCAGGGTGCCAGAGGCATACAGAAGAGAGTGGGGATGCAGAATGGAGCAGGGTGTCAGAGGCATACAGAAGAGAGTGGGGATGCAGAACAGAGCAGGGTGCCAGAGGCATATAGAAGAGAGTGGGGATGCAGAACGGAGCAGGGTGCCAGAGGCATATAGAAGAGAGTGGGGGCGCAGAACGGAGCAGGGTGCCAGAGGCATATAGAAGAGAGTGGGGGCGCAGAACGGAGCAGGGTGCCAGAGGCATATAGAAGAGAGTGGGGATGCAGAACGGAGCAGGGTGCCAGAGGCATATAGAAGAGAGTGGGGATGCAGAACGGAGCAGGGTGCCAGAGGCATATAGAAGAGAGTGGGGATGCAGAACGGAGCAGGGTGCCAGAGGCATATAGAAGAGAGTGGGGATGCAGAACGGAGCAGGGTGCCAGAGGCATATAGAAGAGATTGGGGATGCAGAACGGAGCAGGGTGCCAGAGGCATATAGAAGAGAGTGGGGGCGCAGAACGGAGCAGGGTGCCAGAGGCATATAGAAGAGAGTGGGGGCGCAGAACGGAGCAGGGTGCCAGAGGCATATAGAAGAGAGTGGGGGCGCAGAACGGAGCAGGGTGCCAGAGGCATATAGAAGAGATTGGGGATGCAGAACGGAGCAGGGTGCCAGAGGCATATAGAAGAGAGTGGGGGCGCAGAACGGAGCAGGGTGCCAGAGGCATATAGAAGAGAGTGGGGATGCAGAACGGAGCAGGGTGCCAGAGGCATATAGAAGAGAGTGGGGATGCAGAACAGAGCAGGGGGTCAGAGGCATATAGAAGAGAGTGGGGATGCAGAACAGAGCAGGGTGCCAGAGGCATATAGAAGACAGTGGGGATGCAGAACAGAGCAGGGTGCCAGAGGCATATAGAAGAGAGTGGGGATGCAGAACAGAGCAGGGTGCCAGAGGCATATAGAAGAGAGTGGGGATGCAGAACAGAGCAGGGTGCCAGAGGCATATAGAAGAGAGTGGGGATGCAGAACAGAGCAGGGTGCCAGAGGCATATAGAAGAGAGTGGGGGCGCAGAACGGAGCAGGGTGCCAGAGGCATATAGAAGAGAGTGGGGGCGCAGAACGGAGCAGGGTGTCAGAGGCATACAGAAGAGAGTGGGGATGCAGAATGGAGCAGGGTGCCAGAGGCATATAGAAGAGAGTGGGGGCGCAGAACGGAGCAGGGTGCCAGAGGCATATAGAAGAGAGTGGGGGCGCAGAACGGAGCAGGGTGCCAGAGGCATATAGAAGAGAGTGGGGGCGCAGAACGGAGCAGGGTGCCAGAGGCATATAGAAGAGAGTGGGGGCGCAGAACGGAGCAGGGTGCCAGAGGCATATAGAAGAGATTGGGGATGCAGAACGGAGCAGGGTGCCAGAGGCATATAGAAGAGAGTGGGGATGCAGAACGGAGCAGGGTGCCAGAGGCATATAGAAGAGAGTGGGGATGCAGAACAGAGCAGGGGGTCAGAGGCATATAGAAGAGAGTGGGGATGCAGAACAGAGCAGGGTGCCAGAGGCATATAGAAGACAGTGGGGATGCAGAACAGAGCAGGGTGCCAGAGGCATATAGAAGAGAGTGGGGATGCAGAACAGAGCAGGGTGCCAGAGGCATATAGAAGAGAGTGGGGGCGCAGAACGGAGCAGGGTGCCAGAGGCATATAGAAGAGAGTGGGGGCGCAGAACGGAGCAGGGTGTCAGAGGCATACAGAAGAGAGTGGGGATGCAGAATGGAGCAGGGTGCCAGAGGCATATAGAAGAGAGTGGGGGCGCAGAACGGAGCAGGGTGTCAGAGGCATACAGAAGAGAGTGGGGATGCAGAACGGAGCAGGGTGCCAGAGGCATATAGAAGAGAGTGGGGATGCAGAACGGAGCAGGGTGCCAGAGGCATATAGAAGAGAGTGGGGATGCAGAACGGAGCAGGGTGTCAGAGGCATACAGAAGAGAGTGGGGATGCAGAACAGAGCAGGGTGCCAGAGGCATACAGAAGAGAGTGGGGATGCAGAATGGAGCAGGGTGTCAGAGGCATACAGAAGAGAGTGGGGATGCAGAACGGAGCAGGGTGTCAGAGGCATACAGAAGAGAGTGGGGATGCAGAACGGAGCAGGGTGCCAGAGGCATACAGAAGAGAGTGGGGATGCAGAATGGAGCAGGGTGTCAGAGGCATATAGAAGAGAGTGGGGATGCAGAACGGAGCAGGGTGCCAGAGGCATATAGAAGAGAGTGGGGATGCAGAATGGAGCAGGGTGCCAGAGGCATATAGAAGAGAGTGGGGATGCAGAATGGAGCAGGGTGCCAGAGGCATATAGAAGAGAGTGGGGATGCAGAATGGAGCAGGGTGCCAGAGGCATATAGAAGAGAGTGGGGATGCAGAATGGAGCAGAGTGCCAGAGGCATATAGAAGAGAGTGGGGATGCAGAATGGAGCAGAGTGCCAGAGGCATATAGAAGAGAGTGGGGATGCAGAATGGAGCAGGGTGCCAGAGGCATATAGAAGAGAGTGGGGATGCAGAATGGAGCAGGGTGTCAGAGGCATATAGAAGAGAGTGGGGATGCAGAACGGAGCAGGGTGCCAGAGGCATATAGAAGAGAGTGGGGATGCAGAATGGAGCAGGGTGCCAGAGGCATACAGAAGAGAGTGGGGATGCAGAACGGAGCAGGGTGCCAGAGGCATATAGAAGAGAGTGGGGATGCAGAACGGAGCAGGGTGCCAGAGGCATATAGAAGAGAGTGGGGATGCAGAATGGAGCAGGGTGCCAGAGGCATATAGAAGAGAGTGGGGATGCAGAACGGAGCAGAGTGCCAGAGGCATATAGAAGAGAGTGGGGATGCAGAATGGAGCAGGGTGCCAGAGGCATACAGAAGAGAGTGGGGATGCAGAATGGAGCAGGGTGCCAGAGGCATACAGAAGAGAGTGGGGATGCAGAATGGAGCAGGGTGCCAGAGGCATATAGAAGAGAGTGGGGATGCAGAATGGAGCAGAGTGCCAGAGGCATATAGAAGAGAGTGGGGATGCAGAATGGAGCAGAGTGCCAGAGGCATATAGAAGAGAGTGGGGATGCAGAATGGAGCAGGGTGCCAGAGGCATATAGAAGAGAGTGGGGATGCAGAATGGAGCAGGGTGCCAGAGGCATACAGAAGAGAGTGGGGATGCAGAATGGAGCAGGGTGCCAGAGGCATATAGAAGAGAGTGGGGATGCAGAATGGAGCAGGGTGCCAGAGGCATATAGAAGAGAGTGGGGATGCAGAATGGAGCAGAGTGCCAGAGGCATATAGAAGAGAGTGGGGATGCAGAATGGAGCAGGGTGCCAGAGGCATATAGAAGAGAGTGGGGATGCAGAATGGAGCAGGGTGCCAGAGGCATATAGAAGAGAGTGGGGATGCAGAACGGAGCAGGGTGCCAGAGGCATATAGAAGAGAGTGGGGATGCAGAATGGAGCAGGGTGCCAGAGGCATATAGAAGAGAGTGGGGATGCAGAATGGAGCAGGGTGCCAGAGGCATATAGAAGAGAGTGGGGATGCAGAATGGAGCAGAGTGCCAGAGGCATATAGAAGAGAGTGGGGATGCAGAAAGGAGCAGGGTGTCAGAGGCATACAGAAGAGAGTGGGGATGCAGAACAGAGCAGGGTGCCAGAGGCATACAGAAGAGAGTGGGGATGCAGAACGGAGCAGGGTGCCAGAGGCATACAGAAGAGAGTGGGGATGCAGAATGGAGCAGGGTGCCAGAGGCATACAGAAGAGAGTGGGGATGCAGAATGGAGCAGGGTGCCAGAGGCATATAGAAGAGAGTGGGGATGCAGAATGGAGCAGGGTGCCAGAGGCATACAGAAGAGAGTGGGGATGCAGAACGGAGCAGAGTGCCAGAGGCATATAGAAGAGAGTGGGGATGCAGAATGGAGCAGAGTGCCAGAGGCATATAGAAGAGAGTGGGGATGCAGAACGGAGCAGGGTGCCAGAGGCATATAGAAGAGAGTGGGGATGCAGAACGGAGCAGGGTGCCAGAGGCATATAGAAGAGAGTGGGGATGCAGAACGGAGCAGGGTGCCAGAGGCATATAGAAGAGAGTGGGGATGCAGAATGGAGCAGAGTGCCAGAGGCATATAGAAGAGAGTGGGGATGCAGAATGGAGCAGGGTGCCAGAGGCATACAGAAGAGAGTGGGGATGCAGAACGGAGCAGGGTGCCAGAGGCATACAGAAGAGAGTGGGGATGCAGAATGGAGCAGGGTGCCAGAGGCATACAGAAGAGAGTGGGGATGCAGAATGGAGCAGGGTGCCAGAGGCATATAGAAGAGAGTGGGGATGCAGAATGGAGCAGGGTGCCAGAGGCATACAGAAGAGAGTGGGGATGCAGAACGGAGCAGAGTGCCAGAGGCATATAGAAGAGAGTGGGGATGCAGAATGGAGCAGAGTGCCAGAGGCATATAGAAGAGAGTGGGGATGCAGAACGGAGCAGGGTGCCAGAGGCATATAGAAGAGAGTGGGGATGCAGAACGGAGCAGGGTGCCAGAGGCATATAGAAGAGAGTGGGGATGCAGAACGGAGCAGGGTGCCAGAGGCATATAGAAGAGAGTGGGGATGCAGAAGGGAGCAGAGTGCCAGAGGCATATAGAAGAGAGTGGGGATGCAGAACGGAGCAGGGTGCCAGAGGCATATAGAAGAGAGTGGGGATGCAGAACGGAGCAGGGTGCCAGAGGCATATAGAAGAGAGTGGGGATGCAGAACGGAGCAGGGTGACAGTGGCATATAGAAGAGAGTGGGGATGCAGAACAGAGCAGGGTGCCAGAGGCATATAGAAAAGAGTGGGGATGCAGAACGGAGCAGAGTGCCAGAGGCATATAGAAGAGAGTGGGGATGCAGAACGGAGCAGGGTGCCAGAGGCATATAGAAGAGAGTGGGGATGCAGAATGGAGCAGGGTGCCAGAGGCATATAGAAGAGAGTGGGGATGCAGAATGGAGCAGGGTGCCAGAGGCATATAGAAGAGAGTGGGGATGCAGAACGGAGTAGGGTGCCAGAGGCATATAGAAGAGAGTGGGGATGCAGAACGGAGCAGGGTGCCAGAGGCATATAGAAGAGAGTGGGGATGCAGAATGGAGCAGGGTGCCAGAGGCATATAGAAGAGAGTGGGGATGCAGAACAGAGCAGAGTGCCAGAGGCATATAGAAGAGAGTGGGGATGCAGAACGGAGCAGGGTGCCAGAGGCATATAGAAGAGAGTGGGGAGGCAGAACGGAGCAGGGTGCCAGAGGCATATAGAAGAGAGTGGGGAGGCAGAACGGAGCAGGGTGCCAGAGGCATATAGAAGAGAGTGGGGAGGCAGAACGGAGCAGGGTGCCAGAGGCATATAGAAGAGAGTGGGGATGCAGAACGGAGCAGGGTGCCAGAGGCATATAGAAGAGAGTGGGGAGGCAGAACGGAGCAGGGTGCCAGAGGCATATAGAAGAGAGTGGGGATGCAGAACGGAGCAGAGTGCCAGTGGCATACAGAAGAGAGTGGGGAGGCAGAAAGGAGCAGGGTGCCAGAGGCATATAGAAGAGAGTGGGGATGCAGAACGGAGCAGGGTGCCAGAGGCATATAGAAGAGAGTGGGGATGCAGAACGGAGCAGGGTGCCAGAGGCATATAGAAGAGAGTGGGGATGCAGAACGGAGCAGGGTGCCAGAGGCATATAGAAGAGAGTGGGGATGCAGAAAGGAGCAGGGTGCCAGAGGCATATAGAAGAGAGTGGGGATGCAGAACGGAGCAGGGTGCCAGAGGCATATAGAAGAGAGTGGGGATGCAGAACGGAGCAGGGTGCCAGAGGCATATAGAAGAGAGTGGGGATGCAGAATGGAGCAGGGTGCCAGAGGCATATAGAAGAGAGTGGGGATGCAGAATGGAGCAGGGTGCCAGAGGCATATAGAAGAGAGTGGGGATGCAGAATGGAGCAGGGTGCCAGAGGCATATAGAAGAGAGTGGGGATGCAGAACGGAGCAGGGTGCCAGAGGCATATAGAAGAGAGTGGGGATGCAGAACGGAGCAGGGTGCCAGAGGCATATAGAAGAGAGTGGGGAGGCAGAACGGAGCAGGGTGCCAGAGGCATATAGAAGAGAGTGGGGATGCAGAACAGAGCAGAGTGCCAGAGGCATATAGAAGAGAGTGGGGATGCAGAACGGAGCAGGGTGCCAGAGGCATATAGAAGAGAGTGGGGAGGCAGAACGGAGCAGGGTGCCAGAGGCATATAGAAGAGAGTGGGGATGCAGAACAGAGCAGAGTGCCAGAGGCATATAGAAGAGAGTGGGGATGCAGAAAGGAGCAGGGTGCCAGAGGCATATAGAAGAGAGTGGGGATGCAGAACGGAGCAGGGTGCCAGAGGCATATAGAAGAGAGTGGGGATGCAGAACGGAGCAGGGTGCCAGAGGCATATAGAAGAGAGTGGGGGCGCAGAACGGAGCAGGGTGCCAGAGGCATATAGAAGAGAGTGGGGAGGCAGAACGGAGCAGGGTGCCAGAGGCATATAGAAGAGAGTGGGGATGCAGAACAGAGCAGAGTGCCAGAGGCATATAGAAGAGAGTGGGGATGCAGAATGGAGCAGGGTGCCAGAGGCATATAGAAGAGAGTGGGGATGCAGAACGGAGCAGGGTGCCAGAGGCATATAGAAGAGAGTGGGGATGCAGAACGGAGCAGGGTGCCAGAGGCATATAGAAGAGAGTGGGGATGCAGAATGGAGCAGGGTGCCAGAGGCATATAGAAGAGAGTGGGGATGCAGAATGGAGCAGGGTGCCAGAGGCATATAGAAGAGAGTGGGGATGCAGAATGGAGCAGGGTGCCAGAGGCATATAGAAGAGAGTGGGGGCGCAGAACGGAGCAGGGTGCCAGAGGCATATAGAAGAGAGTGGGGATGCAGAACAGAGCAGGGTGCCAGAGGCATATAGAAGAGAGTGGGGATGCAGAACAGAGCAGGGTGCCAGAGGCATATAGAAGAGAGTGGGGATGCAGAACGGAGCAGGGTGCCAGAGGCATATAGAAGAGAGTGGGGATGCAGAACGGAGCAGGGTGCCAGAGGCATATAGAAGAGAGTGGGGGCGCAGAACGGAGCAGGGTGCCAGAGGCATATAGAAGAGAGTGGGGGCGCAGAACGGAGCAGGGTGCCAGAGGCATATAGAAGAGAGTGGGGATGCAGAACGGAGCAGGGTGCCAGAGGCATATAGAAGAGAGTGGGGATGCAGAACGGAGCAGGGTGCCAGAGGCATATAGAAGAGAGTGGGGATGCAGAACGGAGCAGCGTGCCAGAGGCATATAGAAGAGAGTGGGGATGCAGAACGGAGCAGGGTGCCAGAGGCATATAGAAGAGAGTGGGGATGCAGAACGGAGCAGAGTGCCAGAGGCATACAGAAGAGAGTGGGGATGCAGAATGGAGCAGAGTGCCAGAGGCATATAGAAGAGAGTGGGGATGCAGAATGGAGCAGAGTGCCAGAGGCATATAGAAGAGAGTGGGGATGCAGAACGGAGCAGAGTGCCAGAGGCATATAGAAGAGAGTGGGGATGCAGAACGGAGCAGAGTGCCAGAGGCATATAGAAGAGAGTGGGGATGCAGAACGGAGCAGAGTGCCAGAGGCATATAGAAGAGAGTGGGGATGCAGAATGGAGCAGAGTGCCAGAGGCATATATAAGAGAGTTGGGATGCAGAACGGAGCAGAGTGCCAGAGGCATACAGAAGAGAGTGGGGATGCAGAATGGAGTAGAGTGCCAGAGGCATATATAAGAGAGTGGGGATGCAGAATGGAGCAGAGTGCCAGAGGCATATAGAAGAGAGTGGGGATGCAGAATGGAGCAGAGTGCCAGAGGCATACAGAAGAGAGTGGGGATGCAGAACGGAGCAGGGTGCCAGAGGCATATAGAAGAGAGTGGGGATGCAGAATGGAGCAGGGTGCCAGAGGCATACAGAAGAGAGTGGGGATGCAGAACGGAGCAGGGTGCCAGAGGCATATAGAAGAGAGTGGGGATGCAGAACGGAGCAGAGTGCCAGAGGCATACAGAAGAGAGTGGGGATGCAGAATGGAGCAGAGTGCCAGAGGCATATAGAAGAGAGTGGGGATGCAGAATGGAGCAGAGTGCCAGAGGCATATAGAAGAGAGTGGGGATGCAGAATGGAGCAGAGTGCCAGAGGCATATATAAGAGAGTTGGGATGCAGAACGGAGCAGAGTGCCAGAGGCATACAGAAGAGAGTGGGGATGCAGAATGGAGCAGAGTGCCAGAGGCATATATAAGAGAGTGGGGATGCAGAATGGAGCAGAGTGCCAGAGGCATATAGAAGAGAGTGGGGATGCAGAATGGAGCAGAGTGCCAGAGGCATACAGAAGAGAGTGGGGATGCAGAACGGAGCAGGGTGCCAGAGGCATATAGAAGAGAGTGGGGATGCAGAATGGAGCAGGGTGCCAGAGGCATACAGAAGAGAGTGGGGATGCAGAACGGAGCAGGGTGCCAGAGGCATATAGAAGAGAGTGGGGATGCAGAACGGAGCAGAGTGCCAGAGGCATACAGAAGAGAGTGGGGATGCAGAATGGAGCAGAGTGCCAGAGGCATATAGAAGAGAGTGGGGATGCAGAATGGAGCAGAGTGCCAGAGGCATATAGAAGAGAGTGGGGATGCAGAATGGAGCAGAGTGCCAGAGGCATATAGAAGAGAGTGGGGATGCAGAATGGAGCAGAGTGCCAGAGGCATATAGAAGAGAGTGGGGATGCAGAATGGAGCAGAGTGCCAGAGGCATATAGAAGAGAGTGGGGATGCAGAATGGAGCAGAGTGCCAGAGGCATATAGAAGAGAGTTGGGATGCAGAATGGAGCAGAGTGCCAGAGGCATACAGAAGAGAGTGGGGATGCAGAATGGAGCAGAGTGCCAGAGGCATATATAAGAGAGTTGGGATGCAGAACGGAGCAGAGTGTCAGAGGCATATAGAAGAGAGTGGGGATGCAGAATGGAGCAGAGTGCCAGTGGCATACAGAAGAGAGTGGGGATGCAGAATGGAGCAGAGTGCCAGTGGCATACAGAAGAGAGTGGGGATGCAGAACGGAGCAGAGTGCCAGAGGCATATAGAAGAGAGTGGGGATGCAGAATGGAGCAGAGTGCCAGAGTCATATAGAAGAGAGTGGGGATGCAGAACGGAGCAGAGTGCCAGAGGCATATAGAAGAGAGTGGGGATGCAGAACGGAGCAGGGTGCCAGAGGCATATAGAAGAGAGTGGGGATGCAGAACGGAGCAGGGTGCCAGAGGCATATAGAAGAGAGTGGGGATGCAGAACGGAGCAGGGTGCCAGAGGCATATAGAAGAGAGTGGGGATGCAGAATGGAGCAGGGTGCCAGAGGCATATAGAAGAGAGTGGGGATGCAGAACGGAGCAGGGTGCCAGAGGCATATAGAAGAGAGTGGGGATGCAGAATGGAGCAGGGTGCCAGAGGCATATAGAAGAGAGTGGGGATGCAGAACGGAGCAGGGTGCCAGAGGCATATAGAAGAGAGTGGGGATGCAGAACGGAGCAGGGTGCCAGAGGCATATAGAAGAGAGTGGGGATGCAGAACGGAGCAGGGTGCCAGAGGCATATAGAAGAGAGTGGGGATGCAGAATGGAGCAGGGTGCCAGAGGCATATAGAAGAGAGTGGGGATGCAGAATGGAGCAGGGTGCCAGAGGCATATAGAAGAGAGTGGGGATGCAGAATGGAGCAGGGTGCCAGAGGCATATAGAAGAGAGTGGGGATGCAGAATGGAGCAGGGTGCCAGAGGCATATAGAAGAGAGTGGGGATGCAGAATGGAGCAGGGTGCCAGAGGCATATAGAAGAGAGTGGGGATGCAGAATGGAGCAGAGTGCCAGAGGCATATAGAAGAGAGTGGGGATGCAGAATGGAGCAGGGTGCCAGAGGCATATAGAAGAGAGTGGGGATGCAGAATGGAGCAGAGTGCCAGAGGCATACAGAAGAGAGTGGGGATGCAGAATGGAGCAGAGTGCCAGAGGCATATAGAAGAGAGTGGGGATGCAGAATGGAGCAGAGTGCCAGAGGCATATAGAAGAGAGTGGGGATGCAGAATGGAGCAGAGTGCCAGAGGCATATAGAAGAGAGTGGGGATGCAGAACGGAGCAGAGTGCCAGAGGCATATAGAAGAGAGTGGGGATGCAGAACGGAGCAGAGTGCCAGAGGCATATAGAAGAGAGTGGGGATGCAGAATGGAGCAGAGTGCCAGAGGCATACAGAAGAGAGTGGGGATGCAGAATGGAGCAGAGTGCCAGAGGCATATATAAGAGAGTGGGGATGCAGAATGGAGCAGAGTGCCAGAGGCATATAGAAGAGAGTGGGGATGCAGAACGGAGCAGGGTGCCAGAGGCATATAGAAGAGAGTGGGGATGCAGAATGGAGCAGGGTGCCAGAGGCATACAGAAGAGAGTGGGGATGCAGAACGGAGCAGGGTGCCAGAGGCATATAGAAGAGAGTGGGGATGCAGAATGGAGCAGGGTGCCAGAGGCATACAGAAGAGAGTGGGGATGCAGAACGGAGCAGGGTGCCAGAGGCATATAGAAGAGAGTGGGGATGCAGAACGGAGCAGAGTGCCAGAGGCATACAGAAGAGAGTGGGGATGCAGAATGGAGCAGAGTGCCAGAGGCATATAGAAGAGAGTGGGGATGCAGAATGGAGCAGAGTGCCAGAGGCATATAGAAGAGAGTGGGGATGCAGAATGGAGCAGAGTGCCAGAGGCATATAGAAGAGAGTGGGGATGCAGAATGGAGCAGAGTGCCAGAGGCATATAGAAGAGAGTGGGGATGCAGAATGGAGCAGAGTGCCAGAGGCATATAGAAGAGAGTGGGGATGCAGAATGGAGCAGAGTGCCAGAGGCATATAGAAGAGAGTGGGGATGCAGAATGGAGCAGAGTGCCAGAGGCATACAGAAGAGAGTGGGGATGCAGAATGGAGCAGAGTGCCAGAGGCATATAGAAGAGAGTTGGGATGCAGAACGGAGCAGAGTGCCAGAGGCATATATAAGAGAGTGGGGATGCAGAATGGAGCAGAGTGCCAGAGGCATATATAAGAGAGTTGGGATGCAGAACGGAGCAGAGTGCCAGAGGCATATAGAAGAGAGTGGGGATGCAGAATGGAGCAGAGTGCCAGTGGCATACAGAAGAGAGTGGGGATGCAGAATGGAGCAGAGTGCCAGTGGCATACAGAAGAGAGTGGGGATGCAGAACGGAGCAGGGTGCCAGAGGCATATAGAAGAGAGTGGGGGCGCAGAACGGAGCAGGGTGCCAGAGGCATATAGAAGAGAGTGGGGGCGCAGAACGGAGCAGGGTGCCAGAGGCATATAGAAGAGAGTGTGGATGCAGAACGGAGCAGGGTGCCAGAGGCATATAGAAGAGAGTGGGGATGCAGAACGGAGCAGGGTGCCAGAGGCATATAGAAGAGAGTGGGGATGCAGAACGGAGCAGCGTGCCAGAGGCATATAGAAGAGAGTGGGGATGCAGAACGGAGCAGGGTGCCAGAGGCATATAGAAGAGAGTGGGGATGCAGAACGGAGCAGAGTGCCAGAGGCATACAGAAGAGAGTGGGGATGCAGAATGGAGCAGAGTGCCAGAGGCATATAGAAGAGAGTGGGGATGCAGAATGGAGCAGAGTGCCAGAGGCATATAGAAGAGAGTGGGGATGCAGAATGGAGCAGAGTGCCAGAGGCATATAGAAGAGAGTGGGGATGCAGAACGGAGCAGAGTGCCAGAGGCATATAGAAGAGAGTGGGGATGCAGAATGGAGCAGAGTGCCAGAGGCATATATAAGAGAGTTGGGATGCAGAACGGAGCAGAGTGCCAGAGGCATACAGAAGAGAGTGGGGATGCAGAATGGAGCAGAGTGCCAGAGGCATATATAAGAGAGTGGGGATGCAGAATGGAGCAGGGTGCCAGAGGCATATAGAAGAGAGTGGGGATGCAGAACGGAGCAGGGTGCCAGAGGCATATAGAAGAGAGTGGGGATGCAGAATGGAGCAGGGTGCCAGAGGCATACAGAAGAGAGTGGGGATGCAGAACGGAGCAGGGTGCCAGAGGCATATAGAAGAGAGTGGGGATGCAGAATGGAGCAGGGTGCCAGAGGCATACAGAAGAGAGTGGGGATGCAGAACGGAGCAGGGTGCCAGAGGCATATAGAAGAGAGTGGGGATGCAGAACGGAGCAGAGTGCCAGAGGCATACAGAAGAGAGTGGGGATGCAGAATGGAGCAGAGTGCCAGAGGCATATAGAAGAGAGTGGGGATGCAGAATGGAGCAGAGTGCCAGAGGCATATAGAAGAGAGTGGGGATGCAGAATGGAGCAGGGTGCCAGAGGCATATAGAAGAGAGTGGGGATGCAGAATGGAGCAGAGTGCCAGAGGCATATAGAAGAGAGTGGGGATGCAGAATGGAGCAGAGTGCCAGAGGCATATAGAAGAGAGTGGGGATGCAGAATGGAGCAGAGTGCCAGAGGCATATAGAAGAGAGTGGGGATGCAGAATGGAGCAGAGTGCCAGAGGCATACAGAAGAGAGTGGGGATGCAGAATGGAGCAGAGTGCCAGAGGCATATAGAAGAGAGTTGGGATGCAGAATGGAGCAGAGTGCCAGAGGCATATAGAAGAGAGTGGGGATGCAGAATGGAGCAGAGTGCCAGAGGCATATAGAAGAGAGTGGGGATGCAGAATGGAGCAGAGTGCCAGAGGCATACAGAAGAGAGTGGGGATGCAGAATGGAGCAGAGTGCCAGAGGCATATAGAAGAGAGTGGGGATGCAGAATGGAGCAGAGTGCCAGAGGCATATAGAAGAGAGTTGGGATGCAGAACGGAGCAGAGTGCCAGAGGCATATATAAGAGAGTGGGGATGCAGAATGGAGCAGAGTGCCAGAGGCATATATAAGAGAGTTGGGATGCAGAACGGAGCAGAGTGCCAGAGGCATATAGAAGAGAGTGGGGATGCAGAATGGAGCAGAGTGCCAGTGGCATACAGAAGAGAGTGGGGATGCAGAATGGAGCAGAGTGCCAGTGGCATACAGAAGAGAGTGGGGATGCAGAACGGAGCAGAGTGCCAGAGGCATATAGAAGAGAGTGGGGATGCAGAATGGAGCAGAGTGCCAGAGGCATATAGAAGAGAGTGGGGATGCACAATGGAGCAGAGTGCCAGAGGCATATAGAAGAGAGTGGGGATGCAGAACGGAGCAGAGTGCCAGAGGCATATAGAAGAGAGTGGGGATGCAGAACGGAGCAGAGTGCCAGAGGCATATAGAAGAGAGTGGGGATGCAGAATGGAGCAGAGTGCCAGAGGCATACAGAAGAGAGTGGGGATGCAGAATGGAGCAGAGTGCCAGTGGCATACAGAAGAGAGTGGGGATGCAGAATGGAGCAGAGTGCCAGAGGCATATAGAAGAGAGTGGGGATGCAGAATGGAGCAGAGTGCCAGAGGCATATAGAAGAGAGTGGGGATGCAGAACAGAGCAGAGTGCATATAGAAGAGAGTGGGGATGCAGAACGGAGCAGAGTGCCAGAGGCATATAGAAGAGAGTGGGGATGCAGAACGGAGCAGAGTGCCAGAGGCATATAGAAGAGAGTTGGGATGCAGAACGGAGCAGAGTGCCAGAGGCATATAGAAGAGAGTGGGGATGCAGAATGGAGCAGAGTGCCAGTGGCATACAGAAGAGAGTGGGGATGCAGAATGGAGCAGAGTGCCAGAGGCATATAGAAGAGAGTTGGGATGCAGAACGGAGCAGAGTGCCAGAGGCATACAGAAGAGAGTGGGGATGCAGAATGGAGCAGGGTGCCAGTGGCATATAGAAGAGAGTGGGGATGCAGAACGGAGCAGAGTGCCAGAGGCATATAGAAGAGAGTGGGGATGCAGAATGGAGCAGAGTGCCAGTGGCATACAGAAGAGAGTGGGGATGCAGAATGGAGCAGAGTGCCAGAGGCATATAGAAGAGAGTTGGGATGCAGAACGGAGCAGAGTGCCAGTGGCATATAGAAGAGAGTGGGGATGCAGAACGGAGCAGAGTGCCAGAGGCATATAGAAGAGAGTTGGGATGCAGAACGGAGCAGAGTGCCAGAGGCATATAGAAGAGAGTGGGGATGCAGAATGGAGCAGAGTGCCAGTGGCATACAGAAGAGAGTGGGGATGCAGAATGGAGCAGGGTGCCAGTGGCATATAGAAGAGAGTGGGGATGCAGAACGGAGCAGAGTGCCAGAGGCATATAGAAGAGAGTGGGGATGCAGAATGGAGCAGGGTGCCAGTGGCATATAGAAGAGAGTGGGGATGCAGAACGGAGCAGAGTGCCAGAGGCATATAGAAGAGAGTGGGGATGCAGAATGGAGCAGAGTGCCAGTGGCATACAGAAGAGAGTTGGGATGCAGAATGGAGCAGAGTGCCAGAGGCATATAGAAGAGAGTGGGGATGCAGAACGGAGCAGGGTGCCAGTGGCATATAGAAGAGAGTGGGGATGCAGAATGGAGCAGAGTGCCAGTGGCATACAGAAGAGAGTTGGGATGCAGAATGGAGCAGAGTGCCAGAGGCATATAGAAGAGAGTGGGGATGCAGAACGGAGCAGGGTACCAGAGGCATATAGAAGAGAGTGGGGATGCAGAATGGAGCAGGGTGCCAGTGGCATACAGAAGAGAGTTGGGATGCAGAACGGAGCAGGGTGCCAGAGGCATATAGAAGAGAGTGGGGATGCAGAACGGAGCAGGGTGCCAGAGGGATATAGAAGAGAGTGGGGATGCAGAACGGAGTAGGGTGCCAGAGGCATATAGAAGAGAGTGGGGATGCAGAACGGAGCAGGGTGCCAGAGGGATATAGAAGAGAGTGGGGATGCAGAACGGAGCAGAGTGCCAGAGGCATATAGAAGAGAGTGGGGAGGCAGAACGGAGCAGGGTGCCAGAGGGATATAGAAGAGAGTGGGGATGCAGAACGGAGTAGGGTGCCAGAGGCATATAGAAGAGAGTGGGGATGCAGAATGGAGCAGGGTGCCAGAGGCATACAGAAGAGAGTGGGGATGCAGAACGGAGCAGGGTGCCAGAGGGATATAGAAGAGAGTGGGGATGCAGAACGGAGCAGAGTGCCAGAGGCATATAGAAGAGAGTGGGGATGCAGAACGGAGCAGAGTGCCAGAGGCATATAGAAGAGAGTTGGGATGCAGAACGGAGCAGAGTGCCAGAGGCATACAGAAGAGAGTGGGGATGCAGAAAGGAGCAGGGTGCCAGAGGCATATAGAAGAGAGTGGGGATTCAGAACGGAGCAGAGTGCCAGAGGCATATAGAAGAGAGTGGGGATGCAGAATGGAGCAGGGTGCCAGAGGCATACAGAAGAGAGTGGGGATGCAGAACGGAGCAGGGTGCCAGAGGCATATAGAAGAGAGTGGGGATGCAGAATGGAGCAGGGTGCCAGAGGCATACAGAAGAGAGTGGGGATGCAGAACGGAGCAGGGTGCCAGAGGCATATAGAAGAGAGTGGGGATGCAGAATGGAGCAGGGTGCCAGAGGCATACAGAAGAGAGTGGGGATGCAGAACGGAGCAGGGTGCCAGAGGCATATAGAAGAGAGTGGGGATGCAGAATGGAGCAGAGTGCCAGAGGCATATAGAAGAGATTGGGGATGCAGAACGGAGCAGAGTGCCAGAGGCATATAGAAGAGAGTGGGGATGCAGAACGGAGCAGGGTGCCAGAGGCATATAGAAGAGAGTGGGGATGCAGAATGGAGCAGAGTGCCAGAGGCATATAGAAGAGAGTGGGGATGCAGAATGGAGCAGAGTGCCAGAGGCATATAGAAGAGAGTGGGGATGCAGAATGGAGCAGAGTGCCAGAGGCATATAGAAGAGAGTGGGGATGCAGAATGGAGCAGAGTGCCAGAGGCATATAGAAGAGAGTGGTGATGCAGAATGGAGCAGAGTGCCAGAGGCATATATAAGAGAGTTGGGATGCAGAACGGAGCAGAGTGCCAGAGGCATACAGAAGAGAGTGGGGATGCAGAATGGAGCAGAGTGCCAGAGGCATATATAAGAGAGTTGGGATGCAGAACGGAGCAGAGTGCCAGAGGCATACAGAAGAGAGTGGGGATGCAGAACGGAGCAGAGTGCCAGAGGCATATAGAAGAGAGTGGGGATGCAGAATGGAGCAGAGTGCCAGAGGCATATAGAAGAGAGTGGGGATGCAGAATGGAGCAGAGTGCCAGAGGCATATAGAAGAGAGTGAGAGCGCAGAACGGAGCAGGGTGCCAGAGGCATACAGAAGAGAGTGGGGATGCAGAACGGAGCAGGGTGCCAGAGGCATATAGAAGAGAGTGGGGATGCAGAACGGAGCAGAGTGCCAGAGGCATATAGAAGAGAGTGGGGATGCAGAACGGAGCAGGGTGCCAGAGGCATATAGAAGAGAGTGGGGATGCAGAATGGAGCAGAGTGCCAGAGGCATATAGAAGAGAGTGGGGATGCAGAATGGAGCAGAGTGCCAGAGGCATATATAAGAGAGTTGGGATGCAGAACGGAGCAGAGTGCCAGAGGCATACAGAAGAGAGTGGGGATGCAGAATGGAGCAGAGTGCCAGAGGCATATATAAGAGAGTTGGGATGCAGAACGGAGCAGAGTGCCAGAGGCATACAGAAGAGAGTGGGGATGCAGAACGGAGCAGAGTGCCAGAGGCATATAGAAGAGAGTGGGGATGCAGAATGGAGCAGAGTGCCAGAGGCATATAGAAGAGAGTGGGGATGCAGAATGGAGCAGAGTGCCAGAGGCATATAGAAGAGAGTGGGGATGCAGAACGGAGCAGGGTGCCAGAGGCATATAGAAGAGAGTGGGGATGCAGAATGGAGCAGGGTGCCAGAGGCATATAGAAGAGAGTGGGGATGCAGAATGGAGCAGGGTGTCAGAGGCATACAGAAGAGAGTGGGGATGCAGAACAGAGCAGGGTGCCAGAGGCATATAGAAGAGAGTGGGGATGCAGAATGGAGCAGGGTGCCAGAGGCATACAGAAGAGAGTGGGGATGCAGAATGGAGCAGAATGCCAGAGGCATATAGAAGAGAGTGAGAGCGCAGAACGGAGCAGGGTGCCAGAGGCATACAGAAGAGAGTGGGGATGCAGAACGGAGCAGGGTGCCAGAGGCATATAGAAGAGGGTGGGGATGCAGAACGGAGCAGAGTGCCAGAGGCATATAGAAGAGAGTGGGGATGCAGAACGGAGCAGGGTGCCAGAGGCATATAGAAGAGAGTGGGGATGCAGAATGGAGCAGAGTGCCAGAGGCATATAGAAGAGAGTGGGGATGCAGAATGGAGCAGAGTGCCAGAGGCATATATAAGAGAGTTGGGATGCAGAACGGAGCAGAGTGCCAGAGGCATACAGAAGAGAGTGGGGATGCAGAATGGAGCAGAGTGCCAGAGGCATATATAAGAGAGTTGGGATGCAGAACGGAGCAGAGTGCCAGAGGCATACAGAAGAGAGTGGGGATGCAGAACGGAGCAGAGTGCCAGAGGCATATAGAAGAGAGTGGGGATGCAGAATGGAGCAGAGTGCCAGAGGCACATAGAAGAGAGTGGGGATGCAGAATGGAGCAGAGTGCCAGAGGCATATAGAAGAGAGTGGGGATGCAGAACGGAGCAGGGTGCCAGAGGCATATAGAAGAGAGTGGGGATGCAGAATGGAGCAGGGTGCCAGAGGCATACAGAAGAGAGTGGGGATGCAGAACAGAGCAGGGTGCCAGAGGCATATAGAAGAGAGTGGGGATGCAGAATGGAGCAGGGTGCCAGAGGCATACAGAAGAGAGTGGGGATGCAGAACGGAGCAGGGTGCCAGAGGCATATAGAAGAGAGTGGGGATGCAGAACGGAGCAGAGTGCCAGAGGCATACAGAAGAGAGTGGGGATGCAGAATGGAGCAGAGTGCCAGAGGCATATAGAAGAGAGTGGGGATGCAGAATGGAGCAGAGTGCCAGAGGCATATAGAAGAGAGTGGGGATGCAGAATGGAGCAGAGTGCCAGAGGCATATAGAAGAGAGTGGGGATGCAGAATGGAGCAGAGTGCCAGAGGCATATAGAAGAGAGTGGGGATGCAGAATGGAGCAGAGTGCCAGAGGCATATAGAAGAGAGTGGGGATGCAGAATGGAGCAGAGTGCCAGAGGCATATAGAAGAGATTGGGGATGCAGAATGGAGCAGAGTGCCAGAGGCATATAGAAGAGAGTGGGGATGCAGAACGGAGCAGAGTGCCAGAGGCATATAGAAGAGAGTGGGGATGCAGAACGGAGCAGAGTGCCAGAGGCATATAGAAGAGAGTGGGGATGCAGAACGGAGCAGAGTGCCAGAGGCATACAGAAGAGAGTGGGGATGCAGAACGGAGCAGAGTGCCAGTGGCATACAGAAGAGATTGGGGATGCAGAATGGAGCAGAGTGCCAGAGGCATATAGAAGAGAGTGGGGATGCAGAATGGAGCAGAGTGCCCGAGGCATATAGAAGAGAGTTGGGATGCAGAACGGAGCAGAGTGCCAGAGGCATATAGAAGAGAGTGGGGATGCAGAATGGAGCAGAGTGCCAGTGGCATACAGAAGAGAGTGGGGATGCAGAATGGAGCAGGGTGCCAGAGGCATATAGAAGAGAGTGGGGATGCAGAATGGAGCAGAGTGCCAGAGGCATATAGAAGAGAGTGGGGATGCAGAATGGAGCAGAGTGCCAGAGGCATATATAAGAGAGTTGGGATGCAGAACGGAGCAGAGTGCCAGAGGCATACAGAAGAGAGTGGGGATGCAGAATGGAGCAGAGTGCCAGAGGCATATATAAGAGAGTTGGGATGCAGAACGGAGCAGAGTGCCAGAGGCATACAGAAGAGAGTGGGGATGCAGAACGGAGCAGAGTGCCAGAGGCATATAGAAGAGAGTGGGGATGCAGAATGGAGCAGAGTGCCAGAGGCACATAGAAGAGAGTGGGGATGCAGAATGGAGCAGAGTGCCAGAGGCATATAGAAGAGAGTGGGGATGCAGAACGGAGCAGGGTGCCAGAGGCATATAGAAGAGAGTGGGGATGCAGAATGGAGCAGGGTGCCAGAGGCATACAGAAGAGAGTGGGGATGCAGAACAGAGCAGGGTGCCAGAGGCATATAGAAGAGAGTGGGGATGCAGAATGGAGCAGGGTGCCAGAGGCATACAGAAGAGAGTGGGGATGCAGAACGGAGCAGGGTGCCAGAGGCATATAGAAGAGAGTGGGGATGCAGAACGGAGCAGAGTGCCAGAGGCATACAGAAGAGAGTGGGGATGCAGAATGGAGCAGGGTGCCAGAGGCATACAGAAGAGAGTGGGGATGGAGAACGGAGCAGGGTGCCAGAGGCATATAGAAGAGAGTGGGGATGCAGAACGGAGCAGAGTGCCAGAGGCATATAGAAGAGGGTGGGGATGCAGAACGGAGCAGAGTGCCAGAGGCATATAGAAGAGAGTGGGGATGCAGAACGGAGCAGGGTGCCAGAGGCATATAGAAGAGAGTGGGGATGCAGAATGGAGCAGAGTGCCAGAGGCATATAGAAGAGAGTGGGGATGCAGAATGGAGCAGAGTGCCAGAGGCATATATAAGAGAGTTGGGATGCAGAACGGAGCAGAGTGCCAGAGGCATATAGAAGAGGGTGGGGATGCAGAACGGAGCAGAGTGCCAGAGGCATATAGAAGAGAGTGGGGATGCAGAACGGAGCAGGGTGCCAGAGGCATATAGAAGAGAGTGGGGATGCAGAATGGAGCAGAGTGCCAGAGGCATATAGAAGAGAGTGGGGATGCAGAACGGAGCAGGGTGCCAGAGGCATATAGAAGAGGGTGGGGATGCAGAACGGAGCAGAGTGCCAGAGGCATATAGAAGAGAGTGGGGATGCAGAACGGAGCAGGGTGCCAGAGGCATATAGAAGAGAGTGGGGATGCAGAATGGAGCAGAGTGCCAGAGGCATATAGAAGAGAGTGGGGATGCAGAATGGAGCAGAGTGCCAGAGGCATATATAAGAGAGTTGGGATGCAGAACGGAGCAGAGTGCCAGAGGCATACAGAAGAGAGTGGGGATGCAGAATGGAGCAGAGTGCCAGAGGCATATATAAGAGAGTTGGGATGCAGAACGGAGCAGAGTGCCAGAGGCATACAGAAGAGAGTGGGGATGCAGAACGGAGCAGAGTGCCAGAGGCATATAGAAGAGAGTGGGGATGCAGAATGGAGCAGAGTGCCAGAGGCACATAGAAGAGAGTGGGGATGCAGAATGGAGCAGAGTGCCAGAGGCATATAGAAGAGAGTGGGGATGCAGAACGGAGCAGGGTGCCAGAGGCATATAGAAGAGAGTGGGGATGCAGAATGGAGCAGGGTGCCAGAGGCATACAGAAGAGAGTGGGGATGCAGAACAGAGCAGGGTGCCAGAGGCATATAGAAGAGAGTGGGGATGCAGAATGGAGCAGGGTGCCAGAGGCATACAGAAGAGAGTGGGGATGCAGAACGGAGCAGGGTGCCAGAGGCATATAGAAGAGAGTGGGGATGCAGAACGGAGCAGAGTGCCAGAGGCATACAGAAGAGAGTGGGGATGCAGAATGGAGCAGGGTGCCAGAGGCATACAGAAGAGAGTGGGGATGCAGAACGGAGCAGGGTGCCAGAGGCATATAGAAGAGAGTGGGGATGCAGAACGGAGCAGAGTGCCAGAGGCATATAGAAGAGGGTGGGGATGCAGAACGGAGCAGAGTGCCAGAGGCATATAGAAGAGAGTGGGGATGCAGAACGGAGCAGGGTGCCAGAGGCATATAGAAGAGAGTGGGGATGCAGAATGGAGCAGAGTGCCAGAGGCATATAGAAGAGAGTGGGGATGCAGAATGGAGCAGAGTGCCAGAGGCATATATAAGAGAGTTGGGATGCAGAACGGAGCAGAGTGCCAGAGGCATACAGAAGAGAGTGGGGATGCAGAATGGAGCAGAGTGCCAGAGGCATATATAAGAGAGTTGGGATGCAGAACGGAGCAGAGTGCCAGAGGCATACAGAAGAGAGTGGGGATGCAGAACGGAGCAGAGTGCCAGAGGCATATAGAAGAGAGTGGGGATGCAGAATGGAGCAGAGTGCCAGAGGCACATAGAAGAGAGTGGGGATGCAGAATGGAGCAGAGTGCCAGAGGCATATAGAAGAGAGTGGGGATGCAGAACGGAGCAGGGTGCCAGAGGCATATAGAAGAGAGTGGGGATGCAGAATGGAGCAGGGTGCCAGAGGCATACAGAAGAGAGTGGGGATGCAGAACAGAGCAGGGTGCCAGAGGCATATAGAAGAGAGTGGGGATGCAGAATGGAGCAGGGTGCCAGAGGCATACAGAAGAGAGTGGGGATGCAGAACGGAGCAGGGTGCCAGAGGCATATAGAAGAGAGTGGGGATGCAGAACGGAGCAGAGTGCCAGAGGCATACAGAAGAGAGTGGGGATGCAGAATGGAGCAGAGTGCCAGAGGCATATAGAAGAGAGTGGGGATGCAGAATGGAGCAGAGTGCCAGAGGCATATAGAAGAGAGTGGGGATGCAGAATGGAGCAGAGTGCCAGAGGCATATAGAAGAGAGTGGGGATGCAGAATGGAGCAGAGTGCCAGAGGCATATAGAAGAGAGTGGGGATGCAGAATGGAGCAGAGTGCCAGAGGCATATAGAAGAGAGTGGGGATGCAGAATGGAGCAGAGTGCCAGAGGCATATAGAAGAGATTGGGGATGCAGAATGGAGCAGAGTGCCAGAGGCATATAGAAGAGAGTGGGGATGCAGAACGGAGCAGAGTGCCAGAGGCATATAGAAGAGAGTGGGGATGCAGAACGGAGCAGAGTGCCAGAGGCATATAGAAGAGAGTGGGGATGCAGAACGGAGCAGAGTGCCAGAGGCATACAGAAGAGAGTGGGGATGCAGAACGGAGCAGAGTGCCAGTGGCATACAGAAGAGATTGGGGATGCAGAATGGAGCAGAGTGCCAGAGGCATATAGAAGAGAGTGGGGATGCAGAATGGAGCAGAGTGCCCGAGGCATATAGAAGAGAGTTGGGATGCAGAACGGAGCAGAGTGCCAGAGGCATATAGAAGAGAGTGGGGATGCAGAATGGAGCAGAGTGCCAGTGGCATACAGAAGAGAGTGGGGATGCAGAACGGAGCAGAGTGCCAGAGGCATATAGAAGAGAGTGGGGATGCAGAACGGAGCAGAGTGCCAGAGGCATATAGAAGAGAGTGGGGATGCAGAATGGAGCAGAGTGCCAGAGGCATATAGAAGAGAGTGGGGATGCAGAATGGAGCAGAGTGCCAGAGGCATATAGAAGAGAGTGGGGATGCAGAACGGAGCAGAGTGCCAGAGGCATATAGAAGAGAGTGGGGATGCAGAATGGAGCAGAGTGCCAGAGGCATACAGAAGAGAGTGGGGATGCAGAACGGAGCAGGGTGCCAGAGGCATATAGAAGAGAGTGGGGATGCAGAACGGAGAAGGGTGCCAGAGGCATATAGAAGAGAGTGGGGATGCAGAACGGAGCAGGGTGCCAGAGGCATATAGAAGAGAGTGGGGATGCAGAACGGAGCAGGGTGCCAGAGGCATATAGAAGAGAGTGGGGATGCAGAACGGAGCAGGGTGCCAGAGGCATATAGAAGAGAGTGGGGATGCAGAACGGAGCAGGGTGCCAGAGGCATATAGAAGAGAGTGGGGATGCAGAACGGAGCAGGGTGCCAGAGACATATAGAAGAGAGTGGGGATGCAGAACGGAGCAGGGTGCCAGAGGCATATAGAAGAGAGTGGGGATGCAGAACGGAGCAGGGTGCCAGAGGCATATAGAAGAGAGTTGGGATGCAGAACGGAGCAGAGTGCCAGAGGCATATAGAAGAGAGTGGGGATGCAGAATGGAGCAGAGTGCCAGTGGCATACAGAAGAGAGTGGGGATGCAGAACGGAGCAGAGTGCCAGAGGCATATAGAAGAGAGTGGGGATGCAGAACGGAGCAGGGTGCCAGAGGCATATAGAAGAGAGTGGGGATGCAGAATGGAGCAGAGTGCCAGAGGCATATAGAAGAGAGTGGGGATGCAGAACGGAGCAGAGTGCCAGTGGCATACAGAAGAGAGTGGGGATGCAGAACGGAGCAGAGTGCCAGAGGGATATAGAAGAGAGTGGGGATGCAGAACGGAGCAGGGTGCCAGAGGCATATAGAAGAGAGTTGGGATGCAGAACGGAGCAGAGTGCCAGAGGCATATAGAAGAGAGTGGGGATGCAGAATGGAGCAGAGTGCCAGAGGCATATAGAAGAGAGTGGGGATGCAGAATGGAGCAGAGTGCCAGTGGCATACAGAAGAGAGTGGGGATGCAGAACGGAGCAGAGTGCCAGAGGGATATAGAAGAGAGTGGGGATGCAGAACGGAGCAGGGTGCCAGAGGCATATAGAAGAGAGTGGGGATGCAGAATGGAGCAGAGTGCCAGAGGCATATAGAAGAGAGTGGGGATGCAGAATGGAGCAGAGTGCCAGAGGCATATAGAAGAGAGTGGGGATGCAGAACGGAGCAGAGTGCCAGAGGCATATAGAAGAGAGTGGGGATGCAGAATGGAGCAGAGTGCCAGAGGCATACAGAAGAGAGTGGGGATGCAGAACGGAGCAGGGTGCCAGAGGCATACAGAAGAGAGTGGGGATGCAGAACGGAGAAGGGTGCCAGAGGCATATAGAAGAGAGTGGGGATGCAGAACGGAGCAGGGTGCCAGAGGCATATAGAAGAGAGTGGGGATGCAGAACGGAGCAGGGTGCCAGAGGCATATAGAAGAGAGTGGGGATGCAGAACGGAGCAGGGTGCCAGAGGCATATAGAAGAGAGTGGGGATGCAGAACGGAGCAGGGTGCCAGAGGCATATAGAAGAGAGTGGGGATGCAGAACGGAGCAGGGTGCCAGAGGCATATAGAAGAGAGTGGGGATGCAGAACGGAGCAGGGTGCCAGAGGCATATAGAAGAGAGTGGGGATGCAGAACGGAGCAGGGTGCCAGAGGCATATAGAAGAGAGTGGGGATGCAGAACGGAGCAGGGTGCCAGAGGCATATAGAAGACAGTGGGGATGCAGAACGGAGCAGAGTGCCAGAGGCATATAGAAGAGAGTGGGGATGCAGAACGGAGCAGGGTGCCAGAGGCATATATAAGAGAGTGGGGATGCAGAACGGAGCAGAGTGCCAGAGGCATATAGAAGAGAGTGGGGATGCAGAACGGAGCAGGGTGCCAGAGGGATATAGAAGAGAGTGGGGATGCAGAATGGAGCAGGGTGCCAGAGGCATATAGAAGAGAGTGGGGATGCAGAACGGAGAAGGGTGCCAGAGGCATATAGAAGAGAGTGGGGATGCAGAACGGAGAAGGGTGCCAGAGGCATATAGAAGAGAGTGGGGATGCAGAACGGAGCAGGGTGCCAGAGGCATATAGAAGAGAGTGGGGATGCAGAACAGAGCAGGGTGCCAGAGGCATACAGAAGAGAGTGGGGGCGCAGAACGGAGCAGGGTGCCAGAGGCATATAGAAGAGAGTGGGGATGCAGAACGGAGCAGGGTGCCAGAGGCATACAGAAGAGAGTGGGGGCGCAGAACGGAGCAGGGTGCCAGAGGCATATAGAAGAGAGTGGGGATGCAGAACGGAGCAGGGTGCCAGAGGCATATAGAAGAGAGTGGGGGCGCAGAACGGAGCAGGGTGCCAGAGGCATATAAAAGAGAGTGGGGGCGCAGAACGGAGCAGGGTGCCAGAGGCATATAGAAGAGAGTGGGGATGCAGAACGGAGCAGGGTGCCAGAGGCATATAGAAGAGAGTGGGGGCGCAGAACGGAGCAGGGTGCCAGAGGCATATAGAAGAGAGTGGGGGCGCAGAACGGAGCATGGTGCCAGAGGCATATAGAAGAAAGTGGGGGCGCAGAACGGAGCAGGGTGCCAGAGGCATATAGAAGAGAGTGGGGATGCAGAACGGAGCAGGGTGACAGTGGCATATAGAAGAGAGTGGGGGCGCAGAACGGAGCAGGGTGCCAGAGGCATACAGAAGAGAGTGGGGATGCAGAACGGAGCAGGGTGCCAGAGGCATATAGAAGAGAGTGGGGATGCAGAACGGAGCAGGGTGCCAGAGGCATACAGAAGAGAGTGGGGATGCAGAACGGAGCAGGGTGCCAGAGGCATATAGAAGAGAGTGGGGATGCAGAAAGGAGCAGGGTGCCAGAGGCATACAGAAGAGAGTGGGGATGCAGAACGGAGCAGGGTGCCAGAGGCATACAGAAGAGAGTGGGGATGCAGAACAGAGCAGGGTGCCAGAGGCATACAGAAGAGAGTGTGGATGCAGAATGGAGCAGAGTGCCAGAGGCATACAGAAGAGAGTGTGGATGCAGAATGGAGCAGGGTGCCAGAGGCATACAGAAGAGAGTGTGGATGCAGAACGGAGCAGGGTGCCAGAGGCATACAGAAGAGAGTGGGGATGCAGAATGGAGCAGAGTGCCAGAGGCATATAGAAGAGAGTGGGGATGCAGAACGGAGCAGGGTGCCAGAGGCATACAGAAGAGAGTGGGGGCGCAGAACGGAGCAGGGTGCCAGAGGCATATAGAAGAGAGTGGGGATGCAGAACGGAGCAGGGTGCCAGAGGCATATAGAAGAGAGTGGGGGCGCAGAACGGAGCAGGGTGCCAGAGGCATATAAAAGAGAGTGGGGGCGCAGAACGGAGCAGGGTGCCAGAGGCATATAGAAGAGAGTGGGGATGCAGAACGGAGCAGGGTGCCAGAGGCATATAGAAGAGAGTGGGGGCGCAGAACGGAGCAGGGTGCCAGAGGCATATAGAAGAGAGTGGGGGCGCAGAACGGAGCATGGTGCCAGAGGCATATAGAAGAAAGTGGGGGCGCAGAACGGAGCAGGGTGCCAGAGGCATATAGAAGAGAGTGGGGATGCAGAACGGAGCAGGGTGACAGTGGCATATAGAAGAGAGTGGGGGCGCAGAACGGAGCAGGGTGCCAGAGGCATACAGAAGAGAGTGGGGATGCAGAACGGAGCAGGGTGCCAGAGGCATATAGAAGAGAGTGGGGATGCAGAACGGAGCAGGGTGCCAGAGGCATACAGAAGAGAGTGGGGATGCAGAACGGAGCAGGGTGCCAGAGGCATATAGAAGAGAGTGGGGATGCAGAAAGGAGCAGGGTGCCAGAGGCATACAGAAGAGAGTGGGGATGCAGAACGGAGCAGGGTGCCAGAGGCATACAGAAGAGAGTGGGGATGCAGAACAGAGCAGGGTGCCAGAGGCATACAGAAGAGAGTGTGGATGCAGAATGGAGCAGAGTGCCAGAGGCATACAGAAGAGAGTGTGGATGCAGAATGGAGCAGGGTGCCAGAGGCATACAGAAGAGAGTGTGGATGCAGAACGGAGCAGGGTGTCAGAGGCATACAGAAGAGAGTGGGGATGCAGAACGGAGCAGGGTGCCAGAGGCATATAGAAGAGAGTGGGGATGCAGAACGGAGCATGGTGCCAGAGGCATATAGAAGAGAGTGGGGATGCAGAACAGAGCAGGGTGCCAGAGGCATACAGAAGAGAGTGGGGATGCAGAACGGAGCAGAGTGCCAGAGGCATATAGAAGAGAGTGGGGATGCAGAACGGAGCAGGGTGCCAGAGGCATATAGAAGAGAGTGGGGATGCAGAATGGAGCAGAGTGCCAGAGGCATATAGAAGAGAGTGGGGATGCAGAACAGAGCAGAGTGCCAGAGGCATATAGAAGAGAGTGGGGATGCAGAACGGAGCAGGGTGCCAGAGGGATATAGAAGAGAGTGGGGATGCAGAACGGAGCAGGGTGCCAGAGGCATATAGAAGAGAGTGGGGATGCAGAACGGAGCAGGGTGCCAGAGGCATACAGAAGAGAGTGGGGATGCAGAACGGAGCAGGGTGCCAGAGGCATATAGAAGAGAGTGGGGATGCAGAACGGAGCAGGGTGCCAGAGGGATATAGAAGAGAGTGGGGATGCAGAACGGAGCAGGGTGACAGTGGCATATAGAAGAGAGTGGGGGCGCAGAACGGAGCAGGGTGCCAGAGGCATACAGAAGAGAGTGGGGATGCAGAACGGAGCAGGGTGCCAGAGGCATACAGAAGAGAGTGGGGATGCAGAACGGAGCAGGGTGCCAGAGGCATATAGAAGAGAGTGGGGATGCAGAACGGAGCAGAGTGCCAGAGGCATACAGAAGAGAGTGGGGATGCAGAACGGAGCAGGGTGCCAGAGGCATATAGAAGAGAGTGGGGATGCAGAACGGAGCAGGGTGCCAGAGGCATATAGAAGAGAGTGGGGATGCAGAATGGAGCAGGGTGCCAGAGGCATATAGAAGAGAGTGGGGATGCAGAATGGAGCAGGGTGCCAGAGGCATATAGAAGAGAGTGGGGATGCAGAAAGGAGCAGGGTGCCAGAGGCATATAGAAGAGAGTGGGGATGCAGAACGGAGCAGGGTGCCAGAGGCATATAGAAGAGAGTGGGGATGCAGAACGGAGCAGGGTGCCAGAGGGATATAGAAGAGAGTGGGGATGCAGAACGGAGCAGGGTGACAGTGGCATATAGAAGAGAGTGGGGGCGCAGAACGGAGCAGGGTGCCAGAGGCATACAGAAGAGAGTGGGGATGCAGAACGGAGCAGGGTGCCAGAGGCATACAGAAGAGAGTGGGGATGCAGAACGGAGCAGGGTGCCAGAGGCATACAGAAGAGAGTGGGGATGCAGAACGGAGCAGGGTGCCAGAGGGATATAGAAGAGAGTGGGGGCGCAGAACGGAGCAGGGTGCCAGAGGCATACAGAAGAGAGTGGGGATGCAGAACGGAGCAGGGTGCCAGAGGCATATAGAAGAGAGTGGGGATGCAGAACGGAGCAGGGTGCCAGAGGCATACAGAAGAGAGTGGGGATGCAGAACGGAGCAGGGTGCCAGAGGCATATAGAAGAGAGTGGGGATGCAGAACGGAGCAGGGTGCCAGAGGGATATAGAAGAGAGTGGGGATGCAGAACGGAGCAGGGTGCCAGAGGCATATAGAAGAGAGTGGGGATGCAGAACGGAGCAGGGTGCCAGAGGCATACAGAAGAGAGTGGGGATGCAGAACGGAGCAGGGTGCCAGAGGCATACAGAAGAGAGTGGGGATGCAGAACGGAGCAGGGTGCCAGAGGCATACAGAAGAGAGTGGGGATGCAGAACGGAGCAGGGTGCCAGAGGCATACAGAAGAGAGTGGGGATGCAGAACGGAGCAGGGTGCCAGAGGGATATAGAAGAGAGTGGGGATGCAGAACGGAGCAGGGTGCCAGTGGCATATAGAAGAGAGTGGGGGCGCAGAACGGAGCAGGGTGCCAGAGGCATACAGAAGAGAGTGGGGATGCAGAACGGAGCAGGGTGCCAGAGGCATATAGAAGAGAGTGGGGATGCAGAACGGAGCAGGGTGCCAGAGGCATACAGAAGAGAGTGGGGATGCAGAACGGAGCAGAGTGCCAGAGGCATACAGAAGAGAGTGGGGATGCAGAACGGAGCAGGGTGCCAGAGGCATATAGAAGAGAGTGGGGATGCAGAACGGAGCAGAGTGCCAGAGGCATATAGAAGAGAGTGGGGATGCAGAACGGAGCAGGGTGCCAGAGGCATATAGAAGAGAGTGGGGATGCAGAACGGAGCAGGGTGCCAGAGGCATATAGAAGAGAGTGGGGATGCAGAACGGAGCAGGGTGCCAGAGGCATATAGAAGAGAGTGGGGATGCAGAACGGAGCAGGGTGCCAGAGGCATACAGAAGAGAGTGGGGATGCAGAACGGAGCAGAGTGCCAGAGGCATATAGAAGAGAGTGGGGATGCAGAACGGAGCAGGGTGCCAGAGGCATATAGAAGAGAGTGGGGATGCAGAACGGAGCAGGGTGCCAGAGGCATATAGAAGAGAGTGGGGATGCAGAATGGAGCAGGGTGCCAGAGGCATATAGAAGAGAGTGGGGATGCAGAATGGAGCAGGGTGCCAGAGGCATATAGAAGAGAGTGGGGATGCAGAAAGGAGCAGGGTGCCAGAGGCATATAGAAGAGAGTGGGGATGCAGAACGGAGCAGGGTGCCAGAGGCATATAGAAGAGAGTGGGGATGCAGAACGGAGCAGGGTGCCAGAGGCATATAGAAGAGAGTGGGGATGCAGAACGGAGCAGGGTGCCAGAGGCATATAGAAGAGAGTGGGGATGCAGAACGGAGCAGGGTGCCAGAGGCATATAGAAGAGAGTGGGGATGCAGAACGGAGCAGGGTGCCAGAGGCATATAGAAGAGAGTGGGGATGCAGAACGGAGCAGGGTGCCAGAGGCATATAGAAGAGAGTGGGGATGCAGAACGGAGCAGGGTGCCAGAGGCATATAGAAGAGAGTGGGGATGCAGAACGGAGCAGAGTGCCAGAGGCATATAGAAGAGAGTGGGGATGCAGAATGGAGCAGAGTGCCAGAGGCATATAGAAGAGAGTGGGGATGCAGAACGGAGCAGGGTGCCAGAGGCATATAGAAGAGAGTGGGGATGCAGAACGGAGCAGAGTGCCAGAGGCATATAGAAGAGAGTGGGGATGCAGAACGGAGCAGAGTGCCAGAGGCATATAGAAGAGAGTGGGGATGCAGAACGGAGCAGAGTGCCAGAGGCATATAGAAGAGAGTGGGGATGCAGAATGGAGCAGGGTGCCAGAGGCATATAGAAGAGAGTGGGGATGCAGAACGGAGCAGGGTGCCAGAGGCATATAGAAGAGAGTGGGGATGCAGAACGGAGCAGAGTGCCAGAGGCATATAGAAGAGAGTGGGGATGCAGAACGGAGCAGGGTGCCAGAGGCATATAGAAGAGAGTGGGGATGCAGAATGGAGCAGGGTGCCAGAGGCATATAGAAGAGAGTGGGGATGCAGAACGGAGCAGGGTGCCAGAGGGATATAGAAGAGAGTGGGGATGCAGAACGGAGCAGGGTGCCAGAGGGATATAGAAGAGAGTGGGGATGCAGAACGGAGCAGGGTGCCAGAGGCATATAGAAGAGAGTGGGGATGCAGAATGGAGCAGGGTGCCAGAGGCATATAGAAGAGAGTGGGGATGCAGAACGGAGCAGGGTGCCAGAGGCATATAGAAGAGAGTGGGGATGCAGAATGGAGCAGGGTGCCAGAGGCATATAGAAGAGAGTGGGGATGCAGAACGGAGCAGGGTGCCAGAGGGATATAGAAGAGAGTGGGGATGCAGAACGGAGCAGGGTGCCAGAGGCATATAGAAGAGAGTGGGGATGCAGAACGGAGCAGGGTGCCAGAGGCATATAGAAGAGAGTGGGGATGCAGAATGGAGCAGAGTGCCAGAGGCATATAGAAGAGAGTGGGGATGCAGAACGGAGCAGGGTGCCAGAGGCATATAGAAGAGAGTGGGGATGCAGAACGGAGCAGGGTGCCAGAGGCATATAGAAGAGAGTGGGGATGCAGAACGGAGCAGGGTGCCAGAGGCATATAGAAGAGAGTGGGGATGCAGAACGGAGCAGGGTGCCAGAGGGATATAGAAGAGAGTGGGGATGCAGAACGGAGCAGGGTGCCAGAGGCATATAGAAGAGAGTGGGGATGCAGAATGGAGCAGGGTGCCAGAGGCATATAGAAGAGAGTGGGGATGCAGAACGGAGCAGGGTGCCAGAGGCATATAGAAGAGAGTGGGGATGCAGAACGGAGCAGAGTGCCAGAGGCATACAGAAGAGAGTGGGGATGCAGAACGGAGCAGAGTGCCAGAGGCATATAGCAGAGAGTGGGGATGCAGAACGGAGCAGAGTGCCAGAGGCATATAGAAGAGAGTGGGGATGCAGAATGGAGCAGAGTGCCAGAGGCATATAGCAGAGAGTGGGGATGCAGAACGGAGCAGAGTGCCAGAGGCATATAGAAGAGAGTGGGGATGCAGAACTATATTGCATACCAAAATAAAAAGAAAAAACAGAAACAAAACAGCCTATCCACACTAAAAATAAAACTTCAGAACCTTGAAAAAACCCTACAAATGAAACCAGACAACGCCGAAATTTTAGGAGAATTGAATATTACAAAACATTACATAAACCTGCAAACTCAAGAAGAACTCTCACATAAATCAAGGATTGCCAAACAAAAGCACTTTGAATTTGCAAACAAACCTGGGCGATGGTTAGCCTCAAAACTCGCTCACCAAAAAGCAGATAAAATTATAGAGGCATTATATGATCATACAGATGCTTTAAAAACAACACTCAGCGATAAAAAACAAATAATTAAATCTTTCTTTGAGGAATTATATAAAAAAGATGATGTAAATGAACAATTAATAAATAATCTATTCAAGAACTTAGAAAATACAGAAAAAATAAATAAGGAAGATCAGGATATGCTAAATGACAAAATAACATCAATGGAACTAACTAGTGCAATTACAAAACAAAAAAATAATAAAACCCCGGGCACAGACGGTATACCTGCCGAATTCTATAAACAATTTCAAGAAATTCTGGAGCCCATAATGTTACCCCTTGTTAATGGAATTCTCGAGGCTTCAAAACTTCCTTCCTCCTGGAATGAGGCCTACATAACTTTAATACCTAAAGATACACAAAATAGAGCTCACATTCAAAATTATCGTCCAATATCCCTGCTTAACTCAGATTATAAAATCTTTGCATCCATCATAGCCGAAAGATTTAAACGAATATTAACTGTTAGAATACATACAGACCAAAATGGCTTCCTTCCGGCAAGAAACATAACAACAAACACAAGGATTATTTTGGACTCTTTAGAATACTACGATAAAAACATAGATAAACCAGTAGCATTCCTATTCGTAGATCTACAGAAAGCTTTTGATAGTTTATATACCCGAATGCATTAACCCCTGATAAAATTATAACATACGACCAACTACTAAACGAAAATAATGAGCTAATCCCTAAGCAAAAACTCATGGAAAAAGGTATTAAAGTAGATTGGTTACACTACCTACAAATAAAATCAAAATATAATGAAGATAAGAACAAATCAGACTTCCAAAAAAATAACCTGTTGAATGTCGATTACAAAATTTTTATATCAATATTTGCTAGTAGACTTAAAAGTATTATAAAATAATATGATACACAGTGATCAAAATGGATTCTTACCAGGAAGACAAATTAAAAATAATTTAAGAATAATAGTTAATACTTTGGAATATTATGAACAGCATCCTGAAAAGCAAATGGCACTTATTTTTCTGGACGCTCAAAAAGCATTTGACAACGTGGATTGGAATTTTATGAAAATACAATTAAATAAGATGGAAGTAGGAACAAAATTATTTAATATAATAGATGCTATATATTCTGAACAAACCGCTAAAATTATAATAAATAGTGAACAAACAGGAAAAGTAGTTATACAAAGAGGAGTAAGACAAGGCTGTCCAATATCACCATTGTTATTTATTTTAACTTTAGAAGTATTGTTGATAAAAATAAGAGTAGAAAAGGAAATAAAGGGATTGAAAATTAGAAAAGAAACCTATAAAACACAAGCATTTGCTGATGACGTAGTGTTTGTTTTGGAGGACCCAATAGAATCTATTTTAAACTTAATAAAGGTAATTGAAGAATATGGGAAAGTCGCAGGATTGAAAATAAACAAGGAAAAGACACAGATATTAACAAAAAATATGACTGAAATACAGAGAAAATGTTTAGGAGATTTATCAAATATGAAGATCACGAAAAAAGTGAAATATTTAGGAATATGGATGACCTCCAAAGCTGTATCTTTAAAAAATGATAACTATTTAAAATTATTAAGTCAGATTAAAAAAGACTTAGAGGTTTGGAGTAATCTACAACTATCACTAGTAGGAAGAATCTCCACAGTTAAAATGAACATTCTCCCCAAAATACTGTTTCTTTTCCAAGTGATTCCAATAAATCCAGGAACGAAATTTTTTACCGAACTGAATAAAATAATAAGAAAATTTATTTGGCAAGGAAAAAATCAAGAATAAAACAAAACTCATTAGAAGATCGTAAGGAAAGAGGAGGCCTAGGTCTCCCTAATTGGAAACTATATTATCATGCCACGGCCCTGACATGGATAAAAGAATGGCTCACACTAGAAAATCAAAGACTGCTTAACCTAGAAGGGCATGACTTGATGGTAGGTTGGCATGCATTAGTATGGTATGATAAATTAAAAACTCACTCATATTTCAAAAATAATGTTATTAGAAAAGCATTGATGGAAGTGTGGAATGAAATAAAGAAAAACCACTTTTTAGTAATGCCAGAATGGGTCTCACCTCTTGAAGCCATTCTTCATCCGAATCTCAAAGGAAAAGGTAAGATGTGGAAGTATAGTGACCTGTTAGATAATCAATTAAAATTAAGAACAAAACAAGAGTTATATGAGTTAGGTATAGATTTAGACTGGTGGCATTACATACAGATCAGTTCTAGATATCAAAGAGATGTAAAGGCTTACATTTTCAAAAAAGAAAACAATGTATTGAGTAAATTACTATTTCAAAATCAAACAAAGACAATTGGAAATGTTTATAAATATTTATTAAATCATAGAACGATAGGTTGGATATTGAAAGATAATATGATCAGTTGGTGCAAAAATTTTGGCAAAGAGATTGACTTGGATACTTGGGAAAAGATATGGACGTATAATTGGAAAATAACAAAATCAATTTCCTTTAAAGAAAATCAAATTAAGATGTTTTATAGGTGGCACCTTCCACCATATAGAATCTCTAAAATGTTCCCTTCTGTATCCCCTATTTGTTGGAAATGTAAAAAAGAAGTTGGTACATATTATCATGCATGGTGGACCTGTTCTGAGACAAAAATATTTTGGAATAAAGTAGAGAATTGGATAAATGAAATAATAAAGGAGAAGATTAAAAAATCTCCTGAATTTTTTCTGTTGGGTATCTCAAATATAAAGTATAAAAAAGAGATTTATTATTTAATAATTCATATATTGACGGCGGCACGAATAACATTCGCGCAGAAATGGAAAGAAAAGACGATACCGAAAGATACAGAGGTATTTAAAAAAATTATAGAATGTGCAGAATTAGACATGATGACTAAACGTTTGAATAACCAAACCGAAACGGAATTTTATAAAATATGGGATAAAGTTTATGATTGGTGGAACGTTAAAAATAGTATTAAAAATTAAATACATAAGAATAAATGATTATTTGAAAATTATAAGATAGAATTAAATAGTTTATATGATAACTAACCTAGAAGTTTTTATTTTGTTTTCTTTTGCATTACTAATAATTTGTTTATTGCTTTTTATATACATATATATACATATAGACATAAGTGTATTATCTTTTAAAATATAAACGAATTTGACCAATAATTTTAATTTTAAAATATATATATATAGAAATAGATTTAATGACAATGTATTTTGCAAGTGTGGTATTTCTGCTAAGATCTGGAAACAGTTAGAGTTGTTTTTTTATATTCTGTATTAGTTAGACTTCTATGATAAGCGGAGCAATGGTAGCTCCTTAAATGTTGGATGTTGTATGTTTTTGTCTGTCCTTTTTGAAAACAATAAAAAATATTTAAAAAAAAATAGAATACTACGATAAAAACATAGATAAACCAGTAGCATTCCTATTCGTAGATCTACAGAAAGCTTTTGATAGTTTATACTGGCAATTCTTTACAACACAAATAGCGTCAATGCAATTTGGTAATAAATTTACAGAACTCATTAAAACTATATACTCAATACAAACAGCCAAAATACTGATAAACAATGATATGACAGAAACAATAAGTATAAAAAAAGGAGTGAGGCAGGGCTGTCCCTTAGCCCCCCCGATTTTTATCTTTGCACTAGAAGTTCTACTAAATAAAATAAGACACAATAAGGAAATCCAAGGATTAAAAATTAAAAATGAACACTATAAACTTCAAGCTTTTGCTGATGACATGGTGTTCATTGTACAAGACCCCTTAAAATCTGCACCTATCCTAATTAATGAAATAAATAAATTTGGAGAGATTGCTGGATTAAAAATTAATAGAGAAAAAACAAAAATGATAACAAAAAATATGACAAAACAGCAGATATCGAAATTAGAAGAATCCACTAAAATAAAAACCGCCAAAAAAGTTAAATACTTAGGATTATGGATTACCGCAAATTGCAGCACTATCAAGAAAGACAATTACGATAAACTAATCAATGAAATGGACAAAGATTTTTGCAGATGGTCGAAACTCCCACTCTCTATAATGGGGAAAATTGCTGTAATTAAAAGCAATATACTTCCTAGATTTCTATACCTTTTCCAAACTGCACCCATTAAACTAAATAGGACCTTTTTCAAAAACTTACACAAAAAAATTCGCAAATTCATATGGACAAAAAAAAAGGCCAGGATAAAACTTAAGGACCTACAAGACCATAGGTCAAGGGGTGGTTTTGGGTTACCAAACATGGAACTATACTACCATGCCTCAATTGTAAACCTACTGAAAGAATGGATAATACTTAAAAATTCTAGAATATTAACACTTGAAGGCTATGACCTTCAATCCGGGTGGCACAAGTTTCTGATGACAGACATAGATAAAATACCAACATATTTCAGATCACACTACATCCGAAAAACCTTAATTAACACCTGGCACTTCATTAAAAAAACCCACTACCTCTGCATCCCAAAATGGATTTCACCAACAGAAGCCATTATATACCCGAATGCATTAACCCCTGACAAAATTATAACATACGACCAACTACTAAACGAAAACAATGAGCTACTCCCTAAGCAAAAACTCATGGAAAAAGGTATTAAAGTAGATTGGTTACACTACCTACAAATAAAATCAAAATATAATGAAGATAAGAACAAATCAGACTTCCAAAAAAATAACCCCCTCGATAAAATAATTTTTGGTCCACAAAAAAAGCAAATATCAAATATATACAATATCCTCCTTCAACACGATACTGTTGAAGAAATAGTTAAAGGATCTATGATAGCGTGGTCACAAAACTTTGGGTACACAATTTATTTAAACGAATGGGAAAAAATCTGGACTGCTAACTATAAACTAACGATGGCAACCTCATATAAGGAAAACCATTATAAAATGTTCTACAGATGGCACTTGCCACCTGCTAGACTTGCAAAAATGTATCCAAATCTATCACCATTATGTTGGAAATGCAGAGAAAAACCAGGTACATATTACCACATCTGGTGGACATGTGAAACCACCCAAAAATATTGGGAAAAAATTAAAACTATACTAGAACAAATTACTTCTCAGACTATCCATGCGAAACCCGAACTATTTCTACTAGGAATCACAAGACAAAATTTTAGTAAAGAAAACAGATATATTATAATCCATATTATTACAGCCGCACGGATTTTATATGCACAATTTTGGAAGCAAGAAAAAACCCCAACTACTCTATCACTCTTGATTAAAATAATGGAATGCGCAGAAATGTCCAAACTAACAATGGAACTGCAAAACAAGGATGAGACAGATTTCTACAAAGCTTGGGATAAATGGTACCTCTGGTTAAAAAAAAGGAATTATCTAAAAATTACTCATCAAGAAAAATATCCAACAAAAACAACTTGAAAAAATAGCAATTTACATCACAAATCATAACATCAAACTGAAACAACAAACTGTAAACATCGATCGACACGAACCCCAACTCTACAAAGAAAATAAACCCCTAAATGAATTACAGTGGAACCCCGACATAAGAGCTGCTCTACTTACGAGCAACTCGAGATAAGAGCTGGGAGGGGAGAGATATTTTTGTTCTACTTACAAGCCCAAATTCGAGATACAAGCGCCAAGGAGCTGTCTCCTGAAGCCGAACGCTAACTTCCGCGTTCGGCTTCAGGAGACAGCTGCGAAGCGGCGCGCGTGTTTTAAAAGGTTGCAGCCGGCCTGGGGGGCTCGGGGGGTGCTTGCAGCCAGCCTGGGGGGCTTGCCAGCACCCCCCCCCGAGCCCCCCAGGCCGGCTGCAACCTTTTAAAACACGCGCGCGGCTTCGCAGCTGTCTCCTGAAGCTGAACGCGGAAGTTAGCTCTTTTTCTTTCTCTCTTTTACCTTCCCTTCCTCTATTTCTTCTTTTCTTTCTCCTTCCCACCTTCTTCCCTCCCTCCCTCCCTTCACTCATTCCTCTCTTACTCTCCCCGTTCATAAGTTTCCTTGCTTCCTTCCTCTGTTCCTGTCCCTTCCCTCTTTCCTTCCTTCCTTCCCACCCTCCGTCCATTCATTTATCCCATTCCTCTCTTGATCGCTTATAGCCGGTCCCTGGTGCAAAAAGGGTTGGGGACCTCTGTCCTATAGGATTGGGTGGCAGAGAAGTTGAACATACGTAAATTTAAAAGTTTAAGAAAGTTTACAAGTTAAGTGAAAGAAACTTCATTATTCATTTATATGTACATGTACATTTCTTCATTAAAAACTTGTCTTTCTGCATAATTTAGACTAACTTTGTGATTTTTTTGAGGGCTGGAACCAATTAAAATTATTTACATTAATTCCTATGGGGAAAAGTCGTTCGAGATAAGAGCTGCTCGACTTAAGAGCCCAGGTCAGGAACGAATTAAACTCGTATCTCGAGGTACCACTGTATATATATTGGCACTAAAAACTACATTCAAAACATATCGATAAAGCCTTAGGGTAAAACACACCAACTACGAGCTCAAACTACAGGCCGCAAATCATGAAAGACCCAGCTCTAACGCTGGTTTTCGCTTCTCTATCCCCCCCTCCTTCCTTTCCCTATCCTCCTTCCTTCTATATCTACTTCCCTCCCTTCACAACCCCCTTCTCCCACTCCCCAATTACTACATAAATAGTGTAAAAAATGTACAATATGCATATCTCTTTTGTCTTTCTGTATTTGGTTTTTATTGTATATATTTAATAAATTTATTTTCAAAAAAAACCCACCTCTCATTGTGTTGTATTGGACAAAATAAATAAATTAAATTTAAAAAAAAACCTACCTCCCTCCCCTCCATTTCCATTTCTTATTTATATATATATATATATACACATAGTAAAATACATGATGAAGGTTATAGATGAGATACTGATAGTAAAATATATCTATGAAAGAATAGAAAAGAAGATATATTAATAGAACATATCAATGAAAGAATAGAAGAAGAGATATAGGAATAGAAGAAAGGATTAGGAGGTATAGGAGAGCAATAGGACAGGGGACGGAAGGCACTCTAGTGCACTTGTACTCGCCCCTTACTGACTTCTTAGGAATCTGGATAGGTCAACCGTAGATAATCTAAGGGTAAAGTGTTGGGGGTTTCGGGATGACACTATGGAGTCCGGTAATGAGTTCCACGCTTCGACAACTCAGTTACTGAAGTCATATTTTTTACAGTCAAGTTTGGAGCGGTTAATATTAAGTTTAAATCTGTTGTGTGCTCTTGTGCTGTTGTGGTTGAAGCAGAAGTAGTCGCCGACAGGCAGGACGTTGCAGCATATGATCTTGTGGGCAATACTTAGATCATGTTTAAGGCGTCTTAGTTCTAAACTTTCTAGGCCCAGGATTAAAAGTCTAGTCTTGTAGGGTCTTCTGTTTCGAGTGGAGGAGTGAAGGGCTCTTCTGGTGAAGTATCTTTGGACATTTTCAAGGGTGTTAATGTCTGAGATGCGATATGGGTTCCAAACAGATGAGCTGTATTCGAGGATGGGTCTGGCAAAAGTTTTGTAAGCTCTGGTAAGCAATGTGAGATTGCCAGAACAGAAGCTACGTAGGATTAGGTTTACAACTCTTGAAGCCTTCCTGGCTATGCTGTTGCAGTGGGCTTTGGCACTTAAATCTTTTGTTATTAGTATATCAAGGTCTTTGAGTGGGGATTATCTGTGATAATTTGATTATTCAGTTCTTATTTGAAGTTCAGATTCTTCTTCCCAATGTGTAGGACAGAGCATTTGCTAGTTGAGATTTTGAGTTGCCATGTGTTAAACCACTCAGAAACAGAGTTCAGGTCTTTTTGGAGAGTAGTTGTGTTATTGGTGGTGTTGAAGAGCTTAACATCATCAGGGAAGAGGACACAGTTGCTTGTGATGTAATGGCAAAGGTCATTGATGTAGAGAATGAAGAGCATTGGTCCCAGAGAACACCGCTTTTAACTGGGATGGGGGTGGATAGGGTGCTTCCTAATTTGACCACTTGTTGTCTGTTTGACAGGAATGTTGTAATCCAGCTATGGAGGGATCCTGAGATGCCATAGGATTTGAGTTTTAGGAGTACTTTATCGTGGACCACTGAATCAAAGGTTTTGCAGAAGTCGATATAAATTGCATCTATAGATTTCCCTTGATCTAGATGAGTTGTCCATATAATTTTTGCAGTGGAGGAGCTGCAGGTTGCAGGATAGGTTTTTTTTGAAACCAAATTGTTTGTTAGAGAGAAAATTATTAATTTCTAGATGGAGAGTAATTGATCTATTTATAATTGATTCCAAGACTTTGCAGGGGACGCAGCATAGTGAAATTGGTCTGTAGTTATCGACAAGAGAGGGGTCTCCTTTTTTGAAGATGGGGATGACCATTGCTTTCAACCATAGCTTAGGAAGTGTGCTGGTTCTGAAGGATTTTTCGAAAATTATGCTTAGTGGTTCAGCTATGGCAGAAGAGAGCTATTTTAGGAAGCAAGCACATAGACCATCTGGTCTGATTGATAGAGAAGGTTTAAGGTCATGTAATGCTTTTTCAACTCGGTCTTCAGTGAAGTCTACTTGGGTTAGGTCGTTGAGGGAATTTGAGGTGCGATTGATGAAATTGGGGGATGAGCCATTGCTGTTAACAAAGACAGAGCCAAAGAAAGAGTTGATGAGGTTGGCTTTGGATGAATCATCGTGATATTCTTTGTTGTTGAGTCCTTTGAGAGGTGGGATGGGTCTAGAGTCTTTGAGTTTATTGTTGACAAAGTTGTAGAAAGCTCTATTAGATTTGGTATGTAGGAGGTTTTCCTCTTGTTTGCTGTAGTAGTTAAGGCATTCTGCTTTTATTTGATTGCAAATGCTTTTATATCGGCTTTTGAAGTTGGAAACTTGTCCTTTTTTGTTTTTCCTCCAGAGATTTTTTTTCTTGTTTGTAATTTTCTTATTGAGATGGGGAGGTTATTTTTTTGTTCATGGTACATGTTAGAGGTTCATGAAGTCTGATGATAATTTTCATTTTGAGTAGGAATGTGTTGTAGAGGTCATCAGCAGTGTAGCATTCAGAGAATAGAGTTTTCCAGTTTAATGTTGAGAGGTGGTTTTCAATGAGTTCGTAGTTCGTTTTTTGAAATTGAATTTTGGTGTTGTATTATTTTGGTGGATCATAGTGTGGCTTAAGTTGAGACTGAAGTTTATCATGCTGTGGTCGCTGTTGGAAAATGGTTCTGTTATTTGTAAGCCATATATTGCACTTTTGCTGTTGCAGAAGATGAGATCCAGACAGTTATCAAGTCTGGTATTGTTAGTTACTAGTTGGTCGAGTCCCAGATAGGTGACGGTATTATATATAGTAGAATGGATGGGTTCTGTGCTGCATTCATTTAAGGACCAGTTAATGTGTGGTAGGTTGAGGTCTCCGAGGAAGATAATGGGGTATGGGCAGGTTAGGAAGAAAAGAAGCAAGCAAGGAAGGTTGGGTAGGTGGGAGGGATGGAAGGAAAGAAAGAAAGAAGAAAGGAAGGAAGGAAGGAAAGAAAGGAAAATAGAGCGGAAGAGAAAAAAGAAAAAAGGAAAGAAGAAAGAAAGGAAGGAAGAAAGAGGGAGGGAGGAGAAGGAAGGGAGGAAGGAAGGAAGGGATAGATGGAAAAGAGAAAGAGAAGAAAGAGAAAGAGAAAAACTCTGATATTATTATTAATTGTTCCAATATTTATCATGTGTTAATATTTTATACACTATTTTACAGATAGAGTGATTTTACTGCCGTTCTTTTGCCTAGGGCTACCACATATTTTTCAGGGATTTACGTGCATTCAGTATTTATAGTCCAGAGCACAAATATGGGTGTCTTTATTCTGTACATCAGGTTGCATATGTCCAGCTTAATATGCTATTCCATTCGACAATCAGCCACATCAGCAATAACACTAATGACTGTTTTGAATAATATGCAGGTTGTATTCCATGAATGGCTATTTTATATGTAAAATTATGACCGAAATATTTCTGCACCTCTATTGGTTCTCACTGTCAGGAAATGTTTCCTTAGTTTTAGGTGGCTTCTCTCTTTCTTCAGTTTCCATCCATTGCTTCTTGTTTGGCCTTCTGGTGCTTTGGAAAATACATTGCCCCCCTTCTTTCTGGCAGCCCCTTAAGAGCCTGTTGCCTCTCACACTATTGGGCAAAGCATGGGGACCATTTCCTCTTTTCAGGGGTTCATGAAATGACATCTATAGTATGTAAAGTTGGGAAAAAATGTGAAGAACATTTTTGCAGAACTGTAGATTCATTGAGGCTGAGTGTGACAAGGAATGGCTGGGAGGGGAGGGGCCAGGCAAGGCATCCCTTGATGTGAGTGACATTGAGCTGGCCATGCTGACATAGTCACATGACCACCAAGCCTCGCCTGCTGAATCACATGACCACCAAGCCACTCTCACCCGGTCACATGGCCAGCAAGACACATCCACAAAATAAGCCACGCCCACACAGTAGTATTAAAAAAATTAGGAACCTCCCCAACTTTGGAACCATTATTCCCTGAGTAATTAAATCAGTTAGATCTGTTGAGGTGGTTCCCTTCCTTCTCCTCTGGATTCCTTCCCAAAAGGACCTAAGATTCATGAATCCATATCGGGACCCCCTACCTGCCATGGCTGCAGCCTTGGAGACCCCAACATATTCTCTCTCTCCTTCCTTCTCCTCAGTCTGGAGGAATAGGCGGCATTCAAGGCCTGGGCCAGAGCCTTCGTGATGCTATAACAGTCATAGCAATTTTCGATCCCTGTTCTGTTCCTTTTCTCCTCGGTCTCCAGTGGGGCTTTCTGGGTGCAACTTCTGCGGCCTTTGACATAAAAGATGTTCTTTGAAAAAGGACAGAGAAAATAATGATCTTGAAACTTTTCTTCCACAAAGACACGGGGTTCAAAGGCTTCATCGTTTGGCCTTTTTTTGGTCATATAACCAAACTGCAAAATACTGTGGATGTATTTGAGAAGTCTGCGCTTGTCTATTATATACCATGCAAAATTTGTGAGGATCCAGACTTTCTCTTCAATGAGTCCTGGCAAGCGCAGAAATGTTTCATGGAAAGGAAGAATTCTGTCCCAAAGGGACTCAAATTCCATGAAGTGAACAAAGACATTGACTTGTCTCCACTTAGAGAGGGCATCCCTGAGATAGGCTGTAGGTTCAGTTGTTGAGATTTGTTGTGATATAACCACACAAATTCCATTCCTGACAAGCATAGGAGGGAAAGTCCTCATGAAATTCTCTCCCTTCTCTGTGTCTGAAGCAAAGAGGCCAATCAAGGTCCATCTGAAATGGAGGAGCAGTTGGACAATGGCTGGGTACTGGAATCCTTCTTTAATGTCCATCTGGTGGAAAAAGGGGAAATTGATTTTATCACTCAGAGCCTCTGAAGCAGGTAAATAACTGATCTGAAAAAGCAATGAAGAATGCTGTGTTATAGTTGGGGTCAGATCAAATCCAAAATATTAGATTTTAATAAATCTACCATGTTTCGCAAGAATGTATCAGAACAATTTGTAGTTAAACATTGTTTGAAATATTAAAGATAGAATATTAGCAAGATTGTATAATAAAAATGAAAAATAATAAAATTTAAAAACTATAAACAATGTGAATAATATTACTGTATCACCTCTACAATTTACCACAATTAGATTAATACATTGAAATGCTGAACGAAGTATTATATTCCAATAAAGGGCCTATCATAATTTTTGAGGATTGGTGCATCTTTTTCTGTTTCTGTAACCCATATTTGTTCTGGAGGATTCTTTTTAGTTTCTTCTCCATACAAGAAACAGGAAAGACCTCAGTTCCTAATACAATTTGTCAGTTGTATAATCCAAGATTTCTCCATAATTGAAATTTTGTCTGTTTTCGGAGTCTGTATGTTTCCATAAACTAAATTTTATGCCGATACCCATATTTTCTGAATTTAGACAAAGCAGAAATTGGGTAAATTCCCAATACAACTGTGCGGGCAACAACTGGAGTCCCTTTACCCACCCCGAGATACTCCTCAGAGGCTGTGATTGGGTTGGTTCTGCGAATGATTTCTCTCTGAAGCCCCAAACATCAGATGGATGTAAGAACATGGGGGAAACCTTGGCCTCTTATACTTTGACAATTGGGGCTGAGGAAGCTGGAGAGCTATGAGGTTTTCATTTAAGCACCACTTTCACTCTAACTGAGCTCCTTTGATGATGAGGGTCCCAGATTCAGTCTCAGAGAAAACAACCCCAGGTAAGGAAAGGTGTTACACACTCTATTGGCTGACCAACTGTGGCTACCATGTCATTTTCCAAAGACTGTAACTTTTGAACTTGATTTATTAATTATCAGATAATTATTATGACAAAAGAATCCAAGTCTTGTTCACAGAATATACAATCCCACAGGGTATCCAGTATCATTTTGCTAGTGTAAATGTAGTGTGTTCCAATAGGTATTTAGCATGCTGAAATATGTATTTATAAAAGAACTTAAAACATAATAAAAGAATTGGAAGGGACCTTGGAGGTCTTCCAGTCTAACCTTCTCAATCAGGGGACTCTATACTATACTATATTATTCTATACTATACTATTCTATACTATACTATACTATACTGTACTGTACTGTACTGTACTGACCCGTCCCGTCCCGTCCCGTCCCGTCCCATACTATACTATACTATACTATACTATACTATACTATACTATACTATACTATACTATACTATACTATACTATACTATACTGTGGAGCACCCACAACTTCTGGAGACAAGTTATTCCACCGATTAATTGTTCTAAGTGTCAGGAAAGTTCTCCTTAGTTCTAGGTTGTTTCTCTTCTTGATTACTTTCAGTCCATTGTTTCTTGTCTTGTTTTCCAGTTTTTGGAAAATAGGTTAACACATCCCCCCTATTCTTTGGGGCAGCCCCTGAAATATTGCACACTGTTATTAGGTCACTGTGAGAAAAGGGAAAATAATGACATAGGAGCCAGATGAACAGGAACAGACGTTTACTATCCTGTTGATCAAGGAGAGGCCAACTCAGGTAGAGAATCACACCTGAAGAAGGCAATTGGCATCTTCACACATTCATTTTTTATACCGAGTCAACAATACATACGTGACTCCCAGTATACATAGTAGCCTAGCTTTGTTAAAAAGTGCTATTGCTAACATGTTGTAAGCCGCCCTGAGTCTAAGGAGAAGGGCGGCATAAAAATTGAATAAATAAATAAATAAATAAATACAGAAGACTCCCATAAGTCATGACGTGAGCAATGACATATGTTCTTTCCTCTTACTTCGGGACTAGCCCCAGTTTCATATCCTGTTTTTCACACAATGAGCTAAAAATACAATATGTGTTCATAATACTGCTTCACACACATGGTTATATAATGGTACAGAGGGAAGGTCATTTGAGTATAAAAGACAACTTAATGTCACAATATGGCTGAACTTTGGTTCCCTTCTTTACACAAAATAAACCATCTTTACATTTTCCTCTCAGTCATCCCCAGTCCTTTCATTAGACTAGACATAACCATGAACATAATGGGGTAAAACATAGACATTTTTGCTAATATGGAGAAAACCAGCTCCTGAATTCCATGGAGAAGACATGATTGCATTTGTTGCTCACCCACCACTCACTTTACCAGATGGAGAAAAACACACAAACCTGTGGGACTTTGTAGGTGCCTCCTAATGTTGATGCCTGGATGGAGATTTCCTTTATAGTTCTATCAAAAAGAGTCAGAAGGTTGTCCTTCCTTCCACAGCCGTAGTTGGGGACATTGGCTTCTCCAATGGAGAGAATGTCCAGCAAGACATCTGAAGTGCGGAAAGTGCTCATATAGTTGTCATGGATATTGTAGCCAAGTGTGAGGTTGTGTAGGAACTGAGAATTCTTGTTGATCAGTTGAATGTTAAAAATTAATAATAAGCATAATAAAAAACCATCAACATCCCTATTGTAAAAAAATGTTATTATAATCCACAGCAACAACAAATACTTCTCTTAATACATAAATCTATTGAGCCGTAAGTCAGCATTGAAACAAAAGAAATGATCAGGTACACAAATGTGGAAATCGGCTAAGGTATGGCAACTACAACTGATTCCACCACTACTTAAAATAAAATTCATTATTCAGTCAGGCATAGGGAAAGCAAGTAGGATGCTTGGCTGCATAGCTAGAGGTATAACAAGCAGGAAGAGGGAGATTGTGATCCCCTTATATAGAGCACTGGTGAGACCACATTTGGAATACTGTGTTCAGTTCTGGAGACCTCACCTACAAAAAGATATTGATAAAATTGAACAGGTCCAAAGACGGGCTACAAGAATGGTGGAAGGTCTTAAGCATAAAACGTATCAGGAAAGACTTAATGAACTCAATCTGTATAGTCTGGAGGACAGAAGGAAAAGGGGGGACATGATCAAAACTTTTAAATATGTTAAAGGGTTAAATAAGGTTCAGGAGGGAAGTGTTTTAATAGGAAAGTGAACACAAGAACAAGGGGACACAATCTGAAGTTAGTTAGGGAAAAGATCAAAGGCAACATGAGAAAATATTATTTTACTGAAAGAGTAGTAGATCCTTGGAACAAACTTCCAGCAGACGTGGTTGGTAAATCCACAGTAACTGAATTTAAACATGCCTGGGATAAACCTATATCCATTGTAATATAAAATACAGAAAATAGTATAAGGGCAGACTAGATGGACCATGAGGTCTTTTTCTGCCATCAGACTTCTATGTTTCTATGTTTCTATTCAAGGGATAAATTAAAGATTGAACAGAGAGAGGAAAATAATCTGCAACCCTTTCAGCTTTTTCTCAAATCCCTTTTTGGATTTGAGTCTCTTTCACAAAATCAGACAGAAGAGAGAAGTTGTGAAAATCAAAATTATTCAGGAAATTAGACATATCCGCCAATATAGGAATAAATGGAGGGGGGACCGAAGAAAAGGAGAATGTCAGAATGGAGGGAGCACAACTCCATCACAGTGAATGACTTACGGATCACGGAAAACTATCTGAAGAGAAGGAGCCATCGTGAAAAGCAACTTTACATGCAATGTTTCCTTTTCATTGATGACTATACCAATGAGATGGTCTCCTGGGCTGTAAAAGCTTCGTGGTTGTTTTCCATCCTGATGCTCCAAACTCAGTGGGCATTTCCTTCCCAGCTTCCCAGAGACTGGATGGAATGAAAGCAGCACCAGAAGCAGAAGCAGGAGGTCCATAATTCATGGGGTGAATCGATCAATTTCATTCCTGTTCCTAAAGAAGAATTAGAAGAATTCAGAAGATTCTTGGAAGGTAGAATATGATCCAGTTGCTTTCCTGATTAAAACACAGCTTCACCTGGAAAGGAGAGAGACCTACATGCAAGAGCACAGACTGCCTGTCCCCAAACTCCCTATTTCTCTGCCCAAAGTCTCCCCTGGAGGATTCAGCCCAAGAGCAGAGCTGAAGAATTGATTGTAATTCTCCCTCTCAGGAAAGATCCCTGGATGATTCAACTTTGGGGGATTCTCTGGAGAGAAATGAAAGGGAAGCAATCCCTCTATGGCACCTAACGGCAGGGGCAGAGATGGAATTAAATTGGTCATTTAGAATTGAGAGGTTTGGGAGCTCCATGCTTGAAACTGACCCTGGAGGGAATACATGGCAACTGTGGCTGAAGAAACAAATAAATCTGTCATTTGTTGGCATGAAGACAAAATCCCAGGGGCCAGTTAATGCCAGAGCATCTCACAGATCTGAAATAGCTACCTTCTGAGTTAAAGCCAACATGTATTTAACTTTATTTTGAACATTAAAGCTCAAGGCTCCACACAAAAGGGCTGATGCAACTTTAGTTACCAGAACTTTGCAGAATTTAAAAAAAAACCTTTTAACTTTGAAGAGGTAAAATAAACTTTTCTTTATGTCTCTCTTTCTCTCTCACACACAGAGACACACGTACAAACACAGAAAGAAGTTAGAAGAAAACTGGCTAGCTTAGCAACATGAAGATGAGTGGACTTCAACCCCCAGAATTCCACTGTCAGCACTCAGGGACTTTCCTCCCCTGGGCCTTTCCATGCTTTAGCTGTTCCTCTCGCGGCCTGTATGGTGCAGTCTGTGCTCTGGCCTTTAAATCCTAACTGGCCTCCTCAGGCAGTGAGTAGGACGACTAAAGCTGGCAAAGATCTGTTGTTGTTTTATTAGGCCCATTCTAACAAGGACTTTTGAACATCTTTATCTGAAGAAACACCAGTCTTTTAGCCAATGATTTATTTGTGGGATTGTGTGTTCTCTTGCCAAGTGTCATCCTCTTGTGGGTAGAATGGAAGAAAAAAACTGTGCACCTATCGTTTTGACTGTGTTGCCCAAGTGGTCATAGTCTTTCATTACTTGATTCAGATCTTTCCCTGTGTCCTTTGTTCTCCCATGGATCACCAGTAGGGGGCAGTAGTCAGTGGGCTTTATTATTTTGGTAAGGTTTTGCATTACAACAGAGATTTTAGCTCCAGAGAGGCAGCACACCTCTCTGGTTTATTTTATTTATTTTATTTATTCGATTTTACAGAGCCAGCCTGTGGCCCCCACAATCTGGGTCCTCATTTGACGCACCTCAGAAGGATGGAAGGCTGAGTCAACCTGGAGCCGGTGGTGAGATTTGAACCATTGACCTACAGATCTACAGTCAGCTTCAGTGGCCTGCAATACAGCACTCTACCTGCTGCGCCACCCCGGCTCCTGGTTTGATTGTCTGGTCTGCAGATGGCAGTTTCAGTTCCCCTGAGAACTGAGTCACCCATCAGCAGCTTTCTCCTTTTCCTTTTGATTGGGTTGGTGTGGGGCAGTGGTTCTCAACCTAGGGGTCGGGACCCCTTTGGGGGTCGAACGACCATTTCACAGGGGTCGCTTAAGACCATGGAAAAAGACAAATTTCCCCTGGTGTTAGGAACTAAAGCTTCTTCGGAGTCTTCGGAGAGGGGCGGCATACAAATCTAATTTATTATTATTATTATTATTATTATTATTATTATTATTATTATTATTATATTCTGGTGTCTTACAATCCAACTAATCAGGCATTTACAGTAGGGGTGTCCCTCTGACCTTCCTGCCAATCAGCTTGAAGCTCTTGGGAGAATTGGCACTAGACTTATGGTTGGGGGTCTCCACCACATGAGGAACTGTATTAAGGGGTCGCAGCATTAAAAAGGTTGAGAACCACTGGTGTGTGTGGGGGTCTTTTTCTTTGTTGCAGTAGTGTCTGGTGGTGCTGTTTTATTGTGCTTTCTTTCTGGTGAATCTTTGTCAATTATCTGTGGGTTCTCTTGTGTGAGGAGTCCCAGGTATTTGTTGCTTGTAGGCAGTGGGTTTGGGAGGGGGTGGGTTGGACTTGGTAGTGGTTTTGTATTTGGTTTGTTTTTCCTTCTTTGTGTGACATGTGTCCATTCGTTTTCATCCTCTGGGGCAGAGATGGGGAACCTATGGCACGGGGGCCACAAGTGGCAGATGGAGCCATATCTACTGGCACATGAACTGCTGCCCTAGGTCAGCTCCAACATGCCTGTGTGTGCTGGCCAGCTGATTTTTGGCTCACATAGAAGCTCTGGGAGTGGAGTTTTTGCTTCCAGAAGTTGGGAAACAGGCCATTTCCAGCCTCCAGAGGGTGTCTGCGGGTGGGCGAGGGAAGTTGTTTTTGCCCTCCCCAGGCATTGAATTATGGGTGTGGGCACTCGCGCAAGCAAGCAATGCTTTTTTGGCACCCAGGGAAGTAAAGGTTCGCCATCACTGCTCTGGGGGGTTGATTCTGTTTTGCTCCTCTGAGGTGTTGGCTCTACTAGGAGTTTGTTGGACTTTCTCATTTTGATGTTTGCGTTTCAGACTTTTTCGGTTTTTCTCTAGGTTTTCTATTTTTTCCTCAATTATTTGGATTAATTGACATTGGTTGCATGTAAAGTTTAGAAGGTTTGAGGGCAGAAGTGTGTACACACAGCACAATCTGCAAATCACCATGGAGTCAGTTTCTTCCTCATTCTTGTGTGTGGTTGGTTGTAAGGTGGATGTGGGAAAGAAGAATGTCTTCCAGAAAGCCCTTAAAACCTGGCTTTTCTGGCAAGCCTGGAATTAGGATTGACTGCAAGTAGGAATGGTTTTGTAGGATATTATTGTTTTTATTACATCACTGATTTTATTGCTATATTTTTATCGTTGTTATATTTATGATTATTGTAAGCCGCTCTGAGTTCTATTTGGAGTGAGAAGTATGTAAATACAATTAGAAAGAAAGAAAGAAAGAAAGAAGGAAGGAAGGAAGGAAGGAAGGAAGGAAAGAAAGAAAGGAATGAAGGAAGGAAGAAGGAAGGAATGAAGGAGGAAGGAAAGAAGGAAGGAAGGAAGGAAGGAAAGAAAGAAAGGAATGAAGGAAGGAAGAAGGAAGGAATGAAGGAGGAAGGAAAGAAGGAAGGAAGGAAGGAAGGAAAGAAAGAAAGAAAGAAAGAAAGAAAGAAAGAAAGAAAGAAAAACAGCCAGCCAGCCAGACACCTTCTGGTTGTCATAGCAGAAATAGCATTATTGGATTTTTATATGCAGAACTACACACAAATACATGAAATTCCACGTAATATTATTTAAGAGTTTCAAGTAAAAAAGCCCAATGAGTCTAATTTCTCTCTATTCTTCGTAATTGATAGGAACACAACAGAAAAATCTCCAACTAATTGCACAAAAGGAAGAGCTCTCCAAAAATTTGGAACAAAGACTGAAAACTTTTAGATAGCAACCCCACCTTTTCTTCCTTTAATTTGATATTAAATTCTCAACAGTTTCCCCACCCACACCCACACCCCGAACAAATATTCTACACTGCCATAGTTCAACATAATATGAGTTTTTATTGATTAGCTCTTGAGCCATATCAAAGTGCAAAGTTCCAGAAACCAATAATTATTACAATTTGATAAAACAATTTAAAATTGAATTTAATATAATATAGTTTAAAATGAAATTGGAATACAATACAATTTAAAATGAAGTTGGAATAAAATACAATTCTAAAATTAAATTGAACAGAATACAATAATTTAAGATATAGATAAGATATGATAAAATTATAATTTGATGTTTACATAAATAAATAGAGAAATGGTGCGTCCATCCACTGAGAGCCCACCAAAGTTCCTTGGAGACCTTGGAAAGTGACCTTGTTCATATTTGGGGTCTGTGTATGGTTTGGACTCTGCGTTCAGGGTGTTTCATCACCAAAACCACCATCTGAAGATGAGGAGGCCTCCATCACTACGGAACCCCCATACAGCAATCCATCAATTCCCACATCACCATAATTGATGAATGATGTCAGACATTCAGATATTAGAATATTAAAATGCTTGGAAATCTGCAAATTAGCCATAGAAATTCATGATAACGAGGAAACAGAATTTTATAAAATGTGGAATAATTGGTATAATTGGTTGGAACAAAGACACAAAGTTAAATAGTTAGTAATAACAAAGGAAATAAGGTGGAAGATGAATAGATGTAGACAAGATGTTATGAGAGAGAGATAATTGTAATGGGTTGGATTTTAATGAATTATGTGAATATAGATGAGTTAATTAACGTGTTATAGATACACAGAAGATATACTGATATGCAACATTGCTAAATGAATATTAATTTTTACTGTTTAGGTCTTGTGTTATTTAATGTTATGTGGTGTCTTTTGAAAGTTGGTTTTATCCATATGTATTTATATGTTTTTAAAACTGTTCAATTAAAATTATTTTTTATTTTGAAAAAGTCTGTGGAATGAAAAAGCGAGGAGTGAAAGACCTTGGAAAGATCTTGGGCTAAATGACATCAGGAGGGAGAAAGAAGGAGAGAGAGAGAGTAAGGAGGAAATGAGGGGGGAAGAGAAAATACAGGGAAGGGAGGAGTGGTGGCATTTAGATGGTCCTCCCTGGTTCAGGAGGTTGGGAGTTCGATCCTAGATAGAGGCAGATGTATGGTCTCCTGCTTTGACAGAGGTTTGGACTAGATGACCTGCAAGGTCCCTTCCAACTCTGTTGTTGTGTTCATCTGAACCGGCTGAATTGCCTGGTCCTGTCCCCTCCTTCTGGGCTCCCTTGCATGACCCCGTCCTGCCTCATCCCTCCCCTCCTGAGCCCCCCCTTTCTCAAGATCCCGTGGGTCCCTTTGGATTAGGCAGTGGGATTCCCCGCCGGTTCCCTCTCTGCGCCAAGGAATCGTGGAAATGCTGCTGAGCCCAGAATGGGGCTTCCTCAAAATTAGGAATTGGGAGCATCCAGAAAGGAGAACCAATGAGAATTCTCCCTTCTGTAGCGTCATCGGTCTCCGGGCAGACTCTCCCTTGACTTCATCCACTGGAGGAGAGAGTTCCGCCCAGAGAAGAAGCCAAGATCCCCCTCCCTTCCCCCTCCCACTTTCCCCGCTTCTCTCTCATCCTTCAGGTGAAGCCACAAAGGACTCTGCGCAGAAGCCGATGACGCTCAAGCAGGGAGAATTCCCATTGGTGCTGTGCCTCGTGCTGGCCCCTCCCACCTCCAACGGCCGAGATAAACGCTTCTTCGCGACCCCCCTCCCCCCCAATGCAGAACCGCGGATTCTTCCTCTGGGGCTGGAAAGGGAAAAGAAAGGGAAAGAAAAGGAAAGAAGACAGAAGAAGGCCTGGAATTAAGATCGATTGTTAGTATTTATGTTTTTTAAAAAATTATGTATGTGATTTTAGTGATATTTTTACTGTTTTTACTTTTACGGAAGACAGAAGGAAAAGGGGGGACATGATCGAAACATTTAAATATGTTAAAGGGTTAAATAGGGTTCAGGAGGGAAGTGTTTTTAACAGGAAAGTGAACACAAGAACAAGGGGACACAATCTGAAGTTAGTTGGGGGAAAGATCAAAGGCAACATGAGAAAATATTATTTTACTGAAAGAGTAGTAGATCCTTGGAACAAACTTCCAGCAGACGTGGTTGGGAAATCCACAGTAACTGAATTTAAACATGCCTGGGATAAACATATATCCATCCTAAGATAAAATACAGGAAATAGTAAAAGGGCAGACTAGATGGACCAAGAGGTCTTTTTCTGCCGTCAGTCTTCTATGTTTCTATGTTTCTATGTTTCTATGTTTATAACCATTGTTAGCCGCTCAGAGTCCCTTTTGGAGTGAGTAGCATATAAATGAAATAATAAGATAGATAGATAGATAGATAGATAGATAGATAGATAGATGATAGATAGATAGATAGATAGATAGATAGATAGATAGACAGACAGATAGACAGACAGATAGGAAAGAAATGAAAAAGAAATTGAAATGAAAGGAAGATAGAAGAATGACATAAAAAGAAAGGAAAAGAAAGAAAAAGGAAACGAAACGAAAGGGAAAATAAAGGGAAAGGGAAAGAGAAAGGGAGGAAAAGGGAAAGGAAGATAGATAGAGGAAGGACAGAAAGGGAGAGGAAGGGAAGGACTGAAAAGCCAAGTCTCAGGATCTCCGGGATCCCTTTGGCTCAGGCAGTGGGATTCCCCGCCGGTTCCCCCTCTGTGCCAAGCGAAGGGATGGCGGAGAGGCTGCCCAGCCCAGAATGGGGCTTCAGGCGACGCCCGGCCGGAGAAACGCCGGAGGGGCCGAGAAAGGCCGCCTACAACCAGCGAGGTCCGTTGTGCGAGGAACCCCCGAAGCCCCGACGGCTCTTTCGGGAGGGAGGGAGAGGAGGCGGCCGCTCAGCCCCAGAGACCGAGCGTTTGCCTGGAAGTTCGGAATAAGGAGGGCCCAGAAAATCGGAAGGACCAATGGGAATTCAATTTTCTTCAGCGTCATCGATCTCCGGGCAGAGACTCCCTGGTCTTCACCCGAGGGAGTCGAGTTCAGGGGCAGAGAGAAAAGTGGATTATAGAGAAGAGCAGATTTAAGAGTAACAGAATGAGGATGGTGTTTATTTTATATAGTTGGTCCCGAGAGCATCAACCAGGCAGGGCAATTATGTGGTGTTGAAAAATGAATAAAAGTAATGAGACTCATTATCATCTGAAGCACTAAATCACCTGTGATTGATGAATGATTTGAATAGGGATTTTGTGATTGTATGAAATCATATGAATATTACCCTAATTAATTAATATGTATATTATTGTAGGATTTAATGAAATATCCAATGTAGCAATGCAGAAATACTGAATGTTTGCTGATATTATAATTTCTTTTGTTGTTGTTGTTGTTTGTTTGTTTTTTATTATTATTTTTATTGTTATTTATTTATTTGTCTGTTTCAAAATAGGGAAGGAAGGGCCTGCAGGAGCATCACCAGGAAGGGGGTCCCACCAGATGGCAGGCAGCCGTGGGAGGGAGGGAGGGAGGGGGTGGTTTTTATAGTTAAAATCCTCATTAGGGCACAGAACCGGTTGTTCAATTCTTTGAATCCCACCACTGCCAGGGACTCCTCAGTCAGCCCTCTGAGACCCCCCAGTCCTCCCTGGCTGTGGGGCTGAGTCTCCCCTTCAGTCACTCACTGCAGCCCCCCTGCATGATTGATGGATGGTGGGAGGGCAGGAAGAAGTCCACCCTCCCCTCCAAGGCTGCCATGACCTGCTTTGAGCTCTGCCCCCCCAAGACTGAGAAGGGAAGGGGGGCTCCCTCCGCTTCTCTCTGCCCCTGAACTAGATTCCCTCGGGTGAAGTTCAGGGAGACTCTGCCCGGAGACCGATGACGCTGAAGACAGGGGAATTCCCATTGGAACTTCCGCTTTCCTGGGCCCTCCCTATTCTGAAGTTCCAGGCAAAGGCTCCCCCCCCCCCCAATGCAGCCCCTCCATCTCCATCTCTGGGGCTGACCGGCCGCATCGTCTCCATCCCTGAGGCTCCTCGCACAACGGGCCTGGCTGGTTGTAGGCGGCCTTTCTCGGCCCCTCCGGCGTTTGGGCTGGGCAGCCTCTCAGCGACCCCTTCGCTTTGCACAGAGGGGAAACTGGCGGGGAATCCCACTGCCTGAGCCACAGGGATCCCGGAGATCCTGAGACTTGGCTTTTCAGCCCTTCCCTTCCACTCTACTCTTTCCCTTTCTCTCCTTCCTCTATCTTTCCTTCCCCTTCCTTTCCTTTCCCTTTTTGTCCTTACTCTATCTTCTTTCCACCCCCTTCCTTTCCCTTTCTTTTTTCTTCCCTTTCCCTTTCTGTCCTTTTTCTATCTTTCTTTCCATTTCCTTTCCTTTTCTTTCCCTTTCTTTCTTCTTCTTTCCTTTCCTTCACTTTCACTTTCTTCTTCCTTTCCCTTTCCTCTTTATTCCACCCTTTTCCTTCCCCCCTTCCCCCCCATTCTCGTTTCTTTACTACGTTTATTTTCTATTTTATGCCATGATAATAAAAATAATTAAAAGAAGCCTTTTGTTTTAGGCTGGATTATGCAATTTTCCCTGGGGGGAACGTGTGTGTGTGTGTGTGTGTGTGTGTGTGTGTGTGTGTCTCTGTGTGTGTGTGTGTGTGTGTGTGTGTGTGTGTCTGTGATGCTTCCAGCCCCAGAAGAAGAATAAACGGTCCCGCATTGGGGGCGGGGGTCGTGGAGGAGTGTTTATCTCGGCTGTTGGAGGTGGGAGGGGTCAGAATGAGGCACAGCACCAATGGGAATTCTCCCTGATTGAGCGTCACCAGTTTCTGGGCAGAGTCCTCTGTGGCTTCAACCGAAGGAGGAGAGAGAGAAGAGGGGAGAGTGGGAGGGGGGAGGGAGGGGGATCTTGGCTTCTTCTCTGGGCAGAACGCTGTCCTCCAGGAGGTGAAGTCGAGGGAGAATCAACATCCACAGAGTTGGAAGGGACCTTGCAGGTCACCTGGTCCAACCCTCCGCCCAAGCAACAGTACCTACATCTGCCTCTACCTAGGATCGAACTCCCAACCTCCTGAACCAGAGAGAACCGACTAAATTCCACCACTCCTCCCTTACCTGTATTTTCTCTTTCCTCTCTCCTTTACTCCTTCCTCCTCCCTCCTCCTCCCCTCTCCCTCCTTCCACCACATGACATCACGTAACACAACAAGACCTGAACAGTAAAGAATAATATTCATTAACAGTATTGTGTATTGCTATATTTTCTGTGTATAACCACCACCACCACCACCACAACAACAATAATAACAATAACAACAACAACAACAACAACAATAATAATAATAATAATAATAATTTATTGGATTTGTATGCCGCCCCTCTCTGAAGACTCGGGGCGGCTCACAACAGTATCTATAACACTTGTTTGTTAACTTATCTATATTCACATAATTCATTAAACTCCATCCCATTACAATGATCTCTATCTCATAATATCTTGTCTAAATCTGTCCACCTTGCACCTTATGTCCTATATACATCACTATTTAACTTTGTGTCTCTCTTCCAACCAATTATAGCAATTATTCCACATTTTATAAAATTCTGTTTCCTCTTTATGGTGAATTTCCATGGCTAATTTACACATTTCCACTTATTCTAATATTTTAGTTCTTATCATTGTACTCGAAGGAACTGTTGCTGCTTTCCAGTACTGAGCATATGTGATTCTGGCTGCTGTTATTATATGTACCCTAAGATATCAATTATTGTTATTTATTTTCCCCTTTATAATTCCTAGTCAGAATATTTCCAGTTTTAAATCTAGCCTCGGATTGGGTTCTGTGATTTTGGCAAGGGGGGGTTAAATTGGGGGGGGGGGAGGAAAGACTTCCAAGCTTTTCCTCAGCCTTCATCCTGGTCGCCCATCCAGGTGGGACCCTCAGCCTCCCTGCTTAGCACCTGAGAGGCTCCAGGCAAAGCTGCCGGCCAAGCCCTTGAAGCCGCTCCGGGAAAATCTCTGCGGATCTTTGGCCGCTTGAATTGGTTTCTCTTGCGGCTTCTCTGCCGCCTTTCTCGGGGGCTTCGCCCGCCCCTCGCCTGCTGCTCTCAGGTTCCCTTCGGTTCCCTCCCGGGCTTTAAGCCCCCACCCCTCCTCCTCCTGTTCCTCTTCCTCCACCTCCTCTTTCTTCTATTCTTATTCTTCCTCCTTCTCATCCTCTTCCTCTTCGTTCTCTTCTTCCTCCTCCTGTTCTTCCTCCCCCTCCCCTGCTCTCCTTCACCCACATAAAACGCGCAACCACAACACCGCAGCGACAATATCCCACCCACACCTTCCTCCAACAGCGGAATCCAAGATAGACAAACACACGCACACACGCACAAAGCCAGGGGTGTGTGTTATATATCTCTCCCTTCCAGGAGGGGTCCCCAAACGCCCCCCCCCCGCCAGCCCCCTGCAGGGAACCCCCAGCAATGCCGCCAGCACCTTCTTTCCTGGAGGGAAATCCTGGATTGGAGGGAGGGGAGAGAGGGGCCACCCACCCTTTGCTTGGCGACGCTGGGGAGACCCCTTATAAAGGTGAGGTTCCTTCATGGGGCTCCCGAAGGGCATCCAAACGTTCCTGGCACCAAGTGGGAAAGAAGCCCCAAAGGAAAGAAATTCCCGCGCTGGCTGCAATTGTAGCTCGGGGGAGATAGGAAGCCCCCCCTCCCTCCCAAGGCTGCCTGCCATCTGGTGGGACCCCCTTCCCGGAGATGCTCCTCAAGGCCCCCCTCCCTTCCAGACCCCCTTGCAGCCTCTTGGCTAAGGGGGCGCTGTCTAGGTTCAAAGAGTGGGAGAGGGGCGGACGCCGGGGAAGCCTTTCCTCTCCTCCCCCTTCCGTGCCTTTTCATCAGGCTGGGGAGCAAGAGAAGCAGAGACGGGCAAAAGGAGTACGCGCATGCTCACCTCTGCTTTGAGGCTAACGAGCTGCCAGGGCAGCGCCGCCTGCGGAGGGAGCCCCCTGGTGGTCGGCCACGGCAGACCCAATTGTGAGCCGAAGATAAGAGAGACGCGCCTTTGCCTCTTTGGCCGCGCAATTCCAAGCGGGGCTGAGATCTGACGGGTGGAAGGCGTGGATGATAGGTCACCAAGGGGCACATTTTGGCTCACAAGAAAGGCCCGACGCCCACTGACACCGGGCAGTTCATGGACAGAGTCCGCATCATCCTCGCTATGTGGAAGCGCAGCGCAAGGATTAAGGCCAGAGAGGTGTGAATTCCTAGAGTGGAAAGGAGTTTTTCTCCTCCCCCATCCAGGAGCTACTCTAGGGAACGTTTTCTCGCGCGTGTTCCGTTGGTCCTCTGAAGCTGCCGTTGTGTGCGCGAGGCTCGGAGGCTTCTGTCAGTCTTGGAAGGCTGGGAGTGAATACACGGAGTGGGGGGCGGGGCACAGGCAATCCTTTTCCCTGTGCTGAAATGCTGGGCACACCTGTCATGCAGGTACTGCTGGGGGCTCTTTGCCGGGAGCTGGGGGCTGCAGGAGAATCACCAAGGGGACTTTCTGGGTCCCCTCCCCTTTGGCAGAGACTCTTGGCTGTGGAGTCCCGAAGGTGCTGCTAAAAGGGCCTGACTGCCCCTCCCCACCCCCGTGGGAAAGGAGCCGTGGATTATTCCATGGAGGGGGGAGGCTGGTCTGAAGAGGGAGTGATGGGTTTTGTGGTGCAGGAGATTTCTGGGAGGCTGGAGTTGTAGCTAGCCTTTCTCTCCCCCCCCCCCGCCCCACAGACCTATTGGAAGGGAAGGGCTCCAGGCAGCCCTGATCTTCAGTGGGGAGGAGGAGAACTTGGCCCCTCCTCCTCCCTCTCAGGAGGGATCCCTGGCTGATTCCACGATATTCTTCTACTCTGAGATTTTTCAGGGACAGCCTGGATTGTTTGGGGTAAAGGATTTTGCTTGGCCGATGCTGGAAAGACCCTGTAAAGGCCGGATCCATTCCTGGGGCTCACAGGGACCCTGCCCCCCACCCCATAGCCTCCCATCTGCAGGGACCCCCTTCCTTGGGATGCTGCACAGTGGTTCCTCCTAGCCAGTGAAGGGCTACCAAAAGTTTTACTACCAAACTGTGGGTGTGGCTTATGCAGGATGCCCTGCATTTTCTTTCAACTTTCAGTGCAAATTAGGTGCTCTGGGGTGGAGCTCTATTTTTGCTACCCTACTGCATTCCCCACATTCAGGCAGCAGCCCACCCCAGCCATCCCCGCTGCTAGGTCAGGGGTCAATGAAGCCCGGAAGTCCTTGCCCCTCCCCCCTCATAGCCTTTCCATCAGGCTGAAGAGCCAGAAAAGCAGAACAGGCAAAAGGCAGACAGGCATGCTCAGTTTCCTTTGGAGGCTAATCAGTCTGAGGCCAGGAAGGAGGAAAGAGGAAAGAAGTGAGGAGCATGCAGCAGCAGGGGGGAAAAGGAGAGCCGTGCCAAAGAGGTCTGGGCTGCCATACCCTACGAAAATAGACTAACAATCCTGGGTCTAGAAAGCTTAGAACTACGGCGCCTAAAACACGATTTAAGTATTGCCCACAAGATCATATGCTGCAACGTTCTACCGGTCAAGGACTACTTCAGCTTCTTTTTTTTTCTTTTTTTTTAAATTTAAATTTTATTATTAAAATTAAAACAAGTACAACATTTAATACAACATCTAGTACATTATAAAACGTAAAACATAAAATACAAAAAAAGAAAACAAAGCAAACAAACAAAATCCAAACCAGTAGTAAGGATAAAAGTATCGGCGAATGTACATGGGAGTTGTATTAAAAACGAAAACTAGATCCAATTATATTTGCTCATTACCATGTTTCGAATAGTTTATCTAGGATGATTAAATGCAAGGGTTGAAATAAACATATTGTAGAGAAATTAACAAATAATAATAAAATTCATATCCAAATATATATAAAGTCTCATGTTATTATATTAGATAAGCAGTTGCTTTATACCAGATTTGTAACAGTTCAAGAATATATCTAACATTTCAATCTTGTAGTCTGTTGTTCTCGCTGTTGCTTCCTAACCAATTATAAAAAGGGTCCCAACAATTATTGAACGTAGACAATGATTCATTTCTAACTAGTGTAGTCAGTTTCGACATTTCTGCGCAGTATATTATTTTTTTAATTATTACTTCATTTGGAGGCAATTCGTCGTTTTTCCACCACTGCGCATAAGATAGTCTTGCTGCCGTTGTTAAGTGTATGATTAAATGTACTTGTGATTTCGATAGTTTTTGTCTGATTATGCCCAATAAAAATCAGGAGTTTTATCAAGTGATAGATTTAGTATCTCATCAATCCAAATTCCAATTTTGTTACAATATAATTTAGCTTTGGTACATTGCCACCACAGGTGGAAATAGGTGCCCAATTCTTGTTGACATTTCCAACAATTTGGTGAGAGTTTATTGTTTATTTTAGTTAGCTTTATTGGGGTAATATGCCATCGGTAAAACATTTTGACTAGATTTTCTTTATAGGATGTGGCAATAGTCAATTTATAGTTCCTACTCCAGAGTGTTTGCCATTCCTCCTCTTTAATCTCATTTTTAAGGTCCAAATTCCATTTTTTGACATTAATTTTTGTGCTAAAGTTGTCCAGTTCATTGTAGTTTAAGTTACCGTAAAAAGTTTTGATTAGCTGATCTTGAGGGCCTATACAAAGTTTATCTAGCAGGGCATTTTTGCTTATCCCGGTTTTGCTTTTATCTTTGTTAAATTTAGTTTGAATCTGTAAGTATTCCCACCATTCCACTTTTTGACCCAGATTTTCTTCAGCTTCAACCGCAACAACACAAGAGCACGCAACAGATTCAAACTTAATATTAACCGCTCCAAACTTGACTGTAAAAAATATGACTTTAACAATCGAGTTGTCGAAGCGTGGAACTCATTACCGGACTCAATTGTGTCAACCCCTAACCCCCAACATTTCTCCCTTAGACTCTCCACGTTTGACCTCTCCAGGTTCCTAAGAGGTCAGTAAGGGGTGTACATAAGTGCACTAGTGTGCCTTTCGTCCCCTGTCCAATTGTCTTTCCTTTCTCTCATATATCATATATCTTTTCTTCCTTTCATATATCTTCTCCTCTACTTTTATATATTTTATTTATATATAATACTTCCTGTCTATCCTCTTCCATATGTATTGTGTATTGGACAAATGAATGAATGAATGAATGAATAATAAATAAATAAATAAATAAATAAATAAATAAATAAATAAAATCTTTTTCCCCTTGCGAAGTCCTCACTCCACCTGCAGCTGAGATGAAAAGGCATCATGCGGCAATAATAACCTTGTGACACTCCCTTGGCTTTCCGGTATTTTTAAATCTCCCCCTCCAGTTCTCTTCCTAGGAAAGCGGCAGGGAGACCAGCACTGGCAGGAGTTGCAGGGGGCCTTTTCCTCCCCCCTCTTTTCTCAACTGTTAATTGGCACCTGTTCACCTAGCTACCCAGCCTGAGGTTGGGGGCAACCCAGGAAGGTGAGTGTGGGAAATGCAAAGCAAATTGTCACCCCAGCCTCCTATTTTTCTTGGCAGGTACAACTTGTCGATGTTACTTTGTGGATGTAAAGTGTGCTACATATTTAAAGGTTTGTGTGTTTTCCAGTCTGTTTTCCAGTTTAGCCAAAGTCCACTTGATGTCTAATCCTCTTCCTCCTGCCTTTAGACAGGATCCCTTCAACTCCTCCTGGGAAGAGTCTCCAGGTCCTTTTCTCTGGACATCTTCTCCAGCCCTTCACAGACAAGAAGAGCTTGGAAGAGGAGCAGAGAAAATGCTTTAGGCAGAAATTAGCTTCTAACTCTACTTAAAACCTTCTGGTTCTTCTGCAAGGAATGCATTTTTCTCAAGTTTAACTAAGAGGATCATGGGATCAACTTTAGCCACAATATCTGCTAGTCCCTTTGGTCTATACTTGCTAGTGTCCTTTTTATTCCACATTTCAGATACAGAAAATGCTGCTATTGCCAACTTCAATCTGAGTGGACACGGCAGACTTTATTTCTATGTGAAAATGAAGATGTCAATAGAGGCCCCAACAACCAGGGATATTTTTTGATCAGTTAAATGGTTGGTAGAATGTATTCTCCATGGAAGGTATTGGTTGTATTTCAGGCCTTTTATGATTAATCTCAACATGAACATAATGGGGTAAAACATTGACAATTTTGCTAATATGGAGAAAACTAGTTCTTTAATTCAACCAAGTGGTCGTAGTCTTTCATTATTGCATTCAAGTCCTTGCTCCACCATGGATGACCAGTAGGGGGCAGTAGTCAGTGCGCTTTATTATTTTGGTAAGGTTTTGCGTTACGTCAGAGATTTTAGATGCAGAGAGGCAGCACACCTCTCTGGTTTATTTTATTTATTTTATTTATTCGATTTTTATGCCGCTCCTCTCTTTAGACTCAGGGCGGCTTACAACATGTTAGCAATAGCACTTTTAAACAGAGCCAGCCTGTTGCCCCCACAATCCGGCTCCTCATTTGACCCACCTTGGAAGGATGGAAGGCTGCGTCAACCTGGAGCTGGTGGTGACATTTGAACCCCTGACCTACAGATCTACAGTCAGCTTCAGTGGCCTGCAGTTCCACACTCCACCTCCTGCGCCACCCTGGCTCCTGGTTTGGTTGTCTGGTCTGCAGATGGTAGTTTCAGTTCCCCTGAGAATTGAGTCACCCATCACTATCTCCTTTTCCTTTTGATTGGGGTGGTGTGGATGGTCTTTTTCTTTGTTGCAGTAGCGTCTGGTGGTGCAGTTTTATTGTGCTTTCTTTCTGGTGATTCTTTGTCAATTATCTGTGGGTTCTCTTGTGTGAGGAGTCCTGGGTATTTGTTGCTTGTAGGCAGTGGGGTTGAGAGGGGGTGGGTTGGAATTGGTAGTGGTTTTGTATTTGGTTTGTTTCTCCTTCTTGGTGTGACATACGTCCATTCGTTTTCATCCTCTGGGGTGTTCTGTGGGGCTCTCTGGTAGGAGCCTCCCGAAAATTCAAGGGTACGAATTTCAGACACACACATGTTTGAAAATTCAAAACAATGTTCTTTATCCCTGTTATGGTTCAGCCTGAGGCCGATCAGGGTCCAGCTGCGTCTTTGCTGGCTCCATGCCCGGAGGAGGATGGCAGCGAAGAGGAGGGGGCTGAACAGTCGGACGGGGGAGAGGAAAGTCAGGAATGGGACGAAGGAGAACAGCATGAGAGCCCCGGGGGGGGCCTCTCCCCAGCCAGTAGCTTGGAGTCATTAGGTGATGAAGCACAAGCCGTCATTGACATGCGACAGAGACGTTCAGATCAAAGAAAGGAGCAATTAAAGAAGTATTATCAGCACTGAATTAGGAACAGCTGGGCTTGGGTGTGGTCCTTCTTAGCAGGGTTTAAAAGGCAGGCAAGCCCTTGAAGCCATGTGGAGTGTTATCAATTGGAGTTACGGTGTCCTGCTTTGTTCTCGGCGTCTCTGTTCCTGGCTTGTGGCCCAGCAGTTTGGAAGACCCATGGGGGTGTAGGTCTGCTATCTACAGCCTCGTCTTGGCAGCACGAATCCTGTATTGCTGCATGGACTTTTGCTTTCGTGGAGATATTTGAAGATACAGCATTTTCCTGTTTGTAAGGACATTTTCTGTTACCTGTGTTTTTCTTGAATTTTATAAACTGCCTTTGCCTTTTATCGGTGTGTCTGGCCTCTCTTTTTGGGTTGGTCTTGGCTTCCAGAGTGACCCAGATAGAACAATCCCAAAATTCAAAAGAAACAAAGCACCCTTTTTGTATTGCAAAGAGCACTCGTCCCAAAACAACCTTGTAGGCTGTACAATCCCCTTTAATCAGTCCTTAAGTTCTTAGCTAGCAGCTGTGAAGAAACTTCACAGCCCTCCTTCTTCCAATGAAGTGAGACACACTCACTTTGCTCTGCTTTGGTTTCAAAGGTGTGAAAAATCCACAAACAAAGTCCGGAAACAGCAAGGCACAATCCTGAAGAACTGCGATCAGATAATCTTCCACAACAGCCAAGCCAACATGCTGCTATTTGTATGAGCAGCTCTAATTGCTGGAGGCCCACCCAAACACAGGTGGCCTCTCTTATCTCCTGTAATAGTTCCTCAATTGGTCTCTTCTATGCATAACTCTGCCCCTGCGTGGGTCCAAAACTTCCTCATCCGAATCGACCGAAGATAATGGAGATTGGCTGCCTGGGCTGTGTGTCAAGTCCCCCTCCTCCAAGTCACCCCCACCTTCTTCTTCGTCCAAGGAAACTGCACCACCTGACTCTGTTGGCAATAAAACAGGCCTATGACATGTTGATGTTTCCCCTGCATCCACCTCCACATTCCTTGGGGCAGGAGCTGGGCCAAAGCTAACCACAACATGGGGCAGAGATGGCGAACCTATGGCACGGGGGGCACAGGTGGCACACGGAGCCATATCTACTGGCACATGAACTGTTGCCCTCGCTCAGCTCCAAATGCATGTGTGTGCAGGCCAGCTGATTTTTGGCTCACATAGAAGCTCTAGGAGGGGATTTTTTTTGCTTCCAGAAGTTGGGAAACAGGCTATTTCCAGCCTCCAGAGTGTCTTGGGGGTGGGGGGGTGAGGGAAGTTGTTTTTGCTCTTCCCAGGCATTGAATTATGGGGGTGGGCACTCACGCAAGGGCTTTTTTGGCACCCAAGGAAATAAAGGTTCGCCATCACTGCTCTGTGGGACTTGTTCTGTTTTGCTCCTCTGAGGTGTTGGCTCTACTCGGAGTTTGTTGGACTTTCTCGTTTTGATGTTTGTGTTTCAGACTTTTTAGGTTTTTCTCTAGGTTTTCTATTTTATTCCTCAAGTATTTGGATTAATTAATTAATTTACATTTGAAACATAGAAACATAGAAGACCGACGGCAGAAAAAGACCTCATGATTTGCTGCATGTAAAGTTTAGGAGGTTGTCTTCCAGAAAGCCGTTAAAACTTCGCTTTTCCGGCAGGCCTGGAATTAGGATTGACTGCAAGTACAAATGGTTTGTAGGATATTATTGTTTTTATTTCATTGCTGATTTTATTTATTTATTTATTTATTTATTTATTTATTTATTTTATTTATTTATTAGATTTATATGCCGCCCCTCTCTGAAGAGTCAAGGCGCCTAACAACAATAGTGAAATAACATATAAAAAAATCTAATATTTAAAATAATTTTAAAAACCCTAATTTAAAAAACCAAACATACACACAAACATACCATGCATAAATTGTATAGGCCTAAGGGGAAGGGCATATCTCAGTTCCCCCATGCCTGACGACAGAGGTGGGTTTTAAGGAGCTTGTGAAAGGCGAGGAGGGTGGGGGCAATTCTGATCTCTGGGGGGAATTGGTTCCAGAGGGCCGGGGCCACCACAGAGAAGGCTCTTCCCCTGGGTTCTGCCAAATGACATTGTTTAGTCGACGGGACCCGGAGAAGGCCAACTCTGTGGGACCTAACTGGTCGCTGGTATTTGTGTGGCAGAAGGCGGTCCCGGAGATATTCTGGTCCGGTGCCATGAAGGGCTTTATAAGTCATAACCAACACTTGAATTGTGACCACCAGGTCTACATACTTGAACAGGGACGCCGCAAGGGCTGGCTCCTTTGGAATGACTATCGTCGCATATGTTAAAAAGGCGTCTAGCCAGGAGCCAAAGCAGTGGTCCACCTTAACTTTCTTGGCTCGGTCCGTCCTGGCCTCCTCCTCCTGTTCCTTCTTTGGGACCTCTCTATTCCACAGGGTGAATAAGTCAATGCAATCACTCCTACAAATCTTTTCCCTAATAGTGGGGTGAAGATGGTAGCCAAGAGGGGTGGATGGCAGCCCCCAGGGGATAGCCCCTAACTGGACGGCAGCCAAAGGGTCAACCACCCCGGCTGCGGGGGCTTGAGCTACCCCTGCTGTTCCAACTAAAGTCCTAGATAAAATTTTAACAGGGTACGAGAATAAACAGATAGCCAAAATTTATCATATACTACTTGAACAGGACAAAATAAAAGATACAATTAAAAACTCTATGATAGCCTGGGGAAAAAATGTACAACATGAAATACATTTAGCAGATTGGGAAAGAATTTGGAATACAATATCGACAATTACACTATCAGCAGCATACAAAGAAAACTTTTACAAACTTTTCTACAGATGGTATATCTCACCGACAAGGCTCGCGAAGATCTACCCAACATTACAGGAAACATGCTGGAAATGCAAAAAACAAAAGGGCACCTTTTTTCACATGTGGTGGTTCTGCCCCAAAATGCAAAAAACATGGAAAATAATACATAGATGGCTTATAGAAATCACCAAAGAAGAAATAGAATATACCGCGAAGGAATGCTTTTCGGACTTTGGAAGAGACATTATTCCAAACAAACACTTTTTCTCATAACACATATAATCACAGCAACCAGAATAGCAATAGCACAAATTTGGAAAAACGAACAAACCCCAACAGAAAATTTAATTATAGACAAAATATACAGAAATGGATGAAATTACAAATTCAATCAAGGGTAACAAAACTAATGAATCAAAACGAACATGGTACAAATGGCATGAATGGATTCCAAAGAAAACATAAAAATAATCTAATGTAAAGTAACAGTACAAATGGAAAATCAATAAATACCTTACAAACGTATTTTTCTCCTATTTAGAAAATGTATTATATTAATAAAATATATAAACAAATGTATATTATTAAATGTAACATATAGAAAAATGAAAGATATGCACAAATGGTAATGGAAAAGGAACATCTGTAAAACCAAACAAAAATTGTGAGAAATATTTTTGAAAATAATAAAGAAACTTTTTAAAAAAACAGCCAGGGGGTTAATCGGCCCTTGCAAGACTCCCAATATACGGCCGATGTCATCTCAGGCCCTGTCCCGGGAACCCCAGTCGGGCAGGGTACGGTGGTGGTGCTATCCTGAGAAATAGGGATGGAGGTGGACCCTTGTGTAAGTGTGGAAACACACACACCCCGCACTCACTGGAGGGATAGGGAGCGTACCTCCTTGGGACAGCCCAGGAGAAGCAGTAACTAGGGAAACAATAGCTCCCCAAACTTGGGTACAAACAGCAGCTGCACTTGCTCCATGAAGTTGCGTCCCCTGACCCCCAATTGTTGAAGGGGCATTCAGTGTGCTTAAACCCTCTTGCCCTGGTGTGTTGGTGTTGGCCATCAAAAACTCACCCCTGCTGTCCTGCTGAAGCCCGGAACTGGAGGCAACCATACTGGTGACTGGTGAAGAGTCCACGATGCCCACATCGGTGGTTCCTGGCTGTGGATCAGCAGGCATGGGAGGGGCATACAGCATGGCTGATGGTCCATGTTGTGTTGATGGTTACCATCTTCACCCCACTATTAGGGAAAAGATTTGGAGGGGTGATTCCATTGACTTATTCAACCTGCTGATTAGAGATGTGACAACCATTAAGTGTTGTACCACATGATTCTTTTCAAATGTATCTTTTTCTTTTATGTATGTTGAGAGCATATGCATCAAGACAAATTCCTTGTGTGTCCAATCACACTTGGCCAATAAAATTCTATTCTATTCTATTCTATTCTATTCTATGTGCTGGTCTGGAGTTCAATACGGTCTAGAATAGCAGAGAGAGAACGGGCGGGAATAGATGGTCCGGCACATCTCGACCCTCTAGGCCCACACGAGACCCTCCCACGTGGTGTAGGGGTCATTTCCCCAGCCTCCCTGGCCCTAACTGAAGGAGCTACACCTCTTCTGGGAAGAGGCCCAGAGGAAGCAGGGGTTGAGGTTTTCCTTTTAGGAGCCATGGCAAGAGTTGGACCACTAATATAGACCTACAGGTCTAGTCTAGAATTCCCAATGAATAGGCCAGATGAAGAGCTGGTGAGCTGGCCTCTCAATAGCTAGGCCTCAGTAGTTGAGGCCCAACCAAAGCCAGCACCTTGGGTCCCCACCCGTCAAAACCCAAGATCTCAAGGATAGAGTGCCAAGGCAAGAAAGGGGGCCAGGCCAAAGCCAAAACTGGAATGGAGATTACTGAAGCCCAGTTCCGCTTTGCCATTACAGCTATCTTACTAGATTCAAACCCGTAAAGCTGGTAAACCAAACAATAGCTGTAAACCCAATACCAAGGATCCCTGATCAAGGGGAGCAAGAGGGCTGTAGGCCGCACAGGCCTTGAGCCCCACCGGGTATTAACCTTTCAGTGACCAGCCCCCAAGCCTCTTCAGGAGGGAGGGCCGCTACGATAGGCCTAAGTGAACAAGGCCCGGAATACCTGAGACCTCCCACTCAAGGGTGGGTGGATTGGGCCCTACCCCGGCCCAAGAAAGAAGAGAGGCCAAAGGCCCAAGGTGGTAAAAGGCCTAATAAAGGCCTATGACAATAAGGGGGCTAGGGACCTCCAAGAGGGCCCACTGAGGCCATTTATCCGGGCCACGGCAGCGCACGAGATTTTATCCATAGATATAATAAGCTCCCAAATCTCCTGTCCACTCTGCAGTCTGCTGCTGTGTGAGGAGGCAGTGGAAGGCAAGGGGCGGGGAGGAAATTACCTGCAATTGGCCCCTTTCTTTGCCGCCTTTAGAGAGAGAAGCTGTTGCTGCCCTATGGCAGAGCAGCAACAGTTCCTCACCCTAAAGGTAAGAAAGAAAGGAGCCAATGGCAGGCCCGCTTTCCTCCCCGCCCCTTGTCTTCCACCGCCTCCTCCCCACCTCCTCCTCCGCAGTGAGTGGACGGGAGATTCAGGAACCCCCCCTGAATTCTCCCCAAAGGAGGCGGCGGCGGCTTCAAAGGGACCAACAGCTGGTCCTTCTCGGTGCTGCATTGCTGCAGTCTCTGAGCTCCGCTGCTGTCCCCAGGCACTGTTAGGTCTAAGCTGCGCGGGCACGCGCTGGCAAAAGAGAGAGAAAGAAAGAGCGGAGGGCGGCTTGCCGGTCCACGCCCCCCTGGATGAGCGGCCCCGCATGGCCCCAGTAGCGGACTTCGCCATTGCCTCTGCCCCCATCCAGCTCTCCAGCTAAGAGGCAGCAGCCACGTCCACCCCTTCACCCTCCACGGTGCCCAGTGCCCAGCCCCATGCTGCCTCCGCCTCCCGGTAGCACACCCAACCTCTACCTGCAGGAACGGGTGGTGGGGCGCCGCGAAGGGCCACTCTTGAAGGCCGCCATGGTGTCATTGTTGTCGTTGTCGGGGCGCAAAGCCATGCAGTCCCGGATTGCTCGCTTCTCCGGCCAACAAAGCCGGCTGCCTGGAAAAGCAGCATATTTGAAAAGCGCGGGACTGTGTGGCTTTGTACCCTGACAATGACAACAACAGTGCCGTGGAGGCCTTCAAGCGCAACCCTTCGTGGCGCCTCACCACCCATTCCTGCAGGTAGAGGTCGGGTACGCTACTGGGAGGCGGAAGCGGTGTGGGGTAGAGGTTGGGCGCCATGGAGGGCGAAGGGGTGGACGTGGCTGCTGCCTCTTAGCTGGAGAGCTGGACAGGGGTGGAGGCGACGGCGAAGTCTGCTGCTCTGGTCATGAGGGGCCGCTCATCCAGGAAGGCGTGGACCGGCAAGCCGCTCTCCGCTCTCTCTCTCTCTTTCTCTCTCTGTTGCCGGTGTGGTGTACGAGAGAGAAAGAGAGAGAGAGAGAGAAAAAGGAGGGGAGAGAGAAAGAAAGCAAGAGAGAGAGAAAGTGAGAGAGAAAGAAAGCAAGAGAGAGAGAAAGAGGGAGAGAGAGAGGGAGAGAAAGAAATAGAGTGAGAGAGAGAGAAAGAGGGAGAGAGAAAGGAAGAGGGAGAGAAAGAAAGGAGAGATAGAGAGGGGGAGAGAGAAAGTGGGAGAGATACAAAGAAGGAGAGATACAAAGAGAGTGAGTGAGAGGAAGAGAGCAAGAGAGAGAAAGAGAGAGAGAAAGAGAAGAGAGAGAGAAAGAAAGAGAGAGAGGGACAGAGAGAAAGAAAGAGAGAGAGAGAAAGAGAGAGAGATAGAGAGGGAGAGAGAATGGGGGATAGATGGAAAGAGAGTGAGAGAGAGAGAAAGAGAAAGAAAAATGATGGAGAGAAAGAACGAGGGAGAGGAAAATGAAACAAATGAGAGAGAAGGAAAAAAGAGAGAGGGAAGAGAGAAGTGGAGAGGAAGGAGGGAGGGAAGGAAGGAAGGAAGGAAGGAGAAATGGAGGGAGTTTGATTTAAGTTTAAATTTACTTGTTAATAAAGAGTTATAAATTACTTTGTTACTTAATTACTTAATTACTTCTTTATTTTAAATAATGTATTTGTTCCCATTTTGTTTTTTACTTTAAATAAAGTATGTGCAGTGTGCATAGGGATTTGTGCATAGGGTTTTTTTATAGTCCTGCCTGCCAACAGTCTGAGGGACAGTGAATTGGCCCCCTGTGTAAAAAGTTTGGGGACCCCTGCCTTAAAACCTCAATAAAGGTATTTGCAATGACAACCTACTGGATCTATAAAACTCAAAAGATTTAGACATTGGCTGCAAATACTTAATCAATCCCTTGTCTTTGGTAGGCCAAGTACCTTCTTCAATTTCCTCCCCCTTAAACAGACATAACAACCATCCGTTCATAATGATAATGATTCAACCCTGTGTCCCTATGGCTGAGTTCTAATTCCCAACAAAGATATAGGTTATTTTTTAATCCATTTTATTCCCATCTTCATGTATATCTTCGTTAATTCAATGTTTTATTTTGTTGTCCATCGTTTCAATTTTTCCCAGAACTGGTAGGATATCAAGGGCTGTGATCCCCAAATGTCCTCCTAATTCCTTGTTTCAATTTAAATTATTTTCTCCATCTGAATCAATTCTCTGCACCAATCCATATCTGAGAATGACCTGTTTTAAGAAAAACCTAATTACAGTTCTTAACAAATCTCTGAGCCTCCCCACCTGGGCATTTCTGTGAAATCAATTTTGCACATTTTCAAACATGTATACACTTTTGATCCTTGCAAAAATTCTCAACACAGCGTCAGTCAGGCCCTGAGTTCCCCAAGGACTTCGCTCATGCAATCTTTCCATTATTATGGTTGATTCAATATCTGCCTCCCATCTGGCAAATACATCATAGAAACATAGAAACATAGAAACATAGAAACATAAACATAGAAACATAGAAACATAGAAGATTGTCGTCAGAAAAAGGCCTCATGATCCATCTAGTCTGCCCTTATACTATTTTCTGTATTTTATCTTAGGATGGATATATGTTTATCCCAGGCATATTTAAATTCAGTTACTGTGGAATTACCAACCACGTCTGCTGGAAGTTTGTTCCAAGGATCTACGACTCTTTCAGTCAAATTATATTTTCTCAGTTGCTTTTGATCTTTCCCCCAACTAACCTCAGATTGTGTCCCCTTGTTCTTGTGTTCACTTTCCTATTAAAAACACTTCCCTCCTGAACCTTATTTAACCCTTTGACATATTTTAATGTTTTGATCATGCCCCCCCTTTTCCTTCTGTCCTCCAGACTATACAGATTGAGTTCATGAAGTCTTTCCTGATACGTTTGATGCTTAAGACCTTCTACCATTATTGTAGCCCGTCTTTGGACCCGTTCAATTTTGTCAATATCTTTTTGTAGGTGAGGTCTCCAGAACTGAACACAGTATTATTCCAAATGTGGTCTCACCAGCGCTCTATATAGCGGGATCACAATCTCCCTCTTCCTGCTTGTTATACCTCTAGCTATGCAGCCAAGCATCCTACTTGCTTTTCCTACCGCCCAAACCACACTGCTCACCCATTTTGAGACTGTCAGAAATACCACTTCCCATTTTCCTCTTCTTGACCCCCTAACTGTGTAAGTTTCTCCTTTTCTTTTTCAGTGAAAATAGGTCAGGCTCTTCAGGTTCCTCCACTTGAGGTACCAAAATTAAAAGTTTTTCTTCTTGTTCCTCTAATCTTGTTAATTGGGCCTGGCTCATTATCTGCCGACTCTGCTATCCAATCGGAGTCAAAGTCCGTCCGGATCCAAGTGATTTTATCAGTGAAAAATGAGTGAAAATCCTTGGCACTGCTCTGCAAGGGCTTCCCAACTCCCCCCTGATTGAGAAGGGAGCGAGTTACCGTGAACAGATCAGCTGGGCAAGATTCCGCTGATGCAATCTGTTGTGATTCCGTCTGAGGCCCCTCCGGGAACGGCTGATCTGCTGTCGGTTTCCTGCTCAGAGGGGGAGGATGAGGAACAAGAGGTTCAGGCAGACGAGGAAGAGGAATCCCAGGCTGAGGAGGAGGGGGAACAGCCAGAGGCCCCCGAGAGGGAGCTCTCCCAAGCAAGCAGCCTGGATTCCTTAGAGGAAAATGCACAAGCCATAATCGATCTGCGACAGAGAAGAGCAAAACAAAGAAGGGACCAATTAGCTAGGTACTTTCAGCACTAAAGAGGCAACAGCTGGGTTTGGGTATGGTGCTCTCTGGAACGGTTAAAAGGCAGACCCACCCTTCCTGGCTTGTGGAGTATTATCTTTGGGAGTCTTGGGACCTGGCTGTGATCTTTGGCGTCTTGGAATTCTGGTTTGTGACTTTGACTACTGAAACCTTGGGGGGAAAAGATGGGGGTCTTATGCTCTACAGTGGTGGGTGTGCCAGCAAGAAGTTTGCTGTATTGTCTGGACATCAGGACTCTGCTGTAAAGTCTCCTAGCCTGCCTGTTGGGAAGAACAGGTTCTTCTCTGTGTTTATTTTTCAAGCTATAAAGTACTTTTGCTTTTACCAGCGTGTCTGGCTGTTTTTTCCAGTTGGTGTTGAGGTCTGGGGGAACCCAGACAGAACACAATCAAGGCGGCATGGTACGCGCACCTTGCTGCCTTGAGCACCGCTTTGTAAGTCTCAATATGAGCTCTTACAACTGTTCGATTGGACTTGGATTTACTTTTCCTCAACCGCTTCTCTAGACATCTCTTCTGGCCTTTCAACTCCCAGAGTTCCTCGGTAAACCAAGGAGCTCTCTGGGGTCTAGTGCCATAGAGAGGTTGCAACAGTGCAATCCGGTCAAGAGCCACTGTCGCAACCCTGTTTCACGCCACGGCAAGAGACTCTGCTGAACTGTGGACAAGTGAATCGGGTATAAGCCCAAGTGCCTTCTGAAAGCCGTCAGGGTCCATCAGGCGTCTGGGGCGGAACCACCTAGTTGGTTCCGCCTCCCTGCAGGGGAGGATTGGAGCCATGAAGTCAAGCTGCAGTAGAAAATGGTCTGACCATGACAAAGGCAAGACTTAGCCCCTTAGTCTCAGACCATTACTCAGTTGCTCCAAGAAAAATATTATGTCGGGTGCGTGCCCCCCCTTCGTGAGTCGGACCCTGAACTACTTGAGTCACATCCATGGATGTCATGGTGGCCATGAACTCCTGTGCTAACCCTGAGGACCCGCCAAGTGACAGTAGATCGAAGTCCCCCAGGACAATAAGTCCGGGGAACTCCACCGCCAACCTGGCTCACTCCTCGACTAGCACAGGCAGGGCTGTTGCCATGCAGCTGGGAGGCAGGTACGTGAGTAACAAGCTCACCTGAACCTCTAGGTCCAACTTCACCAAGAGGGACTCACAACCCGCAGTCTCAGGAACAATGAGTCTACGTAGGCAAAAAGTCTCCTTGGCTGTGATAGCCACTCCTACACCCCTTCCCTGGGGTCGAGGCTGGTGCCATACCTGAAACCCAGCTGGGCAAATTTCAGAGAGAGGAATTCCTCCCTCTGGGCCCAGCCAGGTTTCAGTCACACATGCCAGGTCGGCCACCTCCTCCAGGATCAAATCCCGGATGAGGAGAGCTTTATTTACCACCAACCAGGCATTGAGTAGCAGCAGCCTGAGCCCAGGGCCTGGATTACACTCATCACCAGTACCCTGGGTTGAGCTCATGGGGCTGCAACAAGGCATTGCTTTTATTTATTTATTTATTACTTAGATTTGTATGCCGCCCCTCTCCGAAGACTCGAGGCGGCTCACAACATGTAGAAACAAATCATAGGTAATCAAACAAGTTTAAAATGTTTAAATATTAAAAACCCCATATGCTAACAGACACACACACAGATATACCATGCATAAATTAAATGTGCCCAGGGGGAGATGTTTCAGTTCCCCCATGCCTGACGGCAAAGGTGGGTTTTGAGGAGTTTACGGAAGGCAGGAAGAGTAGGGGCAGTCCTAATCTCCGGGGGGAGTTGGTTCCAGAGGGCCGGTGCCGCCACAGAGAAGGCTCTTCCCCTGGGGCCCACCAACCGACATTGTTTAGTTGACGGAACCCGGAGAAGGCCCACTCTGTGGGACCTAATCGGTCGCTGGGATTCGTGCGGCAGGAGGCGGTCTCGGAGATATTCTGGTCCGATGCCATGAAGGGCTTTAAAGGTCATAACCAACACTTTGAATTGTGACCGGAAATTGATCGGCAGCCAATGCAGACTGCGGAGTGATGGTGAAACATGGGCATACCTAGGTAGGCCCATGACTGCTCTCGCAGCTGCATTTTGCACGATCTGAAGTTTCCGAACACTTTTCAAAGGTAGCCCCATGTAGAGAGCATTACAGTAGTCGAACCTCGAGGTGATGAGGGCATGAGTGACTGTGAGCAATGAGTACCGGTCCAGATAGGGCCGCAACTGGTGCACCAGGCGAACCTGGGCAAACGCCCCCCTCGCCACAGCTGAAAGATGTTGTTCTAATGTGAGCTGTGGATCGAGGAGGACGCCCAAGTTGCGGACCCTCTCTGAGGGGGTCAATGATTCCCCCCCCAGGGTAATGGACGGACAGATGGAATTGTCCTTGGGAGGCAAAACCCACAGCCACTCCGTCTTATCCGGGTTGAGCTTGAGTCTGTTGACACCCATCCAGGCCCCGACAGCCTCCAGGCACCGGCACATCACTTCCACCGCTTCGTTGACTGGGCATGGGGTGGAGATGTAAAGCTGGGTATCATTCGCATATTGATGATACCTCACCCCATGTCCTTGGATGATCTCGCCCAGCGGTTTCATGTAGATGTTAAATAGCAGGGGGGAGAGGACCGACCCCTGAGGCACCCCACAAGGGAGAGACCTAGGAGTCGACCTCTGACCCCCCCACTAACACCGACTGTGACCGGCCAGAGAGGTAGGAGGAGAACCACTGCAGAACAGTGCCTCCCACCCCCAGCCCCTCCAGCCGGTGCAGAAGGATACCATGGTCGATGGTATCGAAAGCCGCTGAGAGGTCAAGGAGCACCAGGACAGAGGATAAACCCCTGTCCCGGGCCCGCCAGAGATCATCCATCAACGCGACCAAAGCGGTTTCCGTGCTGTAACCGGGCCTGAAACCCGACTGCCGGGGACCTAGATAATCGGCTTCTTCCAAGGACCGCTGGAGCTGGAGTGCCACCACCTTCTCAACAACCTTCCCCATAAAGGGAAGGTTGGAGACTGGACGATAGTTATTATGGACAGCTGGGTCCAGGGAGGGCTTCTTGAGGAGGGGGCGCACAAGCGCTTCTTTATAGAGTGATGGAAAATCTCCCCTCCCCAAGGAAGCGTTGGTAATCTCCTGGGCCCAGCTCCGTGTCACCTCCCTGCTGGCCGAAACCAACCAGGAGGGACACGGATCCAGTAAACAGGTGGCGGAACTCACAGCTCCAATGGCCTTGTCCACTTCATCAGGTGTCACCAGATCAAACTCTTCCCAGACAGGTGGACAAGTACGTGCCCCAGTCACCTCGACTGACTCGTTGTCAGTCGACTCTGTTGTACAATTGGAGTCGAGGTCGGCCCGAATCCGAGCGACTTTATCAGCAAAAAACGTGTTAAAATCCTCGGCACTACTCTGCAAGGGCTCCCCAACTCCCCCCTGATTAAGAAGGGAGCGGGTCACCCTAAACAGAGCGGCTGGGCGGGATTCCGCTGATGCAATCAAGGCGGCATGGTACGCGCATCTTGCCGCCTTCAGCGCCACTTTGTAAGTCTTAATAAAAGCTCTTACAAGTGTTCGATCGGATTCAGACCTACTCTTCCTCCATCGCTTCTCTAGACGTCTCTTTTGGCGTTTCAACTCCCGGAGCTCCTCGTTCAACCATGGGGCTCTACGGGGTCTAACGCCTCGGAGAGGTCGCAAAGTCGCAATCCGGTCAAGAGCCCCCGCTGCAGCCGTGTTCCAGGCCTCCGCGAGAGACTCCGCCGAACTGTGGACACGTGCCTCTGGAATAACCCCAAGCGCCGTCTGAAAGCCCTCTGGGTCCATCAGGCGTCTGGGGCGGAACATCTTCATTGGTTCCGCCTCCCTGCGGGGGAGGATTGGAGCCAGGAAGTCAAGCCGTAGTAGGAAATGGTCTGACCATGACAAAGGCAATACTTCTAAGCCCCTTAGTCTCAGACCATTACTCAATTGCTCGGAAAGGAATACCATGTCAGGTGCGTGCCCTCCCTCGTGAGTCGGACCCTGTACTACTTGAGTCAGGTCCACGGCTGTCATGGTGGCCATGAACTCCTGTGCCAACCCAGAGGTTTCGCCGAGTGACGGCAGGTTGAAGTCCCCCAGGACGATGAGTCCGGGGAACTCCATCGCCAACCCGGCTACCTCCTCGAGTAGCACAGGCAGGGCTTTTGACACGCAGCTGGGAGGCAGGTACGTGAGAAATAAGCCCACCTGAACCCCTAAGTCCAACTTCATCAAGAGAGACTCGCAACCCGCAATTTCCGGAGCAATGAGTCTACGCAGGCAAAGGCTCTCCCTGGCTACAATAGCCACTCCTCCCCCCCTTCCCTGGGGTCGAGGTTGATGCCATATCTGAAACCTGGCTGGGCAAATTTCAGAGAGAGGAACACCTCCCTCCGGGCCCAGCCAGGTTTCAGTAATACATGCCAGGTCGGCCTCCTCATCCAGGATCAAATCCCGGATGAGGAGAGCTTTATTTACCACCGACCTGGCATTCAGCAGCAGCAACCTGAGCCCAGGGCCAGAGTTACACTCACCACCAGTACCCAAGATTGGGCTCACAGAGCCAGAACAAGGGACCGTTATTAGGCAACGATCCCTCGTTCCCCTGGAACGGCTAACTCTGTGGCCCCCGCCATATCTGCCTCTCCCCAGCAACACAGGGATATTCTGACCCTCTGGCCCCCCAGAGATCGGCGACCCCCCCCTCTCCTGCCTCCTGAGCGTCAGGTGGGCCAGACCTATCATTCACACTACTATCAATAAATTCATCCATACCGCACCCCCACCCCACCCCCACCCACCCAATCGTACCAGTCATTCCATTCATAACCACAAGCAAATTTATCCCAATCATCCATTACTTAGAACCCTAATAACGTTAAAAATCAATTAAAAATCAATTTTAAGCAGTGATCTCTTCTTCCCCCAGAATGGCTAGCTCCGTGGCTCCCGCCATATCTGCCCCTAGACACCCCCTTCCCTCTTGCCTCTCCATTGCCAGGTAGGCCAAATTTTTCATTCATACTATTCCCATTCATCTCATACATACCATCCCACCCACCCCAGTCATTCGTTCCATACATATCGCCCCACCCATCCCAGTCCGCAGCCGGTCCAACTTCTCCATGCAGGGCCTTCACCCGGCAAACCCTCTAATGCTGAGCGCTCCCACCAAATAGCATCCTAACGTCCCTGGTCCATCCAGTGGGCCTGGGCTCTTTCAGGCTGTCTCAGGCAACGCCACCTCCATCCAGCACCAGGACACAGCATGAAAAAAGCAGTTAGTGGGAGTCCTAGACTTACAACCACAACTGACCCCAACATTTCTGTTGTGAGGGGAGATATTTGTAATGTGAATTCTGCCCCACTTTATGACCTTTCCCACCACCATTCCGTTTCGACCATGGTCGTGATGTGAATCTGGTTTCCCTGTTTGTGGGAAAGCTGTAAAAGGGTATCCCAGGACCTTCGGCTCGGTAGCCTTTCTGGGATCTCTTCGCTTGGCGCAGAGAGGGAACTGGCGAGGAATCCCACTGCCTGAGCCAAAGGGATCCAGGAGATCTTGAGAAAGATTGTTTTCTCGGGGAGGGGTGACCCTCAGGATGGAAGGGGAGAGGCAGGGCGGGGACAGGCAAGGGTGGCCAGAAGGAGGGGCCAGGGCCAGGCAATTCAGACGGTTCCCCGAACTGGGCATAAAATTAAACGGTTCTAGCAAAACAGGGAGAACCATCTTCAACACGATTGACTCCATTAAACCTTCAACACGACCTAAGCATAGCCCATAAAATCATCTGATCCAATGTCCTTCCTGTCAACGACTACTTCATCTTCAACCACAACAACACACAAGAACAGAACAGGTACAAACTTAAAGCAAACCGCTTTAGTAACTGAGTAGTTACTGACTCTGTAGTATCATCACCTAGACAATCCACTGTTGACCTCTCCCGATTCCTCAGAGGACAGTAAGGGGTGTGCATAAGTGCACCAGAGTGCCTTCCCTCCCCTGTCCTAATGTTTCTCTCTTACTGGTATCATGTATATAAATATTTTCATATCTTTTTATACCACCAATATGTACTTGACAAAACAAATAAACCGGCTGAATCCCTCCAATGCTCCCTTCCCTGTATTTTCTCTTCCCTCCCTCCTTTCCTCTTTCTTCCCCCCCTCTCCTTCTCTCCTCCTCCCCTCCAACCTCGCGCGAGAGAAATGAGCCTTCTCCGGTGGTCATTGGGAGCTCCGGCGGGAGGAGCATTAGCCTGGCTTGGCAGAACTGCCCTGCTGCAACACACACGAGAATTCGGGGACCAACTCATCTTCTTTCAGGCATCCGAACAAGGCTCGTTTCTCCCTCTCGCTCACTCTCCTGCCCACTACAAGGACACTGTGGGGAGAAAGTCCTGATGCCATGCCTCCCTGTCTTTGTAGCCGGCAGGAGAACAAGTGAACGAGCGAGAGAGATGAGCTGTGGTGCCCTTGTAGCGAGCAAGAGAGTGAGCGTGAGAGAGAAACTAGCCTTCTCCAGCCACACGAAGGAAGAGGAGTTGGTCTCAAATTCTGTTCCGTGCTACACTTCTCCATTAAACTCTCCACGATTGACCTCTCCCGATTCCTCAGAGGCCAGTAAGGGCCGTACATAAGTGCACTGATGTGCCTATCGTCCCCTGTCCAATTCTCTTTCCTTACCCCTTTTATCTTATATATACTCTCCTCTATATATATTCTCTTCCTATCCACTTCCCTTCTTTTTACTTCCTATCTTTATATATATATTCCTAATGTATATTCTCTCTCATATGTATTGTATATTGGACAAAGAATAAATAAATAATAAATTAAAAAAAAACTCTGCATGGCCAGGCTACTGCTCCTCCTGCCCGATCTCCCAACAACAACTGGAGAAGGCTCATTTCTCTCTCACGCTCGCTTTCCTGCCCGCTACAAGGACACCGCGGCTCATCTCTCTTGCTTGCTCACTTGCTCTCCCACCACGTTGAGAGCTCCAGGGGGAGGAGCAGTAGCCCGGCTGGGCAGAGCTGCCCCGCTGAAGCGCACATGAGAATTCGGGACAAACACCTCTTCCTTCTTCCTGGTGGCATCTCTCAGGGACAGTCTCAAGCATCCCCCCTCAAGCGTCCCCCCTCCCGAAGATGTCCCACTCCAGATGGCTTCGGCTTTTGCTTTCTGCTGAGCCGCACCAGCTGCCACCGTCTGCCCGAGATACAGCAGGGTCTGGACTGGAGGGAGCAGCTGAGATGCCACTGAGTGACGGAAAACATTTTTGGCCTCCATTTTGGCAGCAACCGCCAGCACGGAGTGAGAGCCAGGGAGCCTTGTCTGAGGCCGAAGCCCACATCCTTGCCATGGCTGGGATTCCCCGCCTCGGGACTGCCGGTGCAAGCAAAAGAAGGCGGAGAATCCCGGCGGGGGCGGCAAGCAAATGGGAAATCCCGGCAGTGGCCGTCACAAGGCAGGGGAAATCCTTCTGCCAGTAAGAGAGCGCATGCACAGTAAGAGAGCCCACGCACCCAAGCTCAGGTTCGTAAGGTGAAAATGGTTCTTAAGGAGAAGCAAACAAATCTTAAACACGGGGTTCGTATCTCGAAAAGTTCGTATGAAGAGGCGTTCGTAAGAAGAGGTATAGCTGTAATTTCTGGAACGTTGCACTTTGATATGGCCCAAGAGCTAATCAATAAAAACTCATGTTATGTCAAACCATGACCATTATAGAATATTTGTTTTGGGGGGGGGGACTATTGAGAATTTAATATGAAATTCTGAAAGAAAAGCCATGGTTGCAATCTAAAAGTTCTCAGTCTTTGTTCCAAATTTTTGCAGAGCTCTTCCTTTTGTGCAATGAGTTGGAGATTTTTCTGTTGTTGTTGTTGTTATTGTTATTGTTATTGTTATTATTATTATTATTATTATTATTATTATTATTATTATTAATTAAATTTGTATACCGCCCCTCTCCGTACACTGTTGTTTTCCTATCAATTACAGAGAACATAGAGTAATTAGACTCCTTGGGCTTTTTTACTTGAAACACTTACATTCAATAATATTAAATATAATTTCATGTCTTTGTGTGTGGTTGTGCATATAAAAATCCAATTTTGCTATTTCTGCTCAGACGATCGGAAGCTTCTCCCTACAGGAAAAAAGGTGCAACCATTGATCAGGTAGATTAGAAATGCTCAGGGAAACCGACAGATCAGGAAATGTTTACACAGCCACATTTGTCTACTTTCTGATTGTTATTTTTCCACCTAAAAGATTTCAAATAGATTTTTCAGTTGAATTGAATAGCTTGCTTGTTGTATTTAAAGTTGCGGAAAAAGTGATTTATTTTGGTTTGATTTTTTTGAAATTGCATCTCCGAAACATCTCTGCAGACATTCTATGACCACCATGAAGGTGGTGCTTGACGTTCAACCACAGTGGAGCCCAAATTCTCTGTTGCTAAGCAAGACCGTTGTTAAGCAAATTTTGCCCCATTGTATGACCTATCCTGCCATAATTGTTGAGCGAATCACTGTGGTTGTTGAGTAACTCACACAGGATGTGAAGAGAACCTGGCTTCCCCATTGATGTTGCTTGCCAGGAGGTCCCAAAAGGGGATCACGTGACTCCCAGACGCTGTGACCGTCACAAATGGGAGTCAGCCGCAAAGCCTCGGAATGTCAATCACGTGACCATGGGGATGCTACAAAGGTCATAAGGGTGGACAATGGTCCAGTGTCTCTTCTTTCTACAAACGGTCTCCAAGGGAACTGTCGACAGTTGAGGTCCACCTGTATTGATGCCCCCAAGGTGCCTCTAGACGGAAAGGCCTTTTCATCGCAGGGGCCACAAAAGGCCCAAATCCCTTCAAGACGCTTCCCAGAGGGAGGGGGAGGGACGAAAGCAGGAGGGGGGGGGAAAGGCCTCCCTTCTCAATCTGTGGCCATCCTCGGACCCCAAAAAGTCACCACAGGCAGAAATAGTCAGATTGAATTGAGACATGTTTCTTAAAGATATTGCATTAGGGGCAATGTAGTGAAATTGCACTCTAGATAATGTAGTTTTACATGTGCCCACATCTGCACATTCCTTTACAGTATTTATTTATTTATTTATTTATTTATTCATTCATTCATTCATTCATTCATTCATTCATTCATTCATTCATTCATTTTCAAACAAACATGTTCAAAAGGCCTTGTGCGAATGGGCCTAAAAAAAAACCAGATGGGTCTTTGCCACCTTTAGTTGTCCATCTCACTTCCTGAGGAGGCCAGTTAGGATTTAAAGGCCAGAGTCCAGACTTCCCCCTACAGGCAGCAAGAAGGACAGCTAAAGCATGGAAAGGCCCAGGGGAGGAAGGTCTCTGTGAGCTGACTGTGGAATTCTGGGAGTTGAAGTCCACTCATCTTCATGTTGCTAAGCTAGCCAGTTTTTTTTCTAACTCCTCTCTGATTTTTGTGCATGTTTTTGAGTGTCTGTGTGTTTGTGTGTATGTGAGAGACACAGAGAGAAATCTTTATTTTAAAACTCTTTTTAAAAAGTTCAAAGTTCACTGAAGTTGCATCAGCCCTTTGGTGTATGTGTATGTGAGAGACAGAAAGTTTTTTTAAACTGAAAAGTTCTGTCAACTAATTTTTCACTAAAGTTGCATCAGCCCTTTTGTGTGGAGCCTTTGAGCTTTAATATTCACAATAAAGCTTTAACTCAGCAGGCAGCTATTTCAGACCTGTGAGATGCTCTGGCATTAACTGGCCCCTGGGATTTTGTCTCCGTGCCCACAAATGTCAGATTTATTTATTTCTTCAGCCACAATTGCCATGTATTCCCTTTGGGCTCAGTTTCCACCATGGAGCTCCCAAACCACTCAATTCTAGATGACCCATTTAATTCCATCTCTGCACCGGCCATTAGGTGCCATAGGGGGATTATTTCCCTTTCACCTCTCTCCAGATAAGCCCCCAAAGTTGAATCATCCAGGGATCTCTCCTGAGAGGGAGAATTATTACGATCAACGTTTCAGCTCTGCTCTTGGGCTGAATCCTCCAGGGGAGACTTTGGGCAGAGAAATAGGGAGTTTGGAGACAGGTAGAGTCTCTTGCATGTACGTCTCTCTCCTTTCCAGGTGAAGCTGTGTTTCAATCAGGAAAGCAACTGCATCATATCCCACCTTTTGAAAATCCTCTGAATTCTTCTGTAGGAACAGGAAGGAGATTGATTGACTCACCCCATGGATGATGGACCTCCTGCTTCTGGTTGTGGTGCTGCTTGTGTCCCATCCAGTCTCTGGGAAGCTGAGAAGGAAATGCCTGATGAGTTTGGAGCACCAGGATGGAAAACAACCACAGAGCTTTTACAGCCCAGGAGACCATCTCATTGCTATAGTCAACAGTGGAAAGGAAACGTTGCATACAAAGTTGCATTTCAACGTGGCTCCTTCTCTTCCTGATCCGTAAGTCATTCAGGGTGATGGAGTTTCACTCCCTCTATTCTAACACTCTCCTTCTTTTATGTTTTTTCCTCATTTATTCCTATATTGTGAATATGTCTAATTTCCTGAATGATTTTGATTTCCACGGCTTCTCGTTTTTGTCTGATTTTGTGAAAGAGACTCAAAAAAGGTCTGAGAAAAAGCTGAAAGGGCTGCAGATTATTTTCCTCTCTCTGTTCAATCCTTAATTTATCATTTGAATCATGAATTTTATTTGAAGTAATTGGGGAATCAATTGTAGTTGCCGTACCTTAGTCGATTTCCATATTTGTGTAAATGATCATTGCGTTTGGTTCACTAGGCATGTGGAAGATTATACGCTGCTCCAATAAAATAATGGGAACACTTAAATAACAGAATATAACTCCAAGTCAATAAAACTTCTGTGAAATCAAACTGTCCACTTAGGAAGCAACACTGATTGTGTTGCTCTTCACATGCTGTTGTCAGCACATTCAACTTTGTACAGAACAAAGTGTTCAATGAGGATATTTCATTCATTCAGATCTAGAATGGGTTCTTTGAGTGTTCCCTTTATTTATTTGAGTAGTATATATTAAAAGAAGTATTTGTTGTTGCTGTTGATTACCAGACCAGATTACCTGAGGGGCCGCCTTCTGCGACACGAATCCCAGCGACCAGTTAGGTCCCACAGAGTGGGCCTTCTCAAGGTCCCGTCAACTAAACAATGCCACTTGGCGGGACCCAGGGGAAGAGCCTTCTCTGTGGCGGCCCCGGCCCTCTGGAACCAACTCCCCCCAGAGATTAGAATTGCCCCCACCCTCCTTGCCTTTCGTAAGCTACTCAAAACCCACCTCTGCCGCCAGGCATGGGGCAATTAAGATTCCTTTTCCCCCTAGGCCTTTACAATTGTATGCATGGTATGTTTGTATGTATGTTTGGTTGTTTATATTAAGGGGTTTTTAATTCGTTTTTAGTATTGGATTATTATTGTACAATGTTTTATGATTGCTGTTAGCCGCCCCGAGTCTTCAGAGAGGGGCGGCATATAAATCCAATAAATAAATAAATGATAAATAAATTATAATAACATGTTTTTTACAACAGGGATATTTATAGTTTTGTATCTGTCTTAATATTCATTTTCAACATTCACCTGATCAACAAGAATCCCCAGTTCATGCACAACCTCACACTTGGCTACAATATCCATGACAACTATTGGAGCACTTTCCACACTTCAGATGCCTTGCTGGACATTCTCTCCACTGGAGAAGCCAATGTCCCCAACTACAGCTGCGGAAGGAAGGACAACCTTCTGGCTCTTCTTGATTCATCTGCAAGGGAAATCTCCATCCAGATGTCAACAATAGGAGACATCTACAAAGTCCCACAGGTTTGTTTGTTCTATTCTCCATCTGGCAAAAGTAAGTGGTGGGTGATGGTAGATGAGCAATAGATGCAATCATCTTTTCTGCATGGAATTCAGGAACTGATTTCCTCCATATTAGCCAAAATGTCAATGTTCTCCCCCATTATGTCCATGTTGAGATTAATCATAAAAGGCCTGAGATACAAGCAATACCTTCCCTGGAGAAGACATTCTACCAACTAGTTAATTGATCCAAAAATATCTCTAGTTGTTGGGCCCCTATTGGCATCTTCATTTTAGAAGACAACACCTGCCCTATCCACTCGGATTGAAGTTGGCAATACAGTGATCCCTCGATTATCGCGAGGGTTCCGTTCCAAGACCTCTCGCGATAATCGATTTTTCACGATGTAGCGGTGCGGAAGTAAAAACACCATCTGCGCATGCGCGTCCTGTTTTCCATGGCCGCGCATGCGCAGATGGTGGGGCGACGGCAGTTCGGAGGCTGGCAATGGTTATTTTTCATGCCGGCCACCCCCCCCCCAGCGCCTCCGGGCTCCTCGCCGCTACCCCCCGCCCGCCCGATTCGCCCCTCTCACCGGCTTTCTTGGGGCACGAGTCCTCCTTCAGCAGCGCTTGTGGCAACGGCTTCTCGGCTTTTTTCTTCCCTCCCTCCTTCCATCCCTCCCTCCTTCCATCCCTTCCTCCTTAGAACGTGGATTTTTTGCCCTCAGGTTTCTAGTTCTGAGTGAGAACACCTCCCCTACTTCTGATATTCAAGTCCAATTAGAACCTGGATTTTTCGCCCTCTCAAGTTGCTAGTTCTGAGTGAGAACACCTCCCCCACTTCTGATATTCAAGTCCAATTAGACGCTGGATGTTTTGCCCTCATGTTTCTAGTTCTGAGTGAGAACACTTCCCCCACTTCTGATTTTCAAGTCCAATTAGACACTGGATGTTTTGCCCTCTCAAGTTGCTAGTTCTGAATGAGAACACCTCCCCCACTTCTGATTTTCAAGTCCAATTAGAACCTGGATGTTTTGCCCTCTCAAGCTGCTAGTTCTGAATGAGAACACTTCTGTCACTTCTGATTTTCAAGTCCAATTTGAACCTGGATGTTTTGCCCTCTCAAGTTGCTACTTCTGAGTGAGAACACCTCCCCCACTTCTGATTTTCAAGTCCAATTAGAACCTGGATGTTTTGCCCTCTCAAGTTGCTAGTTCTGAATGAGAACACCTCCCCCACTTCTGATTTTCAAGTCCAATTTGAACCTGGATGTTTTGCCCTCTCAAGTTGCTAGTTCTGAATGAGAACACTTCTGTCACTTCTGATTTTCAAGTCCAATTTGAACCTGGATGTTTTGCCCTCTCAAGTTGCTAGTTCTGAATGAGAACACTTCTGTCACTTCTGATTTTCAAGTCCAATTAGAACCTGGATGTTTTGTCCTCCCAAGTTGCTAGTTCTGAATGAGAACACTTCTGTCACTTCTGATTTTCAAGTCCAATTTGAACCTGGATGTTTTGCCCTCTCAAGTTGCTAGTTCTGAGTGAGAACACCTCCCCTACTTCTGATTTTCAAGTCCAATTAGAACCTGTTTTGCCCTCATGTCCTCCTTCCATCCCTCCCTCCCTCCTTCCTTCCCTTCTCTCCCTCCCTCCTTCCCCCCCTCCTTCCTTCCTTTCGTAAAAAGCACTTAAACAATGACAGAATAAAAAACCCCAGCCCTCACCTGTGTTTGAATTTCATTCACTCAGTCATTCATTCATTCTTCTGTATGCCACTCAGTCCCAACACTTTCAACCCACAAATTACCATTTCCCATCCCCTTAATGTACTGTACTGTACCTCTACCTGTACCTGTACTGTACACATTGAATAACACACTTAGTCCTCCTGATAGAAATAATAACAATATTTATTTACATTTTTTTGGGGGGGTTAGCATAACTAGGATAAATCGGGATCTTCTTCTATCACCATGTCTACAATGGACGCTGCAGGTGATGGTGTGACAGACCTCATGGTTTTTGTGACAAACATAGTTATGGGCAGTTGTTGGCACATTTTCTTTTTCTTGGCTAACATGGCTCTGTATGGTGCAAAGGTGTTGTCAAGGGAGGCCTTAAACTGTATAGAGCGAGTCATGTTGGGATCCCAAAGTTCCACCATGCATTGTACATTTGCAGCAGCTCTGTTCAGTTCTGCAAGCCGCTCAAGCGTTAGGCCAACATCTTCTTCTTCCTCAGCTTCTTCAGCTCCCTCTTCCTCATCTTCTTCACTCGCTGACCTGGTCAGCTCCTCCAGATTTCTGTCTGTCAGCGGTAGGCCATGCTCATCAAGCAAACCATTGACTTCCTCTGGTGTCATGTCAACGAAGCCTTCTCCACCCAGTGCCTGTGCCAGCTTCACAGAGTTCTGGACTGCAGCATCTTGAATTTCTTCGGGAGCAAATCCCCTGTAATCATGCACCACTTCTGGCCACAATTTCCTCCAGCAGGCATTCATTCACCAGGTCATCATGGCCTCCAGCATTGTCCATTAGGAGAAGCACTTTGAAATCGAGTCCTTTGGCAGCCAAATAAACCTGCACCTGTGGGATGAAGCACTGATGAAACCAGTCCCGCGTGAGGGGTTTTGTAATCCATGCTTTAGGATTATGCATCCAGTACACTGGCAATGCATTCTTATTTCTGTTCTTGAGGGCTCTTGGATTTCGTGACTTATAGATTAGCCCTGGCTTCATCAAAAAGCCTGCTGCATTCCCACACATGATCAAAGTCACTCTATCTTTCATGGCCTTAAAGCCAGGGGCTTTGGCTTCATCTTGCATCAAGAAAGTCCGTGAAGGCATCCTCTTCCAGAACAGGCCTGTTTTGTCCATGTTGAACACCTGTTCTGGAAGGTAGCCTCCTTCTGCAATTAGGTCTTTAAACGTGCGCTGGACAAAGTTTTTGGCTGCACCTGTATCTGCTGAGGCAGCTTCTCCATGCAATGACACACTCTTCAGGCCATAGCGCCGTTGAAATTTCTCAAACCACCCTTTGCTTGCTGTGAATGTGGATGGGGATGGGGCTGAAGAAGCAGATGATGTTGATGGCTGGGGGTCTTCAGAGTCATCAGCACCTTCACCAGCACCTTCATCTACAGAGAATGACAGGAAAGGGAGAGAGAAGTGGCTTGAATGAAAGCATACAGTACTGTATGGTAAATGCCCACCTCCTTCCTTCCTTCCTTCCCTCCTTCCTTCCCTCCTTCCCTCCTTCCATCCCTCCCTCCCTCCTTTCTTCCTTCCCTTCTCTCCCTCCCTCCTTCTATGCCTCCCTCCTTCCATGCCTCCCTCCTTCCTTCCATCCCTCCCTCCTTCCTTCCATCCCTCCCTCCTTCCATCCCTCCCTCCTCCCTTCCCTTCTCTCCCTCCCTCCTTCCATCCCTCCCTCCTTCCTTCCATCCCTCCCTCCTTCCATCCTTCCCTCCCTCCTTCCTTCCCTTCTCTTCCTCCCTCCTTCCATCCCTCCCTCCTTCCTTCCATCCCTCCCTTCCTCCTTCCTTCCCTTCTCTCCCTCCCTCCTTCCATCCCTCCCTCCTTCCTTCCATCCCTCCCTCCTTCCATCCATCCCTCCCTCCTTCCTTAAAAAACACTTAAATACAGTAATGACAGAATAAAAAAACCCAGCCCTCACCTGGGTTTCCCTCATCTGCATCACCTCCTTCTGTGTCTTCAAGACGGTTGTACAGTTGCTGCGCCTTGGTTCGTATCCAAAGCAATGCTCTTTTTGCGGCAGTCTTGTACCCACACAGACAAAGCAGCTTCCATCTTCAAAAGGCGTTTGTTTCTAGGCGTCACCATTCTTTTTTGCAGCCTTGTTGAATGTTATCTGAGAAGTTTGCCTTATCTTCTTTTCGTCTTTCCGAATGTATCGCACAGTCGATTCGTTGATCCCATAATGCCGACCAACATCTACATTAGAACGTTCCGCTTTCAGCATGTCCAAAAGTTCAATTTTCTCCTTGATTGTCAGAATCTTCCTGCTCTTTTTAGTGTCGCCGCCTCCACTCCGCATGCAACGTTTAGGTGCCATCTTCCAAGAAGTCTTCACAAACAGCTCCAAGAAACAGCTCCAAGAAACAGCTCCAAGAAACAGCTCCAAGAAACAGCTCCGACAAACAGCTCCGACAAACAGCTCAAAAAGTTGCAAAAGTTTCAAAGCAAAGCACGCTGAGCAAACAACACTGATTGGCCGAGATTTCTGTCCATCAGCATTGTCGGGCGAAATGTTTGCAATGACAACGCTGATTGGCTGAAATTTTGCTGTATCACCATTGCCGGGCAAACTTATTGCAATGGCAAAGCTGATTGGCCGAGATTTCGGCCAACCAGCAATGGTAGACGTCAGTTTGGTGATGACACGTGACGTCATCGGGCGGGAAAAACCGCGCACGTATTTTTAATTTATTATTTTTTGAAAAATCACGATATAGCGTTTCGCGAAGATCGAGATGGTATTATTTGCTGAAAAATCACGAAATAGCGTTTCGCGAAGATCGAGATCGTGAAAATCGAGGGATCACTATATATGGAATTTATACAATTTCTGCTATGTCTAAATTCAGAAAATATGGATATCGGCATAAATTCTAGTCTACGAAAACTGAAAGGCTCCGAAAAGAGACAAAATTTCAATGAAAGAGAAATCTTGGATTATACAACTGACAAATCGTATTAGGAACCGAGGTCTCCCTGTTTCTTGTATAACTGGAGAAGAAGCTAAAAAAAGTCCTTCAGAGAAAATCTGGGATACAGAAACAGAAAAAGATGCACCAATCCTCAAAAATTATAATAGGCCCTTTATTGGAATATAATACTTCAGTCAGCATTTCAATGTGTTAATCTAATTGTGGTAAATTGTAAATGTGATACAGTAATATTATTTACAATATTTATAGTTTTTAAAATTTATTCTTTTTCATTTTTATTATACAATCTTGCTAATATTCTGTCTTTAATATTTCAAACAATGTCTGACTACAAATTGTTCTAATACATTTATGAGAAGCAGGTTGGATTTATTAAAATCTAATATTTTGGATTCGATCTGACCCCAAATATGACACAGCATTTTCATTGCTTTTTCAGATCAAATATGGAGATGCTTCAGAGGCTCTGAGTGATAAAAGCAAATTCCCCTTTTTCCACCAGACGTTTCCCAAAGAAGGGATCCAGTATCCAGCCGTTGTCCAACTGCTCCTCCATTTCAGATGGACCCTGATTGGCCTCTTTGCTTCAGACACAGAGCAGGGAGAGAATTTCATGAGGACTTTCCCTCCTGTGCTTGTCAGGAATGGAATTTGTGTGGTTCTATCACAACAATTCTCAACAACAGGATATACAGCCTATCTCAGGGATGCCCTCTCTAAGTGGAGACAAGTCAATGTCTTTGTTCACTTCATGGAAAATGAGTCCCTTTGGGACAGAATTCTTCCTTTCCATGAAACACTTCTGCACTTGCCGGGACTCATTGAAGAGAAAGTCTGGATCCTCACAACTTTTATAGGGTATAAAATGGACAAGCGCAGACTTCTCAAATACATCCACAGCATTGTGAACTTTGGTTATCTGACCAAAACAAGGCCAAGAGATGAAGCCTTTCAACCCCATTTCATTGTGGAAGAAAAGTTTCAAGATCTTTATTTTCTCTGTTCTCTTTCAAAGAAGGTCTTTTCTGTCAAAGGCCGCAGGAGATGCACCCAGAAAGCCCCACTGGAGACCCAGAGGAAAAGGAACAGTAGAGGGATCAGAAATCTCTATGACATTTACAGCCTCATGAAGACTCTGGCCCATGTCTTGAAAGTCGCCTATTCCCCCAGATCGAGGAGGAGAAGGACGGAGGGAGAAAAGAGGTCGGGGTCTCCAAGGCTGCAACCGTGGCAGGTAGGGGGTCCCGATAGGGATCCATGAATCTCAGATCCTTTGGAGAAGGAATCCCGAGGAGAAGGAGGGGAACCACCTCAACAGATCTGCCCAATTTAATTACTCAGGGAATAATGGTTCCAAAGCAGCGTGTGTGTGTGTGTGTGTTTCCCAAGTATTTTATTAACACTCTGTGGGTGTGGCTTATTTTGTGGCTGTGGCTTTATGGTCATGTGGTTGGGTGGGAGGGGCTTACTAGCCATGTGACCAGGTGGGGGGACGGCTTAATGGTCATGTGATTCAGCAGGCGATGCTTGGTGGTCATGTCACGGAACAATTAAAAATAATAGGATTTTTCTATTTCTCTCTTTCTTTTTCTTTCTTTCTCCTTCCTCCCTCCCTCCTTCCTCTCTCTTTCTCTTACTCTCCCTCCCTCCAACCCATCCAACTTCCTCCATCCATCCATCCTTCCTCCCTTCTCCCTCCCTCTTGCTTCCCTGCTTCCCTCCTTGCCTCCTTCCTCCCTTTCTTTCTCTCTGTCTTTTTCCTTCTTTCACTTTTCCTCCCTCTCACCCACCCATCCAACTTCCTCCTTCCTTCCTCCCTCCCTCCCTTCCTGTCACTCTTCTTTCTTTCTTTCTTTCCCTCACTCCCGACTACCCACCCAACTTTCCCCTTCTTTCTTTCTTTCTTCCTTCCTTCCTTCATTCATTCCTCCCTCCTTTCTTTCCCTCCCTCCCATCCAACTTCCCTCCTTTCTCCCTTCCTTCTTTTGTCCAACCCTCCCTCACTTCTCTCTCGTTCATTCCTTTTCTTTCTTTCTTTCTTTCATTCTTTCTTTCTCCCTCCCTCCCACTCTTTCTTTCTTTTTTCTCTTTCTCTCCCCCTTTGTTTCTTTCCCTCCCTCACTCCCACCCACCCAAACTTCCTCCTCTGTCCTTCCTCCCTCCCCACTCCCTTTCTTTCTTTCTTTCCTTCTTTCTCTTTCTTTCTTTTTTGTTTGTTTGCTTGTTTCTCTTTCTCTCTCCCTCTCTTTCTCTCCATTCCTTCCACCCACCCATTCAACCTCCTTCCTTCCTTCCTCCTTCCCTCCCTCCCTGCCTCCTTCCCTCTCCCTCATTCCCTCTCTCTTTGTTCCTTCCTTCCTTTCTCTCCCCCCTCTTTCTTTTTTCCCTCCCTCACTGCCACCCACCCAAACTTCCTCCTCACTCCTTCCGCCGTCCACTCCCTCACTCTCCCTCCCCTTTCTTTCTTTCTTTCTTTCATTCTTTCTCTTTCTTTCATTCTTTCTTTCTCTTTCTTTCTTTCTTTCATTCTTTCTTTCTCTTTCTTTCTCTTTTCTCTCCATCCATCACTCCCACCCACCCACCCAAACGTCCTCCTCAGCCCTTCCTCCCTCCACTCCCTCCCTTCTTCTCCCTTCCCTTTCTTTTTTTCTCTCCCTCCCTCCTTTCTTTCTTTTTTCTCTTTCTCCCCCCTTTCTTTCTATCCCTGCCACCCTCCCACCCACCCAAACCTCCTCCTCAACCCTTCCTCCTTCCACTCCCTCCTTCCACTCCCTCCCTCCCCCTTTCTTTCTTTCTTTCTTTCCCTCCTTCTTTCCCACCCACCCACACACACAAACTTTCTCCTCAATCCTTCCTTCCTACCTTCCTTCCCTCTTCTCTCTCTTCTTTCTTTCTTTCTTTCCTTCACTTCCGAGTTCGACTACCCACCCAACTTTCCTCTTCCTTCCTTCCCTCCTTCCTCCCCTCGCTCCCTCCCTCCCACCTTCCTTCCTTCATTCATTCATTGTTCCCTCCCTCCCTCCTTTCTTTCTCTTTCTCTTTTCCTCTCTTACTATCCCTCCCTCCCATCCAACTTCTTCCCTCCTTTCTCCCTTACTTCCTTCGTTTGTCCAACCCTCCCTCACTTCTCTCTCTTTATTTCATTCCTTTTCTTTCTTTCTTTCATTCTTTCTTTCTTTCTTTCATTCATTATTTCTTTCATTCATTCATTCATTTATTCTTTCTCCCTCCCTCCCTCCTTTTCTTTTTTCTCTTTCTCTCCCCCTTTCTTTCTTTCACCTCCCTCACTCCCACCCACCCAAACTTCCTCCTCAGTCCTTCCGCCCTCCACTCCCTCCTTCCCCTTTGCTCCCCTTTCTTTCTTTCTCTCTCTCTTTCTTTTCTCTTTCTCTCCCCCTCTCTTTCTTTCTCTCCATTCCTTCTGTCCACCCACTCAACTTCTCCTTCCTTCCTCCTTCCCTCCCTCCCTGCCTCCTTTCCCCTCCCTCCCTCCTTTCTTTCTCTTTCTCTTTCCCTCTCTTACTATCCCTCCCTCCCATCCAACTTCTTCCCTCCTTTCTCCCTTACTTCCTTCGTTCGTCCAACCCTCCCTCACTTCTCTCTTTATTTCATTCCTTTTCTTTCTTTCTTTCATTCTTTCTTTCTTTCATTCATTATTTCTTTCTTTCATTCTTTCTCCCTCCCTCCTTTCTTTCTTTTTTCTCTTTCTCTCCCCCTGTTTCACTCCCTCACTCCCACCCACCCAAACTTCCTCCTCTGTCCTTCCGCCCTCCACTCCCTCCCCTTTCTTTCTTTCTTTCATTCATTCACTCTTTTTCCCTCCCCTCTTTCTTTCTTTTTTCTCTTTCTCTCCCCTTTCTTTCTTTCCCTCCCTCACTGCCACCCACCCAAACTTCCTCCTCAGTCCTTCTGCCCTCCACTCCCTCCTTCCCCTTTGCTCCCCTTTCTTTCTCTCTCTCTCTCTCTCTTTCTTTTCTTTCTCTTTCTCTCCCCCTCTCTTTCTTTCTCTCCATTCCTTCTGTCCACCCACTCAACTTCTCCTTCCTTCCTTCCTCCTTCCCTCCCTGCTTCCTTTCCCCTCCCTCCCTCTCTCTTTCTCTCCCTCCCTCCGTTCCTTCCATCCTTTCTCTTTCTCTCCCCCCTTTTCTTTTTTCCCTCCTTCACTGCCACCCACCCAAACTTCCTCCTCAGTCCTTCCGCCCTCCCCTCCCTCTCATTTCTTTCTTTCTTTCTCTCTCCCCCCTCTTTCTTTCTTTCCCTCCTTCTATCCCACCCACCCACACAAACTTCCTCCTCAGTACTTCCTTCCTCCCCCTCTCTCTCCCCTCTCTTTCTTTCTTTCCCTCCTTCTTTCCCACCCACCCACCCACCCAAACTTCCTCCTCAGTACTTCCTTCCTCCCCCCTCTCTCTCCCCTCTTTCTTTCCCTCCCATGCTCCCACCAACCCAATCTCCCAAACCTCCTATGTTCTTCCTCCCTCCCTCCCTCTCTTTTTTCTTTTTCTTTCTTTTCCTCCCTCCCACTCAATGTTCCTTCTCACTCTTTCCTTCCTTGCTTCCTCCCTTTCTTTTTCTATCTCTTTCTTTCCCCCTCTTTCTTTCTTTCCCTCCTTCTGCACATGCTCAGAAAAAGAAAAAAATTTAAGAAATCCCCCCAAAATAAAAAAAATTGGGGAAAAAATTTCAGCCCCCAGGGACTGGTACCAGGCCAGTGACCATCATGAATGGGCTGAAAACCAGAAGGAAAAACATTTAAATTTATTTTTTTTAAAGCCACCAAAAACAAAATGGTGACACATGTGCCGTGCTGAAAACCTGGCTTCTGTGCATGCACAGAAGAAGATAAAAATAAAGAAATCCCAAAATCAAAAAGACATTCCAAACAATTTGGGGGGGAATGGCAGCCCCTGGGAACCAGTACGAGGCCAGTACGAGGCTACCGTTGTGCCTGGACTGGACTGGACTGGACCGGTAGGAACCCGTCCCTGTTCCAAAGACTAGATACCAGGGCATTTCGATATTAAACACTGTTAATTTATAAATGATGTATAGGTTTGTAATTAGCATTGTGGAATTTGACCTTTATGAATTTGGAGGAGGCCCCTGAGACCATCTAGCCCAACCACTCCTCTCTGCAGCCATCCCAGTATTTTTCGGAGTATAAGGTGCTCTCTCCCCCACCCAGGGTGGATTCCCATTCTGCACGCACACAAGCAAAATCTCGCTGGGACACACACACGCGCAGCTCAAATTATGCTACCAATGCACCACCCTTTTCCATACTGGTAGCAAGCCAATATTGCTCCACCCCAAAAAGAGGGTGAAAATTTGGGTCCATCTTACAGACTCAATGTAGACCCACCCACCCACCAACCCCCACCCTTTGGCCTCTGCCTCCCAGCAATTTGCCTCCTTGCAGCAAACGGTAAACAGCCTGTTTCAGTTTCAGCACAGCCTGATGAATACAAGCATCCACATGACCCTCAGCTGTTTCAGGCTGAGAGATTCACATTGCTGTCTCCATCTGCCCCATTTTCCAACCCTTCTGATCCCCACCACCCAGAAAATGGAGCGTGCAGAGGCGGCCATAGCCCATGGCACTCCTTGCAGCCTGAAACAGCTGATGAGGCTGATTCCACCCACAATTCTCTGCTTGTGCTAATCAGTTTAAGTTTAAGTTTAATCAGATTTGTATGCCGCCCCTCTCCGCAGACTCGGGGCGGCTCACAGCAACAGCAATACAAGACAAATCCAATATTAAATTAATTTTAAGAACACCACAAGTTAAAAACCAATCATACACACTAGCATACCATACACAAATTTTATAAGCCTAGGGGGAAGGAACATGTCAATTCCCCCATGCCTGACGACAGAGGTGGGTTTTAAGGAGCTTACGAAAGGCTAGGAGGGTGGGGGCAACTCTGATATCTGGGGGGAGTTGATTCCAAAGGGTCGGGGCCGCCACAGAGAAGGCTCTTCCCCTGGGTCCCGCCAAACGACATTGTTTAGTTGACGGGACCCGGAGAAGGCCAACTCTGTGGGACCTAACTGGTCGCTGGGATTCGTGCGGCAGAAGGCGGTCCCGGAGATATTCTGGTCCGGTGCCATGAAGGGCTTTATAGGTCATAACCAACACTTTGAATTGTGACCGGAAACTGATCGGCAACCAATGCAGACTGCGGAGTGTTGGTGTGACATGGGCAAATTTAGGAAAGCCCATGATAGCTCTCGCAGCTGCATTCTGCACGATCTGAAGTTTCCGAACACTTTTCAAAGGTAGCCCCATGTAGAGGGCATTACAGTAGTCGAGCCTCGAGGTGATGAGGGCATGAGTGACTGTGAGCAGTGACTCCCGGTCCAAATAGGGCCACAACTGGTGCACCAGACGAACCTGGGCAAACGCCCCCCTCGCCACAGCTGAAAGATGTTTCTCTAATGTGAGCTGTGGATCGAGGAGGACGCCCAAGTTGCGGACCCTCTCCGAGGGGGTTAGTGACTCCCCCCCCAGGGTGATGGATGGACAGATGGAATTGTCCTTGGGAGGCAAAACCCACAGCCACTCCGTCTTATCCGGGTTGAGTTTGAGTCTAATCAGGCTGTGCTGAAGCTGAAACGGGCTGCTTGCTGCAAGGAGGCAAATTTCTGGGAGGCAGATTTTTTCCCCTTGTTTTCCTCCCCAAAAAAGGTAGGTGCGTCTGATAATCCGTAGCGTCTTATACTCTGAATAATAATAATAATAATAATAATAATAATAATAATAATAATAATAATAAAATTAGATTTGCATGCCGCCCCTCTCCGCAGACTCGGAAATACTGTATTTGTCCTTCCCTGAACTTGATGTAGATTTTTTGCAAATTCTCCTCCAAGCTTGGTGCCTGCAAAAGGGGACCAGGTCCTTGAGTTGATGTCTCCCCAAGATAGAGCGTCCACTTCCTGAGATTCTTATGGCTGCCTTTGCCTCCTTTCCAAGAACATCTCCCTGCTGATTCATATTCTGTTTCCAGTTAACTATGATTTTGAGGTCATTTTCACAAACATGCATATCAAGTTTGGTGTCCCTCATCTTTCTTCCAGTCCACCATTAATGTTCTTATAGGAGACTCTATTGTTAGTCAAGTCCTATGTGCCAAAAAACCCCTAGATGATTTTTCTACTGCTTTTTACTCCTGCACCCTTCTCTCTGTGGAAATCAGGCATATTTTTTCTGCAAACTTGATATTCCACTCATTAAATTTTCTCTTATTTAAAAAGGTAAAAAAACAAGCTTCAAAAAATTGAACTTTTACAAAGACAAAACAAAAGTAGATGAAACATATTTTTAAAAGTGTATATTTAAAAACAGACAAACCCACATACATATACTATATATTGTCCCCCAGTTGAATGCTATAATGGGGTTCCTCAAACATAGGTGGGCGATTCAGTCCTTCAGATGGCTGGGGGGTGGAACAAGGTGGGTGGTCATGTGTCTGGGTAGGCGTGGCCAATTTAACAATCTAATTTTTTTGCCTTTCTCCTTCCTGAGCTGTACTTGCTCACCCCAAGGAATGTAGAGGGGCAGCATACAAATATAATACATTATTATTATTATTATTATTATTATTATTAATAATAATAATAATAATAAGACCCACCCCCAAAGGGAAAAAGAGCACAAACTTCCTTGCCACTTGCCTAACTTCATTGCAACTGCAGCTTCAGGCTCCTCAAAATAGGCCATTAAAAAAAGAATGAAAGAAACAGGATTTCCTTCAAAATATCTCATGATCACAGAGCACAGAAGTCGTGAGTGACTGAGAGAAGCTGTCAATCAAGACCCCTCCCTTCTCCTCTCTAGGGGCCCAGGTGGGTCCTTCCCCTTCGGTCCCAGCCAAAGGCTTCTGGCTTTGCAGAGCTGTGAGGGCCTGACAGCAGAGGAAGGGGCCAGGGGAGGGAGGGGAGAACAGCCTCCTTGTTTCATTTATTTGGGATTTTAAGCCGGAAGGAGACTTCAAACTGATTTGCTTCTTGCCACACTTGTGCATATGTATCCACACACAGGAAACACACACATGAAAGGTACAAAAATGGTCCAGCAATCAATTGGGTGGATGTACTTTATATATGGAAAGATTCAAAGCAGTGGGTGAATTCTCCTTCAGGCCTTACACTGTGGTTGCACTTGAATGAGTGTTAGCCAACTTCAGCTGATTTTGAAAAAGCTAGGAGACATGGAGACATGTCCCCCACCCACTTTTAAAGGGCTAATTTTCAAAGCAGCCCCTCCCCTACTTGCCCACTGGCAGCAGCTGTGTCATCAGAAGGGCAGCTCAACCAGTGAAAGAGGCGACGCTGGAGTAGATGCTCGCGGGAAGATAAGGCCAATGGTGAGGGGAGGGGCAAGGGGAGGGGCTTCATTCCGCCACTCTGTGCACCAGATACTTTGCATTGGTGGGCCATATCCAGCCCATGTGCTGTAGTTTGAGGATCCCTGTATTAGAACCTAGAATAACAGAGTTGGAAAGGACCTTGGAGGTCTTCTAATCCAACCTCCTGCCTAGGCAGGAAACCCTATATCACTTCAGACAAATGGTTATCCAACATCTTTAAAACTTCCAGAATTGGAGCATTCACAGATTCTGGAGGCAAGTTGTTACACTGATTAACTGTCGGGAAATTTCTCCTTAGTTTTAAGTTGCTTCTCTCCCTGTTTAGTTTTCACCCATTGATTCTTGTCCAGCCCTCAGGTGCTCTGGAGAATAGCTAGACTCCCTCTTCCTTGTGGAAACCCCTGAGATATTGGAAGACTGCTATCATGTCTCCCCTGGTCCTTCTTTTCATTAAACTAGACATACCCAGTTCCTGCAACCGTTCTTCGTATGTTTTAGCCTCTAGTCCCCTAATCCTCTTTGTTGCTCTTCTCTGCACTCTTTCTAGAATCTCCAGATCTTTTTTACATTCTGGCAACCAAAACGGAATGCTGTATTCCAGGTTTGGCCTTAAAAAAACATTATAAAGGGGTAGTAACACTTCAGGTGATCTTGATTCTATCATTTTGTTTATGCAGCCTAGAACTGTGTTGGGTTTTTTGGCAGCTGCTGCACACGGCTGGCTCCTATTTAAATAGTTCTCCACTAGGACTCAAATATCCTAGTGATAATAGAGACATGCATGAGTTTTAAAACTGTTTTAAATTGCTTGGAACTATTTTTAGGGGTTTTTACATTTTACATTGAAGTTACAGGAGTTTCTTATCTACCACAGGCCACAATCATTATCTCTGATCCATCCAGAATCTGATCCATCCAATGATTAAATTTCTTTGTTCCATTCTTAATATTAATAGATGCCCTTCAAATTTTAATTAAGATATTTTCCAACAAAGACATTCCACTCCCCAAAGTCATTGGAGCTCCTGTAAATTGAAACATGGCAACTCTTAAGATTTGTTTTCCAGTTAAATATGAGAAGTCCATTCCCCCATCTCCCTCGATCTTCTTGAAAGGATCATTTCATCAGTCATCAGTTCTCTCCTCTCTAGCTATCTCCAAGCAGCCTGCCTTATAAGCAGATTCCTTTTTCAGGGATGCCAGCATCAAATTAAGTTCCCGCCCACTTGGCCACCCACCCACCCATCCACCCATCCATCCATCCATCCATCCATCCAATCCATCCGATTCAACAATTGTTGCTTGCTTCTAATTATCATCTTTAAACTGATTTAAAACAATTGTTATTATATAAAACTTTTAAACTGAAGTTTCAAATAAGGCTTGTAAATTGAGAGACTTATATTTTTAAATCACATCAAATTAGCTTTAAAAAATTGATGACCAATGGCAAATTGTCATTTATAACTTTCAGTTTCACAGGAAAAGTTAAGAAAGATTAAAAATTATTTCAGTATTATTTTGAAGACAGTTTTTGTCCACTTAGTTATCATACCATCCAACCCTCAGGTTTCTAATCACATCACATAATTATTTGTGACTCCTTTACTGAAATCCAGTTCTATCACCAGAGTTCCCATAATTTAGTATATTTTTTGCACCTAGATTTCAAAGAGGTAAGTAAGAAAAGAAGTTTTTGCCCTCTGCTAGCCCCCAGAAGCACTCTGCAGACCTCCCAAACCCTCTGCACACCTGACCTGTTTCCACATGGGACAGGGCTTCGGGAGGTCAAAAATGGCTGTATTTGGTGTATATGATGCACCAACATTTCCATCCTCTTTTTTGGGGGGGGAGGAAGTGCAACCTACTCTGAAAAATATGGTACTTTAGGAAATGTAATGATAGCTGAGAATTACATTAGGGATGAAGAGAGTAGAGGCTGCCTAGGGAAAGATCAGATAAAAGGGGAGAATCCTGCAGCTGCGTAATGGGAGAGAAGGAAACTCAAACAGGGTTCTGGCTAACTTTTCAGTCTGAGAAAAGAGTTGGTGGGAGATTTGTTCTTTCAGACATGCAACATTTTCTTAATGGCACATTCCAATCAAGTAGATTTAGCGCATCTGGAGGTGTTTTCCATCAGGATGACAAGGGAGAAGATTAGCCTGACACCTTTCTTCTTGGTAAACCCATGCTTTCTGGGAATCTACCTGTTGTTTTCAAAGAGTTTATGAACCATCTTTTTTTCTCTCTGTTCATTTTATTTCTCATCTGCTCTAGAATCTTCTCTATAATTAACAATTGTGTCAATTATATTTTCTCTATATTTTGTCAGTATATGATTGACAATTTTTCTCAAACTTTTTCATTCACTTTTGAAGATACTGGCAGTATTATTTAACCATATTTGGAGATTAGACAATTGGAAAACAAAGATTCAATGCAGGATAAGAAACAGTTTTCTGTATTTCAAATTCCTGGATGTTCCCATTCTAGTTTCATCCCTTTCTGGAGAAGAATGAATATTGGAATATTTCTCGCTGGAAAGTATACTTGGACCAAAATGGAGAGATAAAAGCAGATCTGGGCATTTTCTACTACTTGGTTCTCCCCAAAGAGGATCCCAGGGCAGAGGCTCTGGCGTATTTTGAAAGACAGAGACTTTCTATCAACCAAGATGCTCTTTCACAGCTAAAGTTGCTTAATAAGGTGGGAGAAATTTTGCTGTCTTGTCTGTTTTCCGAAGTCTGAGGTCCCATTTCAAGTGGGGAAAGCCTAGAGTCTCCAGGGTGGTTGGCCTTCCATGCCAGTTGGTATCATCTACTGGAAGTTCTTCAACAGACAGGACCTAAGTGCAGCAGCTTTGCCATGTTTTATGGAAATCTTTCAAGATCTTACTGGTCAGAGGTTTCTTTCTTCATCACATTTATTCTACATTAAAAAAACTGAATTAAATAAAAGTTTCCTAAACCTTTTACAGTGAACTTTATTCTCAGTTTTAATATGAATATATCATCATACTTAAATCTTTTTTCTCCAATTCCATCCCTCCAGACTTTATTAAATATAAAGGTACTTTATGGTAATGTTAAATTCCAAAAGCAAAAGGGAGGAATTAAATGAAGAATATGCCAATCATTATACCTCCTGCATCTGTTTAGAAGGAGTCAGAGATTTCATATTAACCTCAGTGAAGACCAGATGCTAATTGTCTCCATCCATTTTTACGTTCATTTTCTATGGACAGAGAGTCCTAACATATTTCCTAACACATTCTCTTTTCTCTGCTCAGTCCCTGCCTGAGTCCAAATGTGTGGAAAGTTGTCATCCTGGATTTGTCAAGAGGGCTCGAGAAGGAGAGCCAGTTTGCTGCTACAACTGCGTTCCTTGTCCGGAGGGGACCTTCTCCACTCAGGAAGGTGGGTGACCCTGGGGAAAATGGGAGGCTGGGTGGAACTGGATCCATCCAGAACATTTTGATGAAAGTGCAAGTTAAAAGGCAGATTGGAGCAAACCTGTTTTTTTTAACCTGCACAATTTCTTATCTAAAAGGAAGTAAATCAAAAAGACTTTGAAGGAGGGCTGGGAAGAGACGGGAGGAGGGGGTGGCAGACTGGGCAAGCTTTACTAATAGCAAAGGAAATATCTCTTCTGCTTTTTAGTTTGGGGAAGTGCTGCTAAGTTTCTAGGAACATCTGAGATCTTTGAAACTTGAATTCCTTCAGGTCCACCTTCTGAAAGACATTACAATTCACTGTATATTGGCCTCCCCTTGAGGATCCCTGAGAAGGTCCATCATGTGGTGTTGTGGATAGTTTTGGGGGGAACTCCTTACACAAATATTCTGCCTGTCATATCGATCCATCAATCAATGAAAATAGAGCTGGAAGGGACCTTGGAGGTCTTCTAGTCCAGCCCCCTGCTCAAATAGGAGAACCTATACTCGTGATGGTGAACCTATTTGGCCCAAACCAGAACATGCAGATACACATGCTGGAGCATTGGAAACTCAAAGACGAGCTGGCCAGTGTGAAAATGCCTGTTTTGGCCATTTTTCGGGCCTTTTTCTGGCTATTTCTGGCTGTTTTTCAGGTCATTTTTGGTCTGAAAAATAGCGTGAAAACTGTCTTTCTTTTGGCTGTTTTCTGGGCCATTTTCCAGGCTCTTTTCAGGCTGTTTCTCAATGCTCCACTGCCTGCACTGGAAATCAGAAGATCAGCTGGAAATGGCACACATTCCCGGAGTGAGGGCTCTGTGTGACACCTCTGACACCCGTGCCATAGTTTGCCATCCTAGATCTATATCATTTCAGACAAGTGACTGTCCAATATCTTCTTAGAAACCTCCAATATTGAAGGACACAAAACCTCTGGAGGGCAGCTGTTCCACTGGTTAATTGTTCTCATTGTTAGGAAGTTTCTCCTTAATTGCATATTACTTCCAGATGTTATAGGATACTCTAGGCATCCTCCAAGTCCCTTTAACTTCCATGGGGCAGGGCTCAGGATGTTTGGCTAAAAGATTATATGATTTATTATTAACCTCTAATAATGTAGGTTCATATGAAGATTCTACACATTACACAGAAAATAATATCATATGAGTCTCCTCAACTTCACATACATAGCTACATTTTTAAAAATAACCTTCTTAGCTCTTTTTAATGAAATAGTTCAGAAATACTTATTGGAAAATGTTCCTGGAATTAGGTGTTGTCCAAAAAAATATTTATTGTAATGTAAAAAATCTATTAAAAAATATTGCTTTTTATTTTTCAGATACTAAAAAATGCACCAAGTGTCCGGATGATAAATATCCTAATGAGCACAGAGTCCAATGTATCCCCAAAGTTATAACCTTCCTGTCTTATGAAGACTTTCTGGGCATCATTCTGGTCTCTTTTGCCCTACTGTTGTTCTTAATCACAGACCTTGTTTTAATCATCTTCATTAAATATCGAGAAACCCCCATTGTCAAAGCCAACAACCGGGACCTCTCCTACATCCTCCTGGTCTCCCTCCTGCTTTGCTTCTTGTCTTCTTCTCTCTTCATTGGTCATCCAAGGAAAGCCACCTGCCTTCTCCGACAGACAGTTTTCAGCATCATCTTCTCAGTTGCTGTTTCTTCTCTCTTGGCCAAAACCATCACAGTGGTGCTGGCTTTTCTGGCCACAAAGCCAGGAAACCAAATGAAGAGATGGTTGGGGAAGAGCTTGGCCAACTCCATCATCCTTTCTTCTTCTGCTGTCCAAATTGTCATCTGCTCCATCTGGTTGGCGGTTTGTCCCCCCTTTCCTGAATCTGATCTCCACTCCCAGCATGGAGAGATCATCCTGCAATGCAACGAAGGTGCTGTTGTCATGTTCTACGTCACCCTCAGCTACATGGGTTTCCTAGCTGCTATATGCTTCACGGTGGCTTTCCTGGCCAGGAATCTGCCTGGGGCCTTCAACGAAGCCAAGCTGATCACCTTCAGCATGCTGGTCTTCTGCAGTGTCTGGGTGACCTTTGTCCCCACCTACCTGAGCACCAAAGGGAAATACATGGTGGCTGTTCAGATATTTTCCATCCTGGCCTCCAGTGCTGGTCTTCTGGGCTGCATCTTCATCCCTAAGTGCTACATTATCCTTGTAAGACCAGACCTGAACACAAAGGAGCATCTCACAGCCAGAACAAATGTAAAAACATGATATATAACACCATTGTGATATTGGAAAAATTATTAATGTGATGTTCATTTGATTTCCATTTAGATAGTATGTAGGAGTCAAAGAAAAACATATCTATATGTTTCAAAGTGGGAAATTGTTGAACAATTCGAATTCTTGCAGCTCCGTCCCCTTTCAATAAATCTTGCTCTGTAAAATTCAGAGGAATTCAGCTGTTCAGCAACAGCTACTGAATGTGAAAGCTTATAGAAAAAAATGTGGGCACTTGTTACTATTGACAACAGCTAAAAGTGTTTGTGAGAGAGAATGAGTAGGAAAAGAGATCAGGATGAAGCTGTTGGCACCAAGTACCAGCCTGGTTGCCTGATCCTCTCCATGAAAATGCCAGAATTGTGTGAAATTCCAGGTTTGATCAGTTCTCAGCTTGGAAAGGAAATCTTGATTCCTCTTATATAATTCTTTCCTTTTAAAAAGGTTTTTTATTTTATATAATTCTTCCATGATTTCCTGATAAAACCTCCATTGCAGAAAGTGTTCAGCAGAACAGCTCTTTGGGATTTCAGTTTGAGATTCTTATTTTTATGTTTCTGTACTTTGCACCAAAATTAAAAAAAAATTAAGTAAATTTAAAAAAAAGTTTTGTAATTAATTTTCCACTTTTTTTCTTTCAAGCAGAGAAATAAAATAGCAGTTTTCAGATCCTTCAATTTTTCACTCTACAATATCTGCCTAAAGCATTTTCTCTGCTCCTCTTCCAAGCTTGTCTTGTTGGTGAAGGACAGGAGAAGATTTCCAGAGAAAGGAGACCTTGAGACTCTCCCCAGGAGGAGGTTGAAGGGATTCTCTCTAAAAGTAGGTCACAAAAATTAAATGCTGCATAATATTCATCCAGGTCCAAGAAGGGGTTGAATAAGGGGGGGAACCAGGGGGGGAGGATTCAAGTAATTTAACAACCTGTTCTCTGCCCTAATGATTTCTTCCAACAACCAGTTTGCGAAACTGCTCAGAAAGTTAACAACCGGTTCTCCCGAATTGGTGTGATCTGGCTGAATCTCACCACTGATGGGAACATATAGATTTATGGAAGAGGCTCCCATGGAAGCTGTTCTGCTCTCCAACCACACAGATTGCTGATCAATTGGGAATCAATGTTTAGGTCTCAAAATGGCCCCTAATAGCGAATGGAATCCCTTTGCAACTTTCATTTTAAGGAGATAAGAAAAGCTCTGATGGATCAGTTGAAGTTCAGTCCAAGATGCGCAGTAACCACAGAAATCCCTCTGGTTCTCCCACAAGCAGAAGATGGAGACTTATGGCTTTGCCCAACATGGAACAGGCATTTCCCCTCGATTTCACTTTCCTCCATCTCATCATACAGGATTGTACACTCAGCCATCTAACATTCTAGGAACCCCCAATTCTGGCATCCCACATTAATCTGAGATTAATTTTTTGCAAGTTTCATACTCCCAATCAAAAAACACTAAGGCAGGACTGGAACTTAGGAGTCTCCTGGTGATTGGTCCAAAGTCATCCAGGATGTTCATACCGTAAGGGAGGATTAGAACTCTGAGCCAGATGATTTTCATGACTAAGTGAGGATTAGATATTAAAGCACCCCAAAACGATCAAGGTGGGTGAGGATGAACGAAGGGGGAACAAAGAGGATTGTTAAATTAAGGAGCGTACATAAGTGCACCAGTGTGCCTTCCGTCCCCTGTCCAATTGTCTCTCCTTATCTCATTTATCTTTGCTTCCTTTCAAATATGTTCACCTATACTTTTATATCTTTTCTTCTATTCTTTTCTTTATTTATATTGTTACATATCTATTCTCTTCAATGTGTATTATGTATTGGACTAAATAAACAAATAAAAAAATAAAATAAAGTAAAGTAAAATAAATAAATAAAATAAATAAATAAATGAATAAAAATTAGGTAGACCGAGTAATGAAATTATTTTTTTACCGGGTGTGTTTGTGTGGAGATGTTTTTGATTGAAGAGTTTGGTTGGTTGGGTCGTGTTTATTGTGCTCTCACCTGGGTTTGCTTTCAAGAACATCCGAGCAAGGTAGCTTCCTTTCCTTTCCTTCCCTTTCCTTTCTGTGGAGACAGAATAGCGCCCAGTAGTGGCTGGCAAACCATGCTAGATATATGCGACATTCTGTGATAAGCTCTCTGACCTGTATGATCCTTTGTCTATGTGACTTTCTGTAAGCACCAGATCAACACTTAGGCTGATACGTGACATTCCATACATTTCTCCCTCATGCTTCCTTATCAGTTGCAGGCAGCTCTGGAGGAGACCTCCATAAAGCATGTAGGCAATGGCTTTAAGGAACAACATCAATTGATCATTCACTGTCCACGAGGCAAACATGAGGCAACCCATGCATTGAACCAGCCAATGAGATTCTGTATTCTCTAATATCCAATTAGATGTAACTTGATGACTAATGGCACTGGATGATAATTAAAAGGAAGGGCCAGGCTTTGTCATGGAGGAGTGCCTTCTCAGATGATACGATTCTTGCCTCCTGCCTTCTTATTGACAACATTTTCCTTTCCTTTCCTTTCTTTCTTTATTTGTTTGTTTGTTTGTCTGTCAAACAAGTATAGTATTATAGTACATATTAACGTAACATAACATAGCATAAGTAGAACGTAGTAATAGAAAGGATAATCAGACAGTAGGACAGGGACATTAGGCACATAAGTGCACTTCTGCACGCCCCTTACAGACCTCTTAGAAAAGGGGAGAGGTCAATTGTACATAATGTAAGGTTGAAGATTTTGGGGTTGGGGGAAGCAACAACAGAGTCAGGTAATGAGTTCCAGGCAGTGACCACTCTATTCCTTTCCTTTCCCTTTCTTTCCTTTTTCTTTTTCTTCTCCTCTTTATTCCACTCTTTTTCTCTCACTCTCTTCCCCCTTTTTTGTTTCTTTACTACCTTTATTTTCTATTTTATGCGATGATAATAATAAAAAATAATAAAGGTTTGTTTTAGGACCACTTCTTATTCCACAGCTAGAATATGCAAAATTTCGCTGGGGAAAAACAGGCAAAATTTCTTCCTCACCCACAAAGGGGGTGGGGGGTGTTTCCTTCAAATCTTGGGTTGTGGGGTGGAGAATTGGAAGGAGCCGGTTCCTTTAGATGTTGTGGGCAAGAGAGACGCCTGTTTCCATGAAGGAAATCGGGTTTGTCTCCCGTAAAGTGAAGCTGTGCCTTTCCCAAGAGAGCTGAACTCTTGTAGGGGGAGGCTGGGGGGAGGATCTGGCTGATCTAGGAGGGATCCCTGAAGATCCCCTCTGCCTCCTCCTGATTTAGCTTCTCTTCAGACTGGGGGGTGTCTGTGACCTCCAAGTCCTCGCTGGCTGAGGGGCTTCCCCTCCCCCCCGTCATCCAGTGCGATAACTTTTCCTTTGGCAGAATCTTCATCTGGGAAATGAAACAGGTGTTTGCGTCTGTGTGTTTGTTTGATTGTGTATGTGTGTCTGTGTGTCCTGCCAGTCGCTTCCAGCAGTCCGCAGAGATCTGGTGTCCTTGATCGCTTTGGGGAGTTTTTTGTCCTCCCTTGGTAGTTATCACCTACCTTCACCCTCTCTTTTTCTCCTTCTCCCACTCTCCCTCCTTCCCTCCCTCACTCTTTTTCTTTCTCTCTTCATTCCTTCCTCTCTTTTTCCCCTTTCTCTCTCTCTCTCTTCCTTCTTCCCTTTCTTTCTCTTTTCTTTCCTCTCTTTCTCTCTCTCTCCCACTCTCCCTCCCTCTCTCTGTGTCACACACAAACAAGCACAAGCAGTTAGCAGCCTGTGGGGAGATATTTGGGGGAGGGGGCGCAACGAAATCTGCAATGCCCCCTTATCTTGTTGGTTGGTTGGAGAAGCGAGGCAGGTGGAAGGGAAGGTCCTTCTGCAAAAAAAAAAAAAGTCTCAGAGCTGCTGTAGTCAGACCGGGCTCTGGACTGGAAAGCAGAGAGAGGGAGGGAGGGAGGCTACCCCTTCCCCTTTCTTCTCCTAAAAAGTTCATACACAGGGGAGGAGAGGGAGGGAGGTTATAAAGCACAAGGAATGAAGAATGGGATGGGAGGGGATGCAATTTTGTTTTAGAATCGCTGAACCAGAACAGATTCTATGAAGTGGAGAAGTTGTCTGGAGCCCTTCCCATCCCGGGGGGAAAAGAAAGGCTGGCTCCAACTCCAACCTCCCCCAAATCTCCTGGACCACAAAACCCATCACTCACTCTTCAGACCTCCCCCTCCCTGGGAAATCCAGCGCTCCTTTCTCACGGGGGTGGGAGGGGCAGTCACCTTCGAGACTCCCCCACCAAGAGTCTCTGCCAAAGGAGAGACTCAGAAAGGTCCCCTGGTGACCTCCCTGCAGTTCCCCCCAAAGCGCCAAGCTGCCCCCCCCAAGCCCCCTCACCAGGGTTGGGCATCAAGGACCACGGTGGGTGCAGAAGCCGAATCTCACTGCCCCAGCCAGCGGCAATAGCACCCCCCCACACTAGGTGGGCCCAGAAAGCCCACGCTCTGGGCCCCCCTTCCTTGAGGATATCTTCTCGCTGGTGGCTTCTGGGTGTGATTGACAGGGTGCCTCTGCTGCTGCAGCCAGGGGCAGTGGCTGTGGTCAATCCCACCTGGGAGCCCCCAGCAGGAAGAAGGTGGGCCCAGGCTGCCTGAGGTAAAAGACCCTGCCTTTCCTCCCTTCTTCCTTCCCTCGTTCTCTCGGGGGGGTGGGGGGAGGTACAGCCCCGGAACAAGGAACCTTTTTGGCTGCAGGCAAGGAATCTTTCTCCCAAACTCCCTCAGAAATGAGTCTTCAGCCTGCACAGCCTTCTCGGAGTGAAAATGGAGAAGTGGGTGACAGAAATTACAGAGACAGAAATAGAATTTAGCCCCAAAGGCTTCTTACTTGGAATCTGGAATATAAAAATATCCCAGACATATATACTGTATTATATTTAGTCACACACATAATCACCACAACTAGAGTAGTTTATGCCCAGATCTGGAAAAATAAAAATATACCCTCAGAAGGTCAAATTATTGAAAAGGTATACAGATGTGCAGAATTGGATGAGATGACAAGGGATATTAAAGGAACAAAGTAATAATAATAATAATAATAATAATAATAATAATAATAATAATAATACTAATAATTTATTAGACTTGTATGCCACCCCTCTCCCAAGATTCGGAGCGGATAAAGATAATGAAACCATTAAAATATGGGAGAAAGTGGATTCAAAAAAGATACGAGATAGAATGTTAACTTCAGACTATAGATGTAGCGAAATATTTAACAACCTTTTCTTCAAAGGGCTTATTGTAAATACATATGTATATACTCACAATTTTTTTTCTATTTTAATATACAGTATTTCTTTTTGGATTGAAGTAAGTTTCCCATTTTCTGTGAAGACAAATGATAATTGTATATTAAAAAACGGGCAATGATCTGTAAATAGAAGTTTTCTTTCCGTACCAAAAACAATAAATAAAACATTAAAAAAGAAAAGAAAAAGGAGAGAGATTCCTTGCAAGGCAGCGTGCAGCCAAGATGGCCGTTGTCTTGGTGCGGGGCCTTGACGTGCACTTTCTCCGCCCCTCCGCCCGAGAGGTTTCTGCTCGGCGGGGATGGCTGAAGCCGCTGCGGATGTTGCTGCTGCCGGCGCCTGCGGAAGCGCCTACCGCCCCCTGCAGGCCAAGCTCAGCTGCGGGGAGAGCAGCGTCTCCCAGGACTGCTCTCAACATGGCTGCCTGGCGCCTCGTTGGAGGAAGAGTAAGCGGAGCCCGGCGTGGGGGGAGTCCAGGCAAGGGTCCCGGCGAGGCTCCCCTCCCCAGGAAGAGTCCAGCTCAGTCGGCGTCCGCCTCTCCCCCCTCCCCACCTCCAGTTTGAACTCCGGCTCTGTGGCTTCCAAACCCCCAGCCAGGCCAGCAGCCAATCTATGATTGCGCTTCCTTCTCTATGGTCAGTGGAAGCCTCCTCTTCTCTTCCCCCCCACCTCCTGCACCCCAACCATGATGAGGCCAAAGGTATTCTTTCCGGGGAAACGCAGACGCGCTCCTGGGCGGTGACTACTTCGGGCTACGATTTTACGCATGCGCAGAAAACTGAAGTGTGGGCGCATGCGCTCCCTTCTCATCGTTCCAGTAAGGCGGCGAATGCCGATCCTAGGTAGAGGCAGATGTTGTGTGGTTGGAGGGTTGGACTAGGTGATCTGCAAGGTCCCTTCCAACTCTGTTGATGTGTTCATCTGAACCGGCTGAATTGCCTGGCCCCTCCTTTGCCTGGCCCTGCCCTGCCTCCCCCCTCCCCCCATAAAACGACCTGTCTCAAGATCCCGTAGATCCCTTTGGCTGAGGCAGTGGGATTCCCCGCCGGTTCCCCCTCTGTGTCAAGCGAAGGAATCGTGGAAAGGCTGCTGAGCCCAGAACGGGGCTTCTTCGAAATTAGGAATTGTGAGACTCGAGAAAAGAGAAGGACCAATGGTAATAATGCCTTGTGCTGCGTCATCGGTCTCTGGGCAGACTCTCCCTCGACTTCACCCCCTGGAGGAGAGTTCTGCCCGGAGAATAAGCCAAGATCCCCCCTCCCTCCCCCTCCCCGTCTCTCCGCTTCTCTTTCTCCTCCTTCAGGTGAAGCCACAAAGGACTCTGCCCAGAAACCGATGACGCTCGAGCAGGGAGAATTCCCATTGGTGCTGTCCCTCGTTCTGTCCCCTCCCACCTCCAACGGCCGAGATAAACGTTTCTCCGCCCCCCACCCCCACCCCCGCAGAACCTGGGATTCTTCCTCGGGCTGGAAGCATCTGTCTACACACACATAGACACGCACAGAGAAACGTTTCATTTCTATTCTATCTTCCTTCCTTTCCTTTCCCTTTCTTTTTCCTTTCCCTTTCTTTTCCTCTTTCTTCCCCCCTTTTCCCACTTTCTCGTTCCTTTACTACCTTTATTTTCTATTTTATGTTTTGATAATAAAAATAGTAAAAAGGAGCCTTTTGTTTTAGGAGCGCTTCTTGTTCCACGGCTGGAATATGCAAATTTCCCTGGGGAACATCTGTGAAATGAAATTTGTGTGTGCGTGTGCGTGTCTCAGGAGGCAAGGGAGGCCAGAAGGAGGGGCTAGGCACAGTCAATTCAGCCGGTTCAGATGAACACATCAACAGAATTGGAATAGGCCTTCAAGGTCATCTAGTCCAACCCTCGCTGTCCAAGCAACGGAACCTACATCTGCCTCTAGCTAGGATCGAACTCCCAACCTCCTAACCCGGGAGAGCCAGCTAAATCCCACCACTCCTCCTTTGCCTCTACTTTCTCTCCCCCTCCTTCCCTCATCTCTCTCCTCCCCCCCCCCAAGTAATTTTTTTCTATCCATTCCACAGACTTTGCCTGGGACTCTCCGGGGGTCTCTTTCAGCTTCTGACTCTCTATCATTAAAAAAAAATATTGAACAGTTTTAAAACATATAAATACAAATGTATGTTTCAAAAGACACCACATGACATCACTTAACACAACAAGACCTAAACAGTAAAAAATAATATTCATTTAGCAGTATTGTGTATTGGTATATTTCCTGTGTATCTGTAACACTTGTTTGTTAACTTATCTATATTCACATAATTCTTTAAACTCCAACTCATTGCAATTTTTTCTGTCTCATAACATCTTCTCTAAATATATTCACCTTGCACCTTATGTCCTATATACACCACTATCTATCTATCTATCTATCTATCTATCTATCTATCTATCTATCTATCTATATCTATCTATCTCTATCTATCTATCTATCTATCTATCTATCTATCTATCTATCTATCTATCTATCTATCTTTATATCTATCTGTCTGTCCTGTCTGTCTGTCTGTCTGTCTGTCTGTCTGTCTGTCTGTCTGTCTGTCTGTCTGTCTGTCTGTCTGTCTGTCTGTCTGTCTGTCTGTCTGTCTATCTATCTATCTATCTATCTATCTATCTATCTATCTATCTATCTATCTATCTATCTATCTATCTATTAGATTTGTATGCCGCCCCTCTCTGAGGACTCGGAGCGGCTACTTTGTGTCTATCTTCCATCCAATTATACCAATTATTCCACATTTTATAAAATTCTGTTTCCTCTTTATCGTGAATTTTCATCGCTAATTTACACATTTCCACGAATTCTAAAATTTTAGTTATTATCATTGAACTTGAAGGAATTGTTGCTGCTTTCCAGTATTGAACGTATGTGATTCTGGCTGCTGTTATTACCGTATATGTACCCTAAGATATCAATTATTGTTATTTATTTTCCCCTTTATAATTCCTAGTAATAATATTTCCAGTTTTAAATCTAGCCTCGGATTGGGGGGGTTAAATTGGGGGTGAGGGCGAAAGAGAAAGGCTTCTTTGCTTTTCCGTAGCCTTTGTCCTGGTTGCCCATCAAGGTGGGACCCTCAGCCTCCCTGATTAGCACCCAAGACGCTCCAGGCAAAGCTGCCGGCCGAGCCCTTGAAACCACTCCGGGAGAATCTCCGCAGATCTTTGGCCGCTTGAACTGGTTTCTCTTGCGGCTCCTCCGCCGCCTTTCTCGGGCGCTTTGCCCGCCCCTCGCCTGCTGCTCCCACGTTCCCTTCGGTTGCCTCCCGGGCTTTAAGCCCCCCCTCTTCTTCCTCCTCCTCTTCCTCCTCCCCTGCTCTCCTTCACCCACATGCAACACGCAACCACAACACTACACCAACAATACCCCAACCACTCCTTCATCTTATGAGTAGGGGAATCCCAGGTAAACACACACACACAAAATCAGGAGGGGTTCCCCAAATGCCCCCCCCGCCAGGCCCGCGCAGAGAACCCCCAGCAATGCCTCCAGCAGCTTCTTTCCTGGAGGGAAATCCTGGGTTGGAGGGAGGGGAGACAGGGGCCACTCACCCTTTGCTTCACGACGCTGGGGAGACCCCTTATAAAGGCCGGGTTCCTTCCTGGCGCTCCCGAAGAGCATCCAAACATTCCTGGCACCAAGTGGGAAAGAAATTCCCACGCTGGCTGGGATTGTGGCTCGGAGGAGATAGGAAGACCCCCCCCCGCTCCTTGCAAGCCCTCCCCCTCCCTCTCTCCCTTCCATAGCTGCCTGCCATCTGGTGGGACTCCCTTCCTGAGGATGCTCCTCCCGGCCCCTCTCTATCGCAGCCTCTTGGTGGGGGGGAGGGGGTGTCTCTGTGCAAAGGGTGGGGAGATGGGACGGACGCCGGGGGAAGCCTTTCCTCTCCACCCCCTCCGTGCCTTTTCATTAGGCTGGATAGCGAGAGAAACAGAGACAGATAAAAGGCGGACGCGCATGCTCAGTTCCCCCTTGAGGCTAAAGAGCTGCCAGGGATGCGCTCTCTACGAAGGGAGCCCCCTGGTGGTCGTCCACGTCCACAGCAGCCCCCCTTGCGAGCCGGAGGCAAGAGAGACTCCTTTGCATCTTTGGCGCCGCAATCCAAGCGGGATTGGGTGGAGGGAGTGGATGACGGGTCGCCAAGGGGCTCATTTCGGCTCACGAGAAAGGCCCAACGCCAACTGACACCGGGCAGTTAACGGACAGACTCCGCATCATCTATGCCTGATGGAGGCGCAACGCAAGTGTTAACACCAGAGAGGTGTGAAGTCCTAGAGCGGAAAGGAGTCCCGACTTCCTGCCTTCCTTGTAAAGATCCTCCCAAGTGGAATTTCTCCCCCGCCCCACCCATCCAGGAACTACTGTGGGAAATGTTCTCCCGCATGTTCCCTTGGTCCTCTGACGCGGCCGTTGTGCCCGCGAGGCTCCTCAGTCCTGGGGGGGGGGGGTTGGAAGTGAATACACGCCGTGGAGGGTGGAACAGGCAATCCGGCCAGGGGGACTTGGCGCCCCCCTTTTCCCTGTGCTGAATTGCTGGGGGTATTTGGCGTGCAGGCACTGATGGGAGCTTTTTGCCAGGAACTGGAGGCTTTTGAGGTTTTTGCAGGGGGGGTCACCAAGCGGTTTTTCTGGGTCTTCCCCCTTTGGCAGAGACTCTTTGGGGGGAGTCCTAAAGGTGCTGCTAAAATAAGGTGACCAGATTATCACATTGGTAAAGCAGAACACCATTGGTGTGTATGTGTTGGGTTCCTTAATTAAAAAATTATTCTATTAAATAAATAAGTTACCTAAATTATCTGAGATAAGTCAAGCTATTTTCCAAAGCACCTGAGGATAAGACTAGAAGGAATGTGTGGAAACTAAACAAGGAGAGGACTATGGAGAAAATTTCTGACAGAACAATGGATTAATCCGTGGAACAGCCTGCCACCAGAAGTTGTAAATGCTCCAACATTGACAGTTTTTAAGAAGATGTTGGATACTCATTTGTCTGTAGTAGTGTAGGGTTTCCTGCCTAAGCAGGGGATTAGACTATAAGACCTCCAAGATTCCTTCCAACTCTGTTGATATTATTATTGTGTAATTTTTCCTTCCAAAATGGTTATTTCCTGAACCTTTCCATTTTGGGGCCTACTACTACCTCCCCTTTCTAAATATATTCCTCAGTATCTTTTAAAAAAAATTCCTTCTTTTATCATAACTAAAAACCTCTAAAATATTTTTAGGAATGTAATCAAATCTGTTATCTTCATTACAATATCATAATTTTCTTAATAATTGGGATTTCATATATTATTTCAAAACAATTGCTTAAATCAAACTTCCATGTGATAAATATTCATATTCTCCATTTAAAACATATTTCATAAGTTAAAAGAAAAGGATTTAGGGGTAGTGATTTCTGACAGTCTCAAAATGGGTGAACAGTGCAGTCAGGCGGTAGGGAAAGCAAGTAGGATGCTTGGCTGCATAGCTAGAGGTATAACAAGCAGGAAGAGGGAGATTATGATCCCACTATATAGAATGCTGGTGAGACCACATTTGGAATACTGTGTTCAGTTCTGGAGACCTCACCTACAAAAAGATATTGACAAAATTGAACGGGTCCAAAGACGGGCTACAAGAATGGTGGAAGGTCTTAAGCATAAAACGTATCAGGAAAAACTTAATGAACTCAATCTGTATAGTCTGGAGGACAGAAGGAAAAGGGGGGACATGATCGAAACATTTAAATGTATATTAAAGGGTTAAATAAGGTCCAGGATGGAAGTGTTTTTAATAGGAAAGTAAACACAAGAACAAAGGGACACAATCTGAAGTTAGTTGGGAGAAAGATCAAAAGCAACATGAGAAAATATTATTTTACTGAAAGAGTAGTAGATCCTTGGAACAAACTTCCAGCAGACGTGGTAGATAAATCCACAGTAACTGAATTTAAACATGCCTGGGATAAACATATGTCCATCCTAAGATAAAATACAGAAAATAGTATAAGGGCAGACTAGATGGACCATGAGGTCTTTTTCTGCGTCAGACTTCTTTGTTTCTATGTTTCTAAAAGCATTACTATCTCGATAGATCAGTAAATAACAATTTGGGGTTACAAAATCATTAATTATAACATCTTTCTTCTACAAGATGATATTTATCTTGCATAAGGAGAAACCACACAATAAAGGTAAATATATTCTATTACACACACGCAGGGTAATGGATGACAGATGGAGGGGTCCTTGGGAGGCAGAACCCACAGCCACTTCATCTTGTCGAAGTTGAGGTTGAGCCTCTTAGCACCTATCCAGACCCTAACAGCCTCCAGACACTGGCACATCACTTCCACTGCTTCATTGAGTGGACATTATTATACACTCATCCAGTGGTAGGCAAAGTTGGCTCTTCTATAACTTGTGGACTTCAACTCCCAGAATTCCTGAGCCAATCATGCTAGCAAACTTAAACACCATTAACTCCATTAAACCTTAAACACGACCTAAGAATAGTCCATAAAATGGGCTACAACCCTAACCCTAACCCTATAGGGCTACAAATAAAATAAAATAAAATGGGCTACAATGTCCTTCCTGCCAAGGACCACTTCAGCTTCAACCACAACAACACACGAGCACACAACAGATATAAACTCAAAGTAAACCACTCTAAACTCAACTGTAGGAAATACGACTTTAGTAATCGAGTTGTTAATGCCTGGAACTCAATACCTGATTCTGTAGTATCATCACCTAACCCCCCAAACTTTACCCTTAGACTATCCACTGTTGACCTCTCCCGATTCCTCAGAGGTCAGAAAGGATTCAGATGGTGGTTCTGGTGATGCAACATCCTGAACGCAGAAGCCAAACCATACACAGACCCCAAAGATAACAATGTCACTTTCCAGGGTCTCCAAGGAACTTTGGTGGACTCTCACTGGATGGCCGCACCAGTTCTCTATTTCTTTATGTAAACATCAAATTATAATTTAATCATATCTATATTTTGAATTATTGCATTTTGTTCAATTTAATTTTAGAATGTATTTTATTCCAACTTCATCTTAAGCCATATTTTATTCCAATTTCATTTTAAATTGTATTATATTATATTCAATTTTAAATTATTTTATCAAATTTTAATAATAATTTGTTTCTGGAACTTTGCACTTTGATATGGCCCAAGAGCTAATCAATAAAAACTCATATTATGTCAAACCATGACTATTATAGAATATTTATTTGGAGGTAGGAAAACTGTTGAGAATTTAATATCAAATTCTGGAAGAAAAAATGGGGTTGCTATCTAAAAGTTCTCAGTTTTTGTTCCAAATTTTTGCATCTTTTTGTGCAATTAGTTGGAGATTTTTCTATTGTGTTTCTTTCAATTACAAAGAACAGAGAGAAATTAGACTCATTGTGTTTTTTTACTTGAAACTCTTAAATAATATTAAATATAATTTCATGCATTAGTGTGCAGTTGTTCATATAATAATTCATTTATCCTATTTCTGCTATGATAATCAGAAGCTTCTCCTTACAGGGAAAAAAAGGTGCAACCATTTATCAGGTATATTAGAAATGATCAGGGAGACGGACAGATCAGGAAATGTTTACACAGCCACATTTGTCAACTTTTTGATTGTTATTTTTCCACCTAAAAGATTTCAAATAGATTTTCAGTTAAATTGAATAGCTTACTTATTGTACTAAAGGTGGAGGGAAAAGTTTGATTTTTTGGTTTGATTTTTAAAATTTGGTTTGATTTTTTAAATTTGCATCTCAGAAACATCTCTGCAGACTTTCTATGTCCACCATGAAGGTGGTCCTTGAGTTGCAACTACAGTGGAGCCAAAATTATCTGTTGCTAAGCGAGACCGATGTTTTTTTTAATTATTATTATTATAAATTTTATTTACAAATATACAAAACATAAAAAGAATAATCAAAACAGATAACGGTTAAATCTTAGTATAGTATACTATATAACAGTTTATAAACTCGGGATGTGACTCACACGGAATGTGACGTGAACCTGGCTTCCCCATTGACTTTGCTTGTCAGGAGGTCCCAAAAGGGGATCACATGACTCCCAGACACTGTGACCGTCAGAAATGTGGGTCAGCCGCAAAGCATCGGAATGTCAATCACGTGACCCTGGGGATGCTGCAAGGGTCATAAGGGTGGACAATGGTCCTGAGTCCCTTCTTTCTACAAACGGTCTCTGAGGGAACAGTCGTCAGTTGAGGGCTGCCTGGATTGATGCCCCCAAGGCGCCTCTAGACCGAAAGGCCTTTTCCTCACAGGGGCCACACAAGGCCCAAAGCCCTTCAAGACGCTTCCCAGAGGAAGGGGGGACAGAGGCAGGAGGGGGGGAAGGCCTCCCTTCTCCCCAATCTGTGGCCATCCCCGGACCCCAAATAGTCGCCACTGGCAAAAATAGTCAGATTGCATTGAGACATGTTTCTTAAGTTTAAGACATTGCATTCGGAGAAATGTAGTGAAATTGCACTCTGGATAAGTATTTCTCCATGTGTCCACATCTGCATATTCTTATATCTATTTATTTATTTCTAAACAAACATGTTCAAAAGGCCTTCTGAGAATGGGCCTAAAAAAAACATGAGATGGGTCTTTGTCAGCTTTAGTTGTCCAACTCACTGCCTGAGGAGGTCAGTTTTGACTTAACAGCCAGAGCACAGACTGCCCCTACAGGCAGTGAGATGGACAGCTAAAGCATGGAAAAGCCCAGGAAAATAAGGTCCCTGAGTGCTTACTGTGGAATTGTGGGAGTTGAAGTCCACTCATCTTCAAGTTGCTAAGCTAGCCAGTTTTTTTCTAACTTCTCTATGGGTTTGTGTGTGTGTGTGTGTCTATTTGTGTGGCTGTATGTGTGTGTGTTTGAGAGAGAAAAGTTCTGGCAACTAGTTTTTCACCAAAGTTGCATCAGCCCTTTTGTGTGGAGCTTTGAGCTTTAATGTTCAAAATAAAGTTAAATACATGTTGGCTTTAACTCAGCAGGCAGCTATTTCAGATCTGTGAGATGCTCTGGCATTAACTGGCCCCTGGGATTTTGTCTTTATGCCAAAAGATCTGAGATTTATTTGTTTCTTCAGCCACAGTTGCCGTGTATTCCCTCCAGGGTCAGTTTCAAGCATGAAGCTCCCAAACCTTTCAATTCTAGATGACCAATTTAATTCCATCTCTGCTCCTGCCATTATGAGCCATATGGGGATTATTTCCCTTTCATTCCTCTCCTGAGAATTCCCCAAAAGTTGAATTATCCAGGTATCCCTCCTGAGTGGGTGAATTATGATCAATGTTTCAGCTCTGCTCTTGGGCTGAATCCTCCGGGGGAGACTTTGGGCAGAGAAATATGGAGTTTCAAGACAGGCAGAATCTGTACTCTTGCAGGTACATCTCTCTCCTTTCCAGGTGAAGCTGTGTTTCAATCAGGAAAGCAACTGCATCATATTCCACCTTCTGAAATCCTTTGAATCCTTCTAATTCTTCTTTAAGAACAGGAAGGAGAGTGATTGTGTCACCCCATGAATTATGCTCCTGCTTCTGCTTCTCATACCGCTCTTGTTCCATACAGACTCTGGGAAGCTGAGAAGGAAATGCCCACTGAGTTTCGAGCACCAGGATGGAAAACAACCACAGAGCTTTTACAGCCCAGGAGACCATCACATTGGTATAGTCATCACTGGAGATGACACATTGCATGCAAAGCGGCTTTTCAACATGGCTCCTTCTCTTCAGTTTGTTTTCTATGATCTGTAAGTCATTCTAACATTCTCCTTCTTTTCTGTCCCCCTCCCCCGCCATTTATTCCTATATTGAAGAATATGTCTAATTTCCTGAATGATTTTGATTTCCACAGCTTCCCACTTTTGTCTGATTTTGTGAAAGAGACTGAAATCCAAAAAGGTATCTGACAAAAAGCTGAAAGGGCTGCAGATTATTGTCCTCTCTCTGTTCAATCTTTAATTTATCACTTGAATAATCAATTTTATTTGAAGTAGAGGGGGAATCAGTTGTAGTTGCCCTACCTCAGCCAATTTCCATACTTCTGTAACTGATCATAAAATACCAGTGTAGCAGAATACTTTTCACAACCATGTATACTTTTTAAAACCATGTATACTTTTTAAAACCATGTACACCTTTTACAAACTTCAAACTTGACAGCTTTAAGACTTGTAGACTTCAACTCCCAGAATTCCAGTCATGCTAGTTCAGAAATGTGGAGTGTTGGTGCAACATGGGCATGCCTTGGGAAGCCCATGATTGCTCTCGCAGCTGCATTCTGCACGATCTGAAGTTTCCGAACACTTTCAAAGGTAGCCCCATGTAGAGAGCATTACAGTAGTCGAACCTCGAGGTGATGAGGGCATGAGTGACTGTGAGCAGTGACTCCCGGTCCAGATAGGACCGCAACTGGTGCACCAGGCAAACCTGGGCAAACGCCCCCCTCACCACAGCTGAAAAATGTTTCTCTAATGTGAGCTGTGGATTGAGAAGGACACCCAAGTTGCGGACCCTCTCTGAGGGGGTCAATAATCCCCCCCCAGGGTTATGGATGGACAGATGGAATTGTCCCTGGGAGGCAGAACCCACAGCCACTCCATCTTATCCAGGTTGAGTTTGAGTCTGTTGACACCCATCCAGACCCCAACAGCCTCCAGGCACCGGCACATCACTTCCACTGCTTCGTTGACTGGACATGGTGTGGAGATGTATAACTTGGTATCATCCGCATACTGATGATACCTCACCCCATGCCTCCGGATGATCTCACCCAGTGGTTTCATGTAGATACCCCACAAGGGAGTAACCTCAAGGTCGACCTCTGATCCCCCACTAACACTGACTGCGACCGACCGGAGAGGTAGGAGGAGAACCACTGGAGAACAGTGCCTCCCACTCCCAACCCCTCCAGCCAGCGCAGAAGGATACCATGGTCGATAGTATTGAAAGCTGCTGAGAGGTCAAGAAGCACCAGGACAGAGGACAAGCCCCTGTCCCAGGCCCGCCAGAGATCATCCATCAATGCGACCAAAGCAGTTTCCATGCTGTAGCCGGGCCTGAATCCAGACTGCTGGGGACCTAGATAATCGGCTTCTTCCAAGGACTGCTGGAGTTAGAGCACCACCACCTTCTCGACAACCTACACCATAAAGGGAAGGTTGGAGACTGGACGGTAGTTATTAAGCTGGGCTGGGTCCAGGGAAGGCTTCTTGAGGAGGGGATGCACAAGTGCCTCCTTATAAGGAGCCAGAAAGGACCCCCTCCCCAAGGAGGCATTGACAATCTCCTGGACCCAGCTCCATGTCACCTCCCTGCTGGCCAAAACCAGCCAGGAGGGATACGGATCCAGTAAGCAGGTGGCGGAACTCACAGCTCCAATGGCCTTGTCCACTTCATCAGGTGTCACCAGATCAAACTCTTCCCAGACAGGTGGACAAGTACGTGCCCCAGTCACCTCGACTGACTCGTTGTCAGTCGACTCTGTTATCCAATTGGAGTCGAGGTCCAACCGGATCCGAGAGATTTTATCAGCGAAAAACATATTAAAATCCTTGGCACTACTCTGCAAGGGCTCCCCAACTCCCCCCTGGTTAAGAAGGGAGCGGGTCACCCTAAACAGAGCGGCCAGGTGGGATTCCGCTGATGCAATCAAGGCGGCATGATACGCGCATCTTGCCTCCTTGAGCGCCCCTTTGAAAGTGTTAATATGAGCTCTTACAAGTATTCCATCGGATTCGGACTTACTCTTCCTCCATCACTTCTCTAGACGTCTCTTCTGGTGTTTCAACTCCCGGAGCTCCTCGTTGAACCATGGAGCTCTACAGGGTCTAGTGCTGCAGAGAGGTCGCAACGGCGCAATCCGGTCAAGAGCCTCCGCTGCAGCCTTGTTCCAGGCCTCAGCAAGAGACTCCGCTGAACTGTGGATGAGTGCATCTGAAATAACCCCAAGCGCCCTCTGAAAGCCCTGTGGGTCCATCAGGCGTCTGGGGCGGAACTGTCTAATCGGTTCCACCTCTCTGCGGGGAAGGATTGGAGCCAGGAAGTCAAGCTGTAATAGAAAATGGTCTGACCATGACAAAGGCAACACCTTTAAGCCCCTATTATTATTTATTTATTTATTTATTATTTATTTATTAGATTTGTATGCTGCCCCTCTCCGTAGACTCGGGGTGGCTCACAACATAATAAAACAGTTCATAACAAATTAATAATTTGCAATTTAAAATATTTTAAAAAACCCCACTATTAAGCAGACATACGTACAAACATACCATACATAAATTGTATAGGCCTGGGGGAGATATCTCAGCTCCCCCATGCCTGACAACAAAGGTGGGTTTTGAGGAGTTTACAAAAGGCAAGGAGAGTGGGGGCAGTTCTAATCTCTGGGGGGAGCTGGTTCCAGAGAAGGCTCTTCCCCTGGGGCCCACCAAATGACATTGTTTAGTTGACGGGACCCAGAGAAGGCCCACTCTGTGGGACCTAATCAGTTGTTGGGATTCGTGCTGCAGAAGGCGGTCTCGGAGATATTCTGGTCCGATGCCATGAAGGGCTTTATAGCTCATAACCAACACTTTGAATTGTGACTGGAAATTGATCGGCAACCAATGCAGACTGCGGAGTGTTGGTGTAACATGGGCATACCTTGGGAAGCCCATGACTGCTCTCGCAGCTGCATTCTGCACGATCTGAAGTTTCCGAACCCTTTTCAAAGGTAGCCCCATGTAGAGAGCATTACAGTAGTTGAACCTCGAGGTGATGAGGGCATGAGTGACTGTGAGCAATGAGTCCCGGTCCAGACAGGGCCGCAACTGGTGCACCAGGCGAACCTGGGCAAACGTCCCCCTCGCCACAGCTGAAAGAGGGTTCTCTAATGTGAGCTGTGGATCGAGGAGGACGCCTAAGTTGCGGACCCTCTCTCAGGGGGTCAACAGTTCCCCCCCCCCCAGGGTGATGGACGGACAGATGGAATTGCCTCTGGGAGGCAGAACCCACAGCCACTCCGTCTTGTCCAGGTTGAGTTTGAGTCTGTTGACACCCATCCAGACCCCAACAGCCTCCAGGCACCGGCACATCACTTCCACTGCTTCGTTGACTGGGCATGGGGTGGAGATGTGCAACTGAATATCATCTGCGTACTGATGATACCTCACCCCATGCCCTTTGATGATCTCACCAAGTGGTTTCATGTAGATATTGAATAGTAGGGGGGAGAGGACTGACCCCTGAGGCACCCCACAAGGGAGTAACCTTGAGGTCGACCTATGACCCCCCACCAACACCGACTGCGACCGACCGGAGAGGTAGGAGGAGAACCACTGAAGAACAGTGCCTCCCACTCCCAACCCCTTGAATTGGTGCAGAAGGATACAATGGTCGATGGTATCGAATGCCGCTGAGAGATCGAGAAGCACCAGGACAGAGGATAAACCCCTGTCCCGGGCCCGCCAGAGATCATCCATCAATGTGACCAAAGCAGTTTCCGTGCTGTAGCTGGGCCTGAATCCTGACTGCTGAGGCCCTAGATAATATCCCTAGAGAAGCTTGTTATTCGCCCACCCCCTTTTTCTCTCTCTCTCTCTTTAAAAGAAAATAACCTGGTGGAAAGCTAGCCATCCCCATCTGAACTCAAACCCCAGCTGACCTCAGGTGCCTAACCTTCCTCAGATCTTCCTTACATTGCAAGTAGAGCAATGGAAAAAACCCTGCAAAGACTTAGGGCTTGGAAAACATTCTTCTTTGCAGAGAGTAACAGTGAAAGAGCTGGAAGAAACTTACTCAGAGCAAGATAGAGTAATGAAACGTACCCTGCAAAGACTTAGGGCTAGAAAACCTTCTTCACAGAGAGTAACAATGAAAGAGCTTGGGTACATTAATAGCACCTGGTTAGGGCTGGAAATAAATATCTGGAGCAGGTAAAGCAATGAAAAACCCCCCATACAAACACAGGTTTTGGAATACATTCTTGGCAGAGATTAACAATGAAAGAGCTTGCAAGCAGTAAAAGCTGGGAACATTGTTAGCACCTGGTGGGGGCTAGAAAGAAACATTTGGAGCAAATGGAGAATTAAAAAAAATCAAAGGCAGGATTTGGAATACATTCTTGGCAGAGATTAACAATGAAAGAGCCTTCAAGAGCCTGTAAGGTAAGAGCTGGGAAGACCGTTAGCAGTTAGTTAGGGATGGAAAAAAGCTACATTCAGTGTATAAGATGCACCCTAATTATCAGCCTATTTTAGGGAGGAAAAAGGTGTGTCTTATACACCAAAAATACGGTGTTTGTTGTTTGCTATCAATCATAATAACATTTTTTTTACAATAGGAATTTTTATGATTTTTCCTTTCGCTTAAAATTAATTTTCAACATTCAACTGATCAACAAGAATTCCCAGTTCCTGCACAACCTCACACTTGGCTGCAATATCCATGACAACTATATGAGCACTTTCCACACTTCAGATGCCTTGCTGGACATTCTCTCCACTGGAGAAGCCAATGTCCCCAACTACGGCTGTGGAAGGAAGGAGAACCTTCTGGCTCTTCTTGATAGAGCTGACAAGGATATCTCCATCCAGATGTCAACATTAGTAAGCACCTACAAAGTCCCTCAGGTTTGTGTGTGTTTTTCTCCATCTGGTAAGTGATGGATGATGGTGGATGAGCAACAGATGCAATCATGTCTTCTCCATTGAAATCAAGAGCTGCTTTTCTTCATATTAGCAAAAATGTCAATGTTTTACCCATTGTGTTCATGTTGAAATTAATTATAAAAGGCCTAAAATACAAGCAATATATTCCATGGAGAAGACATTCTACCAACCATTTAACTCATCAAAAAATATCCCTGGTTGTTGAGGCCTCTATTTGTATCTTAATTTTCACATATAAATAAGACCTGCCCTATCCACTCGGATTGAAGTTGGCAATGATAGCATTTTATTTATCTAAAATGTGGAATAAAAAGGACTGTAGCAATTATAGACCAGATGGACTAGCAGATATTGTGGCTAAAATTTATGCCATGATCCTCTTAGTTAAACTTGAAAAAATGCATTCCTGGCAGAAGAACCAGAAGGTTTTAGGTAGAGTTAAAAGCTATATAGACTTTATAAGAAATAATGCATTAGTTAATAATCATATATTGGCTCAAATTGGTCTTGAAATATCTAATCTATATCAGTGAGGTAAAAGAAAGTTTGTAGGCTTTCTAGATTCTAGTGCAACATTTGACTCAATGAACAGAGAAATATGATTGAGAAAATGGATTGCCCTCAAAATGGAACTCAGATTGTTGGCCCTGATCAAAGTCGTTGTTTGAGAGGGAGGTTTGGGCTCAATGGAGCCACGAGAAGAAGGAGGAAAGGAAAGATGCATATTTGAACCCTTGTTATTCAGTATAAATATGAATGACACTAGGAGTAATGCAGGATTAAAAAGAAGATCATAAATAAATAAATATTTCATTTTTTGAAAAAAATTAGTAAATTAGTTACCAGTGAAATGTAGTGCACATAGTATAAAGCACTTGGATTTCAGAAAGTCTTTAAAAGTAAACTAGAACCTACTTCTTGGTAAGCTAAAAATATGTGGGATAGAGAGCATCATGCCCAGATGGAGTCAGCCTGTGGTCCTCAATGGAACTACGTCTACATGGAGGGAAACCAGCAGTGGGGGACCCCAAGGTTCCATTTTAGGTCCAGGACTCTTCAACAACTTCAACAATGATTTGGATGAGAGGAGAAATGGGGAAATCATCAAATTTGAAGACAACACTAAAGTGACAGAAATACCCAAACCCCAGAACAGCGGTCCCCAAACTACGGCCCGCGGGCCGGATGCAGCCCGCTGATGCCATTTACCTGGCCCGCGGCAGCCTACAAGATTTTACCATCTATATACAGTACTAAGTTCCCGAATCTCCCCTCCACTCTGCTGCTGAGCGTCTGGCGGCGGCAAGGAAGAGGAAAGCCAGGGGGCGAGGAGGAAAGCACCCTATGGCAGAGCAGCAATAGTTCCTCTCCCTAAAGGCGAGAAAGAAATTGGCCAATTGCTTTCCACCCCGCCCCCTGGCTTTCCGCCTCCTCCTTCTCCAGAAGCCCTGCATGAGCGTCTGGAGGGGGCAGTAAACAAGCCATTATGATCCCCCTGCGCACTAACTTGTAAACGGCCATGCCATCCCGGATCGCAGGGAGGAGAGCTTTTCCCTGGCCAGGCGATGGCGAGGCCCTTCCGATGCTTGCTCACCACCCAGGCCCCGTGCTTGGAGCTGGGGGCGATGGGCCTAGCCTCGGCTTACTTGGCCCCGGCGCGGCCGAAGCCCCCAAGCTGAGCTTCCTTTGGCTTCCTTCGAGGCAAAGCTGCAAAGCTCACCTGCCACCTCGAAGGAAGCCAAAGGAAGCTCAGCTCAACGAGGACCGGCTGTTAGTCCCTTGAAGCTCAAGGGACCAAGAGCCGGTCTTTCTCGGGGCTGAATTGTTGCTGCCTCCGGGCGAAGGGATCTCCTCGGTGGGCGGCCTCGGAGGCTGCAGCAACGCAGCTCCGAAAAGGACCAGCTGTTGGTCCCTTGAAGCTGCCGCCCACTGGAGAGATCCCTTCGCCCGAACGGAGGTGGCGGTGGCGGGCTCAAGGGACCAAGAGCCGGTCTTTCTTGGGGATGAATTGTTGCAGCCTCCGAGGCCACCTCCGGGTGAAGGGATCTCCTCGGTGGGCGGCCTCGGAGGCTGCAGCAACACAGCTCCGAAAGGACCGGCTGTTGGTCCCTTGAACCCGCCGCCACCGCCGCCTCCATTCGGGCGAAGGGATCTCCGCAGTGGGTGGCTGCAGCTTCAAGGGACCAACAGCCGGTCCTTTTCGGAGCTGCATTGCTGCAGCCTCCGAGGCCGCCCACTGAGGAGATCCCTTTGCCCCGAGGCGGAGGCGGCCTCAGAGGCTGCAACAATTCAGCCCCGAGAAAGACCAGCTCTTGGTCCCGTCTTGGAGCTTCTGCTTGCAGACGACTGCCCCGCAGCATGTTGCAGGGGAGAAAAAAAAAGAAGAGAGGAAGGAAGAGAGAAGAAAAGGAGAGAGAGAGAAAGAAAGCAAGAGAGAGAGGGAGTGAAAACAAGTGAGAAGGGGAGGGAATGTGAGAGAGAAAAAGAGAAAAATGAGAAAATGATGGAGGGAAAGAAGGAGGGAGAGGGAAAAAAACAAATGAGGAAGAAGGAAAAAAAGGGTGAGGGAAGAGAGAAGTGGGAAGGAGGGAGGGAAAGATGGAGAAATGGAGGGAAAAAGAAGGAAGGAAAGGAAGAAGGAAGGAAGAAGAAATGGAGGGAACAAGGAAGGAAGGAAGAATGAAATGAATGGAGGGGCGGAGGAAGGAAGGACCTTTTGGGGGGGGTTGTAAATTTTTTTTAATTTTTCTCTCAACATACATTCAAACAATACAATGTACCATCTAATTTTCCTGAATAATATGTCAGTAACTAATATCAATCATCAAAAAAGTTGCAAAAGTTTCTTTTTCTAATGTTGTCATCCAGGTACATAATTTTCTTTTAATTAAATTCCCTCCTTAATGTTCCTTCAAAAAGTACAACACCAATTATATTTCTAACTTATTAACCATTATGCCAAAGTGCTTCCTTCTTTCTTTATATATTTTTCTATAAATATTTTTATACATTTTTCTATAAACCAAGAAAACCTTGTATAGCCAATCAGATGTTAACAAAAGAAAATTATAAACAAAACAAACATGTATGAATTTCAGACTTCTTCCCCCCCTCTAAATAGTACATTCCCATTTTGTTTTTTTACGTTAAAATAAGGTATGTGCAGTGTGCATAGGGATTTATTCATAGTTTTTTTTAATAGTCCGGCCCTCCAACAGTCTGAGGGACAGTGAACTGACCCCCTGTGTAAAAAGTTTGGGGACCCCTGCCCCAGAAGATAAGGTGAAGATCCAGATTGATCTACATAAACCTGAACCCTGGGCTTATGTAAAAAAATGAAATTTAATGTAAGAAATGTAAGGTTTTACACTTAGGCTAGAAAAACCAAATGTAAACTTTCAGATTAGGTGAAACCTATTTGAATTGCAGCAACTACGAGTGGGATCTTGGAGTCTTAGTGGACAATCACTTAAAAATGGACCATCAATGTGTGGCACCAGCCAAAGAAGCCAAAAACTTTTCCATCAACAGATGGATAAAATCAAGATCATGTGAAGCATTAGTATCGCTTTATAATGCCTTTGCAAGACCACACTTGGAATACTGCATCCAATTTTTATCACCATATTATAAAAAAGATATAGAAACAAAGATGATTGAGGGTCTGGAGATGAAAACTTATGAAGAACAGTTGCAGGAATTGGGTATGTCTAGTCTAGTGAAAAGGACTTTGAGTGACTGAGAGGAAAATGTAAAGATGGTTTATTTTGTATAAAGAAGGGAACCAAAGTGCAGCCATATTGTGATCAAGTTGTCTTTTATGCTCAAATGGCCTTTCCCCTGTACCATTAGATAACCATGTGTGCGAAGCAGTATTATGAACAAATATTGTATTTTTAGCTCATTGTGTGAAAAACAGGATATAAAAACTGGGCTAGTCCCTAAGTAAGAGGGAATAAAACATTAAGAACCTATGCCATTGCTCACGTCATGACTTATGGGTGTGTTCAGTATACTGGGAGTATTGTTGATTTGGTATAAAAATGGATGTGTGAAGATGTCAATTGCCTTCTTCAGGTGTGATTCTCTACCTGAGTTGGCCTCTCCTTGATTAACAAGATAGTAAACGTCTCTTCCTGTTCACCTGGCTCCTGTGTCATTATTTTTCCTTTTCTCACAGTGACATGGGACTGTTGGCTGCTGACCCAGCCAGCGGTGTTTGCGGCGGGGAATGGGTGACAAGGAGGCCGCCATGTTGTGGGCGGGGTGGGCGGTCTCGCGTGAGGGAGCGAGATCGCCCAGGTGACAAAAGTGGCACGCAGGCACCGGTTGGCTTGTTGACGGGCTGGGAGAGGGAGGTATATAGGAAGCCTCCTGCCGACGCCACCCCCTTTTGGCTGGCTCTGTGAAGCCAAAGACAGCCGCCCTCCCTCCCTCTGTTATAGGGTGCATATGATGGGTCGCCTCTTGGGGGTCCGAGTATGAATTTTTTGTGGTGAAGAAGAATTGGCTTCAAATTGGGCATTTTTTTCGCCTACTCCACTCTGTGAGTTAGAGGGTGGTTCGGGTGTGTTCTTCCACCTAGTTACATCAACACCCCCTGTAGTCACTTGGGGACCGGAAGGGGTGGAAAGACCCGTTGTACCTACCTGAACGGTCTTCTCGATGCACTGGAAGGAGAGTCCAACATGGGTATTTAACCAATCCTATTGGTAGAGACTGAGTAAAAAATTTACATAATAATAGGTACCGCCCCCTTGCAGTCCCCCCATGAGCTCAGTTTAAAAAACGAAAGGCACTTAAGAGGATAACCAATTTTTATTAACCAATGTAATAACTCATGAACCAACCCAACCTCCGGTGTCCCAGAACTTCAACTACCGGGTGGGTTTGGACTCTCCTTCCAGTGCATCGAGAAGACCGTTCAGGTAGGTACAACGGGTCTTCTCCACTGCATCTGGAAGGAGAGTCCAACATGGGATATACCAAAGATCTTTAAAGCCCATGGGAGGGAGAAGGTCTAACTAGGGACTTAGGAGAAACACAAACTCTTTGAAGAACCCTCCTGCCAAAGGCCGCTTCCGCTGAAGCAAAGGAGTCCAACTTATAATGTCTAATAAATGTTGTAGGGGCTGCCCAGGTTGCAGCCCGACAAATGTCCTCTATCGATGCTTGAGTAGACCAAGCCGCCGAAGTCGCCGCACTCCTAGTTGAGTGAGCGTTCAATCCTTCTGGAACTGTGTGTCCTCCGGCCTTGTAGGCCTCCGAGATACAGTCCTTAATCCACCTACTGATGGATTTTGCCGATAGTCCAAGTCCCTTCCTATATTCAGAAAATGAAATAAAGAGAGTCTCAGACTTACGAAACTCCTCTGTCCTTCTAATGTAAATCTTTAGAGCCCTCCGGACATCCACCTTATGCCACAGTAGCTCCGATGGATGACTCCCATGAGAGCAGAAATCCGGAAGAATGAGTTCCTGCTTCCTATGGAACGCTGTATTTACCTTTGGTACAAAGGTGGGGTCCAAACGAAGAACCACCCTATCCGGATAAAAGACACAGAGGTCAGGTCTCACGGATAAGGCCGATATCTCCGACACCCTGCGCGCAGATGTAACAGCTACAAGGAAGGCTGTCTTGATGGAAAGTAGCCTAATTGGTATAGACCTCAATGGTTCAAAGGGAGGCTTAGTTAAGGCCTTATGTACCCACGTGAGGTCCCAGGATGGAAATCTCCTGACCGGTGGAGAATGTTTATTCGTGGCTCCTTTAATAAAGTCTCTGATCCAAGCATGCTGAGCCAAGGGCCGAGACTCCGGAGTCTGAATCATGGTGGCTAGAGCTGCCACCTGTCGTCTCAAGGTATTAGGGGCTAAGCCACGTTCCACCCCTGCTTGCAGAAATTCTAAAACAGTAATTACAGAAGCTTCCCTAGGGTCCCATAAATCTTTGTTGCAAAATTTACAAAATGCAGCCCAGGTCGCCTGATAAATCCGTGAAGTCGATGGGCGCCTGGCAGCCTGCATGGTATCTATTACCTTCTCTGGTAAGTCCAACTGGTTCAATTTATGCCTTTCAAGTGCCAACCTGTCAAGTGTAGCCATTGAGGATCTGGGTGCTTCAGATTCCCTTGGCTCAACGAGATGATCTGATCCGGGATCCTCCACGGGGGTGACACTGAAAGTTCCACCAAGTCCGCGAACCACGGGCGACGTGGCCAGTACGGTGCTAGTAAAATCACTTCCGCCTCCTCGTGAAGAATCTTCTCCACCACCCTCGGGATGAGATTCATGGGGGGAAAGGCGTACAGGAGACCGGGAGGCCAAGGAGACAGTAGGGCGTTGATCCCTTCTGCCCTTGGATCCGGAAACCGTGTGAAAAACCGCAGGAGCTGAGTGTTCTGGCTGCTGGCAAATAGGTCCACTAGGGGAACCCCGAACCTCTGGGTCAACTGGTAGAACAGGTCTGGATCGAGTTGCCACTCTGACGGGTCCAGGGTAGCCCTGCTGAGCCAATCCGCTGTGGAATTGCTGATCCCTGCGATATGTTCTGCGGTCAGCGACGCTAGATGGGTCTCGGCCCAGTTGAAAAGCCGCATAGTTTCCTCCATAAGACGCTGAGACCTTGTGCCTCCCTGGTGATTCAGGTGGGCCCTGGTTGCTACATTGTCTGTTAAGATAAGTATGTGTTTGCCCTTTACTAGGGGGGCAAAGGCCAGCAGGGCTAGAAACACTGCCCTTAGTTCTAAGAAGTTGATATTGACCGAAGCCAATTCCTCCACTGTCCATTGTCCTTGGGCCATATGTCGTCCCAGGTGGGCACCCCACCCGTATAAACTGGCGTCTGTGGTGAGAATGAGACGGTCTTGAGTGCGAAAGGGGGAGCCTTCCTGAATTGCTGCGGTGAGCCACCACTTCAACGACTCTCTGACTCTCTTTGGTAGGGAGATAATCCTTTGTGAGTGGCTGACCCTGGCCCTCTGAGCTGGTAAAAGAAACCACTGAAGGCCTCTTATATGGTGCCTGGCCCAGGGAACTATACCTATGGCTGACACCAACGTTCCTAGCACTTTCGACAACAGTGCCAGCGGGGCCCGTCTGAGGCGGATCAAGCCGGAGACCAGACGATGAATATTCTCCTGTCTCTCGGGAGAAAGGGTTACCTTGCCTGATATGGTATTGATGATGGAACCCAGGTGTTGTAGTCTGGTTGCCGGGGACAGCTGACTTTTCTCCACGTTTATAGTGAAGCCATGCGCTTCTAGTGTCCGTATTGTTCTGGCTAGGTCCTCTCTGGCCTGCTCGGGGGACCTGGACAAAATAATTATGTCGTCCAGGTAGGCCATCAGTCTGATAGAATGAGACCGAAGGCTGGCCGTCAGGGCGTCCAGCAACTTGGTAAAAGTCCGTGGGGCCGAGGAGAGGCCGAAGGGCATCGCCCTGTATTGGTAATGTACGCCTTCTGAACAGAACCTGAGAAATTCCCGGTGTGTCGGGTGCACAGGTACGTGGAGGTAGGCCTCCTTTAAATCTATTGAAGTCAACAGGTCCCTGGAACGTATTGAGGGAAGAATAGTCTGTAAGGAGTGCATGTGGAACCTCCTGTATTTGATGTAGATATTGAGTTGTTTCAAATTCAGTATCATTCGGTATCCTCCTGAAGTCTTGGGTACCAGGAAGATCCTGGAGTAAAATCCCCTGCCCACTTCTTGCCGAGGTACCTGTTCGATGGCTTGTATTTCCAGTAAATGGGCAATCTCCTTGCAGATCTGCTGCCTCTTGTGCAGGTCCCGAAGCCTCGGGCAACTTACAAAGCGATGAGGAGGAGGCCCCATGAATTCCAGACGAAGTCCTTCTGATACGGTGGCTAGAACCCACTTGTCCGAGGAAGTGAGCAGCCAGGAGGGGCTGAAGTGTTGCAGCTTCCCTCCTAAAGGTAGAGGCCCGGAGGAGTCATTTGGAACGACGATATCCCCTCTGGTTGCCTCCTCGAAAGGGCCGCCTGGACTGCTGGAAGCCTCTGGAACGATCCTGATAAGATCCGCGATCATTCCTGAATGATTGTTGGGAATATTGATTCTGGTGAAAACCTCTCTGCGCCTGTCCTTGTCCGGTAGAAGCATCCCAACGTGGGTTCTGCCGTCTAGTGTAGGGAGTAAAACGACGGTCCTGGCGTCTATTGGACTTAAGGAGGACCTTCCTCTTGTCCTTGTCCTCTATGAGGACTTTATCCAAAATGTCACCGAAGAGCATCGATCCCTGCAGCGGAGCTGATGCCAGGCGCCATTTTGATTTCAAGTCTGCTGGCCAATTTCTCAGCCACAACAGTCGGCATGACGACAGTGTAGTGGCCATGCCTCTACTGGCAAACTTAGCTGCGTGTAGGGTGGCGTCGGCAGAAAACTCAGCTGCGGCCTGCAGTTTGCTGATATCCTGGCGAAGTCTGGCCTCCTCCGGGCCGAGGCGTGACTGCAGCTCCTGGAGCCACATGACGGAGGCCCTGTTGAAGAAGGAGGCCGCGGCAGCCGCTCGGAAACCCCAGCCCGCCATTTGGTGGGTCTTGCGTAATAGGGTTTCCGCCTTCCTGTCCTCTGGTTTCAAACTCTCCCCCGTCTCTGACGGTACAAGGGCACTAGAAACCAGCGTGACTACCGGCTGGTCAATGGGGGGAAACTCCAAAAGTTTTTCCACCTCTTCGTCGAATGTGTAGAACTTGCGCTCCAAATTCGAAGGTCCCTGAGCCGCTGCGGGGTGCTGCCAGGGTTTTTTAACTCCCTCAACAAAGATATGCGAGGCCGGGATGTGGTCTGACTCGGGTTGGGGTTCTCGTAAAAGGGAAGCAGATGTCTTGCCGGTCTCTGCTTCTGGTGTCTTGGCCGCTCCTTGCAGGTCCATTACCTGCTTTGCCTTAAAAAGCAGAGTCCGAAACAGTGTGGGTTTAAACAGACCAGCCACTGGCTGCTGTTCTGGGGTGTTCTCATCCTCTGAGAATTCGTACTCTTTATCACTGTCCTCGCCAAAGTCCGGATCCTCTGAAAGAGACCCCAAGCCCGAGGGGGGCGGTATTGGCCAAAGGTTTCTTGCTTGAGTCTGAGGACGGTTCACCTGCTGACCTGTCCCGGCATTCACTCCTTGAGCATAGACATTTGCAAACATCTCCTGTAAATCTGGAGGCATGTGCTGCTACGAACCAGTCTGGGGGCGCAGGCCCGCCGCTGTAGGTATAAATGTAGCCGAAGGTGCCTGGGTGCCCCTTCTTGGGAGCCCGGAAGGTTCAGGCCTAGTCCAGGACAAGGCTGGAGACGGGGCCTGTGGCAACGACATGAACTGCCCCTCTGGGGACCAGTCACCCTCCTGTAGGGGCCCCAGGTGTCCAAAGGCTGACTGAGGGGTCCCAGGTTCAGGTGTGGTTGACTGCCTCTGAGTCAGTGGTACTGGTGAGGGGGAGGGGTGCAAGGCTGCCTCCAATTTCTTCTCTAGCGCTTTTATGCGCTTTTCTGCCTCTTTTAATGAGGCCACCGAAGCAGGGGACTGGGAGGGCTTTGACCTCTCCTTATCTTTCCCCTTAGCCTTCTCCTTGCTCACCACTGGGGAGCTGGCTTTCTCGGTATTGGGCTTATCCTCCATTGTACTCACAGCTCCGGTGGTTGTAACAGGTGTATTGTGAGAAAAATGCCTCTCAACAGCTTCGTCACGAATAGAAAAATGGCTGCTGCTGCTGGCCTCGCCCTTGCGACTGCGCATTAGAGCCGTAGCCCAATTCGCGCCTCTCAGCTGCTGGAAGCCCTTCCGGTTGGCGCCCTTGCGCTCCGTGGGGGGGGCTTGCCAAAATGGCGCTGCCCAGCGTCTTCGCGGGCTTTTGCACCCACCCCCCGCTCTCGCCGCGTCTTCGGGCTCACCCAGCCCGTTCTCGGCCGTCCGGGGCTCGCCCAGGCCAGCCGCGGCGATCCCAGCGCTGGCGGCTGCGGCGGCGGCGGCGGTAGTCTCTGCGGCATTCCTCTAGCCGCTTTACAGCTGATCCGGGCTCCGGCGCTGCCTGCGAGCCCCTCCGGGGGGCAGCTGTCCTCCTCGAGCCTCCCAGTGGGGGTGGCGGACCCCCCCACCTTCGGCTCGCAGCCCTTGTTTGACCGCTGGGGCCAGGGACTCCGGGCTGAGGTGCTCCTCTTGGGGGCAGTTCCCTCGGGGGGAAACAGCCCCTAAGGAGATCGTTGGGGGTGTTGTCCGCGGAGGACAGAGACCCCTTCCTCCAACGTTGATCAAATCTGTAAGGAGACAAAAGAAACAAGATTAAACTGGTAATAACAACCATTAAATTTATTTAGCAAAACTCAGTATGTCTCTACTCTGGGACTGAGTTTTTAAAACTGAGCTCATGGGGAGACTGCAAGGGGGCGGTACCTATTATTATGTAAATTTTTTACTCAGTCTCTACCAATAGGATTGGTTAAATACCCATGTTGGACTCTCCTTCCAGATGCAGTGGAGAATAGGCATAAGCAGCTACTGTGTGATCTCCTTTAGGGCACCTCTTGGGAGGTGATGGATGAGTTCTCGCCTGAACTGCAGGGCTGGGCCGGCCTGGGTGCAGGAGGAGGGCCGCATTCATTCATTCATTCATTCATTCATTCATTCATTTAGATTTGTATGCCGCCCCACTCCGCAGACTCGGGGTGGCTCACAGCAGGATACAACAATTCAGGACAAATCTAAATATAATTTAAAATATTTAAAAAAACCCATTTACTAAACAAACATACACACAAACATACCATGCATAAATTGTACATGCCTGGGGGAGGTGATTCAGTTCCCCCATGCCTGATGACAAAGGTGGGTTTTAAGGAGTTTACGAAAGGCAGGGAGAGTAGGGGCAGTTCTAATCTCTGGGGGGAGTTGGTTCCAGAGAGTCGGGGCTGCCACAGAGAAGGCTCTTCCCCTGGGGCCCGCCAACCGACATTGTTTAGTTGACGGGACCTGGAGAAGGCCCACTCTGTGGGACCTAATCGGTCGCTGGGATTCGTGCGGCAGAAGGCGGTCTCGGAGATATTCTGGTCCAGTGCCATGAAGGGCTTTAAAGGTCATAAGCAACACTTTGAATTGTGACCAGAAATTGATCGGCAGCCAATGCAGACTGCGGAGTGTTGGTGAAACATGGGCATACCTAGGTAAGCCCATGACTGCTCTCATAGCTGCATTCTGCACGATCTGAAGTTTCCAAACACTTTTCAAAGGTAGCCCCATGTAGAGAGCATTACAGTAGTCGAACTTCGAGGTGATGAGGGCATGAGTGACTGTGAGCAATGAGTCCCGGTCCAGACAGGGTCGCAACTGGTGCACCAGGCGAACCTGGGCAAACGCCCCCCTCGCCACAGCTGAAAGATGGTTCTCTAATGTGAGCTGTGGATCGAGGAGGACGCCCAAGTTGCGGGCCCTCTTTGAGGGGGTCAATAATTCCCCCCCCCCCAGGGTGATGGATGGACAGATGGGATTGTCCTTGGAAGGCAAAACCCACAGCCACTCCGTCTTATCCGGGTTGAGTTTGAGTCTGTTGACACCCATCCAGGCCCCATCAGCCTCCAGGCACCGGCACATCACTTCCACTGCTTCGTTGACTGGACATGGGGTGGAGATGTAAAGCTGGGTATCATCAGGGTACTGATGATACCTCACCCCATGCCCTTGGATGATCTCAACCCCTTGGGGCTCACTGGCTGGTGCTTCCTAGAGACTGGGAGTGAGCTGTCCCACATGCCAGGTGGCATAGCCCGGGGAAGGGGGCAGGTGTAAGGAAACCACTCCCCTTCGCCCAAGCAAGGAGCTTTCGCCCTATTGTTGCTTAGAAATGTTTTGATAAGGGATTTCGCTCCGTTTATAGTCTTCACCTCCGCAGGTCATCAATAATTAATTAATTAATTAATTAATCAGATTTTAATAAAGTGACCCCTTATACCCACTATCTCTGTCCAAGTGTTACTCTGCCTCTGCCGCAAAATAACAGTGTGCAATATTTCAGGGGCTGCCACAAAGAAGAGGGTGTGTGTGGATAACCTATTTTCCAAAAACCGAAAAACAAGACAACAAACAATGGATTGAAACTAATCATGGAGAGAAACAATCTAGAACTAAGGAGAACTTTCCTGACACTTAGAACAATTAATCAGTGGAATAATTTGTCTAGAGGTTGTGGGTGCTCCAACACTGGAGGTTTGTAAAAAGACAATAGATGGCTATTTGTCTGGAATAGTATACGGTCCCCTGATTGAGGAGGAGGTTAAAGTAGAAGTCCTCCAAGGTCCCTTCCAATTCTTTTATTCTCTTTTATGTTCTGTTATAGGTAAACATGTTGAGCATGCTAAATACCTATTGGAACATACTAATTTACACTAACAAAATGATATTATCACACTTACACATTGGATTGTATACTCCGTGAACAAAACTTGGATTCGTTTGCCATAATAATGATGTGATAATTAATCAATCAAGTTCAAAAGTTATGGTCTTTGGGAAATGACATGGTAGCCACAGTTAGTCAGCCAATGGAGTGTGTAACACCTTTCCTTACCTGGGGTTGTTTTCTCTGATACTGAATCTGGGACCTTCATCATCAAAGGAGCTCAGTTAGAGAAAGGGCCTGAGTGAAAGTGGTGCTTACATGAAAACCTCATATCTCTCCAGCTTCCTCAGTCCCAATTATCAAAGTATAAGAGGCCAAGGTTTCCCCCATGTTCTTACATCCATCTGATGTTTGGGGCTTCAGAGAGAAATCACTAGTAGAACCAACCCAATCACAGCCTCTGAGGAATATCCTGGGGTAGGTAAAAGGGCTCCAGCTGCTGCCCTCACAGTTGTATTGGGAATTTACAAAATTTCTGCTTTGTCTAAATTCAGAAAATATGGATATTGGCATAACATTTAATCTATGGAAACTGGCAGACTCCAAAACCAGACAAAAGTTCAATTAAAGAGAAATCTTGGATTATACAACTGACAACTCGTATTAGGAACTGACGTCACCCTATTTTTTGTATAACTGGAGAGGAAACTAAAAAGAGTCCTCCAGAAAAAAAATCTGGCATACAGAAACAGAAAAATATGCACCAATCCTCAAACATTATTGATCCTTTATTGGAAAATAACACTTCAGTCAACATTTCAATGTTTTAATCTAAGTATAGTAAATTGTAGAGGTGGTACAGTAATATTATCCACATTGTTTATAGTTTTTAAAATTAATTATTTTTTATTTTTATAATAAGAACTTGCTAATATTCTATCTTTAATATTTCAAACAATGTCTAACTACAAATTGTTCTAATCATTCATGAGAAGCAAGTTGGATTTGTTAAAATCTAATATTTTGGATTTAATATAAACCCAAATATAACAGAGCATTCTTCATTGCTTTTTCAGATCAGTCTTCAATTTGCTTCAGAGGCTCTGAGGGATAAAAGCAAATTCCCCTTTTTCCATCAGATGAAACCCAAAGAAGGGTTCCACTACCCAGCCATTGTCCAACTGCTCCTCCATTTCAGATGGACCTTGATCGGCCTCTTTGCTTCAGACACAGAGAAGGGAGAGAATTTCATGAGGACTTTCCCTCCTGTGCTTGTCAGGAATGGAATTTGTGTGGTTCTATCACAACAATTCTCAACAACAGGATATACAGCCTATCTCAGGGATGCCCTCTCTAAGTGGAGACAAGTCAATGTCTTTGTTCACTTCATGGAAATTGATTCCCTTTGGGACAGAATTCTTCCTTTCCATTTAACATTTCTGCGCTTGCCGGGACTCATTGAAGAGAAAGTCTGGATCATCACAAATTTTAGGGCATATGAAATAGACAGGCCCAGACTTCTCAAATACGTCCACAGTATTTTGAACTTTGGTTGTCTGGGCAAAAGAAGGCCAAAGGATGGGCCCTTTGAACCCTTTTTCTTTGTGGAAGAAAAGTTTCAAGATCATTATTTTCTCTGTTCTCTTTCAAAGAATGTCTTTTCTGTCAAAGGTCGCAGAAGATGCACCCAGAAAGCCCCACTGGAGACCCAGGAGAAAAGGAACAGAAGAGAGGTCCAAAATCATTATGACTTTTACACTATCATGAAGACTCTGGCCCAGGCCTTGAATGCCGCCTATTCCTCCAGATTGAGGAGGAGATGGAAGGAGGGAGAAAAGAGGTTGGGGTCTCCAAGGCTGCCGCCATGGCAGGTAGGGGGCAGTGTTCCATCTAATTTTTTTCGGTGTGGGCGGAAAAGTATAGTGTCTGAGCGGCAGTCCCCTTGGGACTGGACGGCATAGAAGTATGAATGAATGAATGAATGAATGAATGAATGAATGAATGAATGAATGAATGAATAAACAAACTAACTAACTAACAAACAAACAATAAATAAATAAATAAGAAAAAAAATCCCTTCTTTTTTATTAAAAGATATTAATAATTTAAAAAAATCCATTACTATTAAAACTAAAACAACCAGCAAAACCAAAAACATAACTATTAATAAAAACAGGTGAGGGCTGGGTTTTTTTTTCTGTTATTATGCTTTTACCATATGCTTTAAATCAAGTCACTTCTCTCTCTGTTTCTCTCTCTTTCCTGTCATTCTCTGCCTCAATCATTTTCTCATTTCTTTTTTTCTCCCCCTTTTTCTATCATTTCTCTCTCTCTCTTCCTTCCACTCTTTTCTCTCTCTCTTGCTTTCTCTCTCTTTCACTCTTTCTCTCATTTTCTTTCTCTCTCACTCACTCTTTCTCTCTCTTGTTCTCTCTCGTGCTATCTCTCTTTCTCTCCCCCCTCTTTCTCTCTCTCTCTCTTTCTCATTTTCTCTTTTGCTTTGTCTGTTGCTCTCACTCTCTCTCGTTCTCTCTCCATTCTTCTCACAGCAGAGGCTGGCGAAAGTGATTTTCAATGTCGGGCGCGTGGGTAAGCAGGCTCCCCATTCCCCTGCCAGCCCGCCCGGAACATTCAAAATAAGAAAAACCTTCGCTGGCGAAGGTTTTTCTTATTTTGAATGTTCCGGGCGGGCTGGCAGGGGGATGGGGAGCGCGCCCCCCTGTGCGCCCGACATTAAAAATCACTTTTGCCAGCCTTTGCTGTGAGAACGCCTGCCCCGCCTCTCCTGCAGCCCACTCGCTGACAGCCCAGGACGAAAGCGCTCTCGGTGAGGGGACTGCGAAAGGGGCGGGGTGGGCATTCCCGCTGCGGGAGGAGCCGCCCCCCAAGGCGGGAAGCGGAGGAGGAGAAAGAGATCGGGTGGGCGGGTGGAGGCAGTGGCGAGAAGCCAGGGCGCGAGGGGGCCAGAGGCACTGGAAAAGGGTGCACAGGGGGTGTTTTGGGGCACAGGGCTGCGCTCACGCGCAGCTTAGAGTGAACAGTGGTAGGGGGTCCGTCCTGATATGGATCCATGAATCTTAGATCCTTTGGTGAAGGACTCCAAAGAAGGAGGGGAACCACCTCAACAGATCTGACCAATTTAATTACTCAGGGAATAATGATTCCAAAGGGGGGGGGGGGGAGTTTCCTATTTTTTTTCTACCATTCTGTGGGTGTGGCTTATTTTGTGGGTGTTGCTTGATGATCATGTGACCGGATGGGAGTGGCTTATCAGCCATGTGACTGGGTGGGTGGCTTGGCAGTCGTCACTGGGTGGGAGTGGTTTCATGGTCATGTGTGATTCAACTCAATGTCACTCACATCAAGGGGTGCCCCGCCTGGCCCCTCCCCTCTTAGCCATTCATTGTCACACTCAGCTCAATGAATCTACACTTGTGCAACAATGTTTTTCCAACTTTACATACTCAATATGTCCTTTCATGGACCTCTGAAAGGAGGAAATGGCTCCCATGCTTTGCCCCAGAGTGTGAGAGGCAACAGACTCTTAAGGGGCTGCCAGAAAGAAGGGGGGGGCAATGTATTTTCCAAAGCACCAGAGGGCAAAACAAGAATCAATGGAGGGAAACTGAAGAAAGAGAGAAGTCCCCGAAAACTAAGGAAACATTTCCTGGCAGTGAGAACCAATATATGTGCAGAAATATTTCGGTCATAATTTCACAGATAAAATAGCCATTCATGGAATACAACTGATGTTCCAGTTTGCTTCCTCCTGCAGAGTGTGGCAACCCCCCCCCCCCCCAAGTTGAAAAACAGATGGTGAACACCCCTCCCTTCCCCTCTCTAGGTGCCCATATGGGTCCTTCCCCTTTGATTCCAGCCAAAGGTTTCTGGCTTTGCAGAGCTGTGAGTGCCTGCCAGCAGGGGAGGGGGCCAGTGGAGGGAGGGGAGACCAGCCTCCTGGTTTCAGTTATTTGGGATTTTAAGCCGGAAGGAGAATTCAAACTGATTTGCTTCTTGCCACACTTGTGCAAAGCAGTGGGTGACTTCTCCTTCAGGGATTAAACTGTGGTTGCACTTGAATTAGTGTTAGCCAACTTCAGCTGATTTTGAAAAGGCTAGGAGACATGGAGACATGTCCCCCACCCACCCACCCACTTTTAAAGGGCTACTTTTAAAAGCATCCCCTCCCCTGCTCACCCACCGGCAGCAGCTGTGTCATCAGAAGGGCAACTCAACCAGTGAAAGAAGCGCCACTGGTGCAGATGCTCATGGGAAGATAAGGCCAATGGTGAGGGGTTGGGCAAGGGGCGGGACTTAATTCTACTACTCCGTGCACCAGATACTTTGCATATCTAGCCCTCGAACCATAGTTTGAGGATCCCTGTATTAGAACATAGAATAACAGGGTTGGAAGAGACGTTGGAGGTCTTCTAATTAAACCCACTGCCTAGGCAGGAAACCTTACACCACTTCAGACAAATGGTTATCCAACTTCATCTTAAAAATTTCCAATGTTGGACTACAAGATGTACCAAGATTTCGAAGAGGTAAAAAAGAGCTTCTAAGAGCACTCTTCAGACCTCCCAAACCCTCTCCACACCTGTTTTCCCTAACCCTAACTCATTGAAGCCCACCTCTCAACATTAAACTGGAAAACTCTATTCTCTGAATGCTACACTACTGATGACCTCTACAACACATTCCTACTCGAAATGAAAATTATCATCAGACTTCATGTATCTCTAACATGTACCATAAACAAACAAAAAAATAACCTCCCCATCTCAATAAGAAAATTACAAACAAGAAAAAAATCTCTCTGGAGGAAAAACAAAAAAGGACAAGTTTCCAACTTCAAAAGCTGATATAAAAGCATTTGCAATCAAATAAAAACAGAATGCCTTAACTACTACAGCAAACAAAGGGAAAACCTCCTACACCAAATCTAATAGAGCTTTCTACAACTTTGTCAACAATAAACTCAAAGACTCTAGACCTATCCCACCTCTCAAAGGACACAACAACAAAGAATACCATGATGATTCATCCAAAGCCAACCTCTTCAACTCTTTCTTTGGCTCTGTCTTTGTTACCAGCAATGGCTCATCCCTCAATTTCATCAATCGTACCTCAAACTCCCTCAACAACCTAACCCAAGCCTGAAAAAGTGGTCGAAAATGAGCAAGCAAAACTACTGTGGGACTTCCGACTTCCGACTGACCGAATTCTGAAGCATAACACACCATCCTGATTGTGGAGAAAAAGAAAGTATGGATCATCGACATCGCAATCCCAGGAGACAGCAGAATTGAGGAGGAGCAGCTAGAGAAATTAGTGAATAAGAAGATCTAAAAATTGAGCTGCAACGACTCTGGCATAAGCCAGTGAAAGTGGTCCCAGTGGTACTTGGCACGCTGGGCGCAGTGCCAAAGGATCTCACCGGACATTTGAAAACCATCGGAATTGACAAAATCTCCATCTGTCAATTGCAAAAGGCTGCTTTACTGGGATTGGCAAGCATAATTCGCCGCTACATCATGTAGTCCTAGGTGCTTGGGAAGCATCTGACTGGTGATGAAATACGAAATCCAGCAAAGTGATCTCGTTTTCTGTGTTGTATTGACATAATAATATTAATTATATATATATATATATATATATATATATATATATATATATATATATATATATATATATATGTAGATTGTTCTGAGTTCGGGTTTTGCCCTGTGTAATGTTTTGCATGTCTATGCGACGTTTCGGTGAAATCACATTCACCATCATCAGGCTGGAGTTCCAATCTTTGTGTTTTTGCAAATGAATATTAGCAACTGACATTTCTTCTTAGCATGTAGTGTGGGGGTGGAGATTTGCTTTGAATGTAGCAAATAGATTGGGTGACTATGCTTCCGTGATCTGATTGGTTGGTGTAATCATGGTTATAGAAGGAATGGCATGAAGATTATGAAGTGTTTTGTTTAAGTCTGATTTCCAAATATAAAATTCTAAAATCATGATAATTAAAGGATTGACATATTGATTATAATGAAGTGTTTATTTTGTTTAAGGCTGGTTTCCAAATCTCTGGCAGGCGCGAGGTATCATCCCTTTTATTTAAACAAAAGGACCTCTTTTCAATTTCTATAGCTTCTAGAGAGATTCTTTTATATAAATTCTCTGTTTTGTGGAGTAATTTAGTTTTTTCAAAGTCAATTTCGTGCCCTGTTCTTTTAATGTGCTGGACAAGGGAGGAGGTCTTCTCCTGTTTCTTGACTGCATTCATATGTTCTGCCATGCGCTGGCTCACTCTTCGGTTAGTTTGTCCAATGTATGTGGCTGCACATGTTTTGCAAGGGATTTCATAGATACCTTGGTATTCTAATTGGATTTTATCTTTGGGGCTCCTTAGGATATTAGATATTTTTTGGTTAGTGCAAAATGAGGTTTTGATGTTATGTTTTTGTAGAATTTTACTAATTTTATCCGTGGTGCCTTTGATGTAAGGAAGGATGGTGGTGCCATTGTCCTGTTCTTGATCTTGTTTTTTGGGGGGTGTCTCTTTATTGATTAGGTTTGTTATTGTTTTCTCTTTGAATCCATTAGAAATTAGTACATCTTTGAGTTTGTTCAATTCAGTTTTTAAGTGCTCATGGTCAGCTAAGCGTTTGGTTCTGGTGATGAGAGTTTTATAAATATAATAACAACAACAACAACAGTTTATTAGATTTGTATGCCGCCCCTCTCCAGGGATTCGGAGCGGCTCATAACAAATAAAACATCATATGCAAATCCAATATTAAAACAGTTTTTAAAAAACCCTATTAAAACAGTCATATAACCCAAACACACCATACATAAAGTCAAGACAGTTATGGATATTTCAATTCCTCCATGCCTGGTGACAGATGAGTTTTCAAAAGTTTGCGAAAGGCAAGGAGGGTGGGGGCAGTCCTAATCTCTGGGAGGAACTGATTCCAGAGAGCCGAGGCCGCCACAAAGAACGCTCTTTCCCTGGGTCCCGGTAGACAACATTTTTTTGTCGACGGGACTCGGAGAAGGCCAACTCTGTGGGATCTAATCGGTTGCTGGGATGTGTGTGGCAGAAGGCGATGCCGGAGGTATTCTGGTCTGATGCCATGTAACCAAAACTTTGAATTGTGACCGGAAACTGATCGGCAGCCAGTGCAGGATGTTCTGTAAAATTGACCAATCGTGTCATTTACATTTTCTATATATTTTGCCAGTATATGATTGACAATTTTTTCTCAAACTTTTTCATTCACTTTTGAAGATAAGGACAGTATTATTTAACCATACAGTATTTGCAGATTTGACAATTGTAGAAGAAAGATTCAATGTGGGATGAGAAACAATGTTTTCTATATTTCAAATTCCTGGATGTTCCCATTCTAGTTTCATCTTTTTCTGGAGAAGAATCAATATTGGAATATTTCACACTTTAAACTGTACTTGGACCAAAATGGAGAGATAAAAGCAGATATTTTCATTGATACCTACTTGGTTCTTCCCAAGAAGGGTGTTAACATAGAGACTCTGGCGTATTTTGAAAGGCAGAGATTTTCTATCGACCAAGATTCTATTTCACGGCTAAAGATGCTCAATAAGGTGGGAGAAATTTTGCTGTCTTTTCTCTGTTTTCCAAAGCCTGAGGTCCCATTTCAAGTGGGGAAAGCCTAGAGTCTCCAGGATGGTTGGCCTTCCATGCCAGTTGGTGTCATCTACTGGACGTTCATCCACAGACAGGACCTAAGTGTAGGAGCTTTGCCATGTTTTATGGAAATCTTTCAAGATCTTACTGGTGAGAGATTTCTCTCTTCATCACAGTTTTACTCTACATTAAAAAAACCTGAATGAAATAAAAGTTTCCTAAACCTTTTACAGTAAAGTTTATTCTCAGTTTTAATATGAAGATATCATCATTCTTAAATCTTTTTTCTACAATTCCATCCGTTCAGACTTTATTAAATGGAAAAGTACTTTATTGGAATGTTCAATTCCAAAACCAAAAGGGAGGAATTAAATGAAGAATCTGCCAATTGTTATACCTCCTGCATCTGTTCAGAAGTAGTCAGAGACTTCGTATTTACCTCAGTGAAAACCAGAGGCTAATTGTCTCCTGCCATTTCTACCTCCGTTTTCCATGGATGGAGAGTCCGAACATATTTCCTAACACATTCTCTTTTTTCCGCTTAGTCCCTGCCTGAGTCCAAATGTGTGGAAAGTTGTCATCCGGGATTTGTCAAGAGGGCTCAAGAAGGAGAGCCAGTTTGCTGCTACGACTGTGTTCCTTGTCCAGAGGGGACCTTCTCCACTCAGGAAGGTGGGTGACACTGAGGAAAATGGGAGGCTTTGTGGAACTGGATCCATCCAGAACCTTTTTCTTGAAAGTGCAAGTTAACCCTGGTGTGCTGCTCAATAACACACCCTAATCTTCTGTTCCCGTGTCTATCTGACCCGGACTGCAAATTGTTCATTTTAGGTACTTATATTTGGTCTTTTTGAAAGCTTTTTTCACTTGGAAACAAGTTTGAATATTTCTGCACACATTGAAATGAAAACATTAATGCTTATTGGTTTATTTTGCTGATAAAATGCGTGTGCGCCCCCATTTTTGTGAATTGTTTTTCAATTTATAGATAGGTTTGCTTGCAAAATGCATTCTATTTTACTAAAGTTGGTGTGGGATTTGTAACTTGAACATTTCTGAACATAATGATATGAAAATTGAACTGAAAAAAAATGATGCATATTTGTTTATTTTGCACATAAAAGTCCCCCCCACTGTTTTCAAGTATTTCAATTTATATAAAAATTATGCTGTTAATTTCAAAATTACATACTTGCTTTTAATGAGGGGTTTTTTGCCCAGAAAAAGGTTAGCCCCCACCTCCCACCCCCCAAAAATATTTTTTATGATGATCAGCAATGTTAAATTGAGTAAATGAATGCCTAAGATATTAAAAATATTTCGGATTTGTAGCCTAAAAAAATTTAAACTGAAAATGGTTGCAAGCAGCCGGGGAGGGGGGGCTTATTTCTGATTTTAAAAAACCAAGAAGCTTCATTTTTTTCAGTTCATTTATATTTTTCTTATGTTCAGAATCCCACACCAACTTTGGTAAAATTGAACGCATTTTGCAAGCAAAACTATCTATAAATTGAAAAACAAAATCACAAAAACGGGGGAGCACATTTTATCAGCAAAATAAACCAATAAGCATTATTTTTTTCAGTTCAATTTTTATATCATTGTGTGCAGAAATGTTCAGACTACTTTCCAAGTGAAAAAAGTTTCAAATTGACCAAACATAAGCACTTCAAATGAAGAATTTTCGGTCTGGGTCAGGGTGACCCGGGAACAGAATTATAGAGAGAAACCCTGAAATGATGCAAAACCATGAAATTTCAAGTTTCAGATATGCAGGGAAAATTTTTTACAGGGTCTCAAACTTTGATTTAGGGTCTCACAGACCCGAGCAGCACAGCAGGGTTTTTAAAAGGCAGATTGAAGCAAACCTTTTTTTTTTAACCTGCACAATTTCTTATCTAAAAGGAAGTAAATCAAAAAGACTTTGAAGGAAGGCTGGGAAGAGACGGGAGGAGGGGATAGCAGACTGGACAAGCTTTACTAACAGCAGAGGAAATATCTCTTATGCTTTTTAGATTGGAGAAGTGCTGCTAAGTTCTGAGGTCTTTGAAACTTGATGCATTGTTTTAGATCCACCTTCTAAAACACCTTGCAATTCACTGTTTATTGGCCTCCCCTTGAGGAACACTGAGAAATCCATAATGTGGTGTTGTGGATAGTAATGGGGGGAACTCCTTACACAAATACTCTGCCAATCAGAAGGATCAATCGATCAATCAATCAAAATAGAGCTGGAAGGGACCTTGGAGGTCTTCTAGTCCAGCCCCCTGCTCAAACAGGAGAACCTATACCAGTGATGGTGAACCTTTTCAGCATTGAGTGCCCAAACACACATGCATGCGCACCAGAAATCCCAAGACCAGCTGGCCAGCACTTACATGTCTATTTTGGCTATTTTGGGGGGCATTTTCAGGGAGTATTTCAGATCATTTTTGGTCTGAAATATGGCCTGAAAACTCTCTTTCTTTTAGCTGTTTTCTGGACCATTTTCAGGCTGTTTCCCAGTGCTCCAGTGCCTGCGAAGACTGACATGTACACTGGAAATCAGAAGACCAGCTGGCAATGGCACATGTCCCAGAGTGAGGGCTCTGCATGCCACCTCTACCACTGTGGGCCTAGTCTGCCATCACGGACCTATACCATTTCAGACAAGTGACTGTCCAGTCTCTTCTGAAAAACCTCTACTATTGACTACCCAAAACCTCTGGAGGCCATATTTTCCACTGGTTAATTGTTCTCACTGTTAGGAAGGGTTTCCTTAATTGCATATTGCTTCCAGATGTCATAGGATACTCTAGGCATCCTCCAAGTCCCATATATTAACTGCCATGGAGCAGGACACAGGATGTTTGGCTAAAAGATTATATGATTCATTATTAACCTCTAATAATGTAGGTTCCTATGAAGATTCTCTACACATTACACAGAAAATAATTAATGTTCCATGACTCCCTTCAACTTCATATACCTAGCTACATTTTTTAAAAATACCCTTCTTAGCTCTTTTTAATGAAATAGTTCAGAAATACTATTGGAAAATGTTCCTGGAATTAGGTGTTGTCCAAAAAAATATTTCTTGTAATGTAAAAAGTATATAAAAGAAATATTGCTTTTTATTTTTTAGATACTAAAAAATGCACCAAGTGTCCAGTTGATAAATATCCTAATGAGGACAGAGTCCAATGTGTTCCCAAAGTTATAAGCTTCCTGTCTTATGAAGAATTTCTGGGCATCATCCTGGTCTCTTTTGCCCTACTGTTGTTCTTAATCACAGACCTTGTTTTAATCATCTTCATTAAATACCGAGAAACCCCCATTGTCAAAGCCAACAACCGGGACCTCTCCTACATCCTCCTGGTTTCCCTCCTGCTTTGCTTCTTGTCTTCTTCTCTCTTCATTGGTCAACCAAGGAAAGCCACCTGCCTTCTCCGACAAACAGTTTTCAGCCTCATCTTCTCAGTTGCTGTTTCTTCTCTCTTGGCCAAAACCATCATGGTAGTTCTGGCTTTTCTGGCCACAAAACCAGGAAACCATATGAAGAGATGGTTGGGGAAGAGCTTGGCCAACTCCATCATCCTTTCTTCTTCTGCTGTCCAAATTGTCATCTGCTCCATCTGGCTGGGAGTTTCTCCCCCCTTCCCTGAATCTGACCTCCACTCCCAGCATGGAGAGATCATCCTGCAATGCAACGAAGGGGCTGTTTTCATGTTCTATGTCACCCTCAGCTACATGGGCTTCCTGGCTGCCATCTGCTTCACGGTGGCTTTCCTGGCCAGGAATCTGCCTGGGGCCTTCAACGAAGCCAAGCTGATCACCTTCAGCATGCTGGTCTTCTGCAGTGTCTGGGTGACTTTTGTGCCCACCTACCTGAACACCAAAGGGAAATACATGGTGACTGTTGAGGTCTTCTCCATCATGGCCTCCAGTGCTGGTCTGCTAGGCTGCATCTTTATCCCCAAGTGCTACATTATCCTTCTGAGGCCAGACCTGAACACAAAGGAGCATCTCACAGCCAGAACAAATGTAAAAACATGATATATAACACCAATGTGATATGTGAAAAATTGTTAATGTGGCTTTTATTTGATTTCCATTTAGATAGTATGCAGGAGTCCAAGAACACCATATCTATATGTTTCAAAATGTGAAATAGTTGAACGATGGGAATTCTTGCAGCTCTGTCCCCTTTCACTAAATCTTGCTTTGTAAACTTCAGAGGAATTCAGCTGTTCAGCAACACTACTGAATGTGAAAGCTTATAGAAAATACTGTGGGCACTCTTTCCTATTAACAGCAGCTAAATGTGTTTGTGAGAGAGAGTGAGCAGGAAAAGAGGTCAGGATGAAGCTGTTGAGTCCAAGTACCTGCCCTGTTGCCTGATCCTCTCTGTAAGAATGCCAGAATGATGTGAAATTCCAGGTTTGGTCGGTTCTTAGGTTGGAAGGTTCTTCACCCCTTTTATAGTATTCTTTCTTTTTAAATTTTTTTAAATTTTATATCATTCTTTCTTGATTTCCTGATAAAACCTCCTTTGCACAAAGTGTTCAGCAGAACAGCTCTTTGGGATTTCCATTTAGGATTATTATTTTTTGTTTCTGTACTTCGCACCGAAATTAAAAAAATAAAGTACATTTAAAAAATAAAGTTCCTAATGAAATTTCCACTGTGTTTCTTTCTTTTAAGCAGAAAAATAAAATACCAGTTTTCAGGCCCTTTAATTTTCCACTCTACAATTTCTGCCTAAAGCATTTTCTCTGCTCCTCTTCCAATCTTGTCTTGTGTGTGAAGGGCTGGAGAAGATGTCCAGAGAAAAAGGACCTGGAGACTCTTCCCAGGAGGAGATTGAAGGGATCCTGTCTAAAGACAAAGTTGAAACTGTTTCACACTTAATATGTGAGTGCAGCAATATCATGCAAACTGGTTGCAAAGCTAGACATTGTTCAGTTGCTATATTACTTCACTGGTCATTATGTAAAAAATACGACATACCTATATCTAAAAAGCCATGTGAGCACAAAGTGGAAAACGTTACTGAAAATGAGACGGTGAAGATCTTATGGGACTTTCAATGTACAGTATTGTCATTTGGAACACAATACGCTAGATATCACGGTTATCAATGAGCGAAGCGTGCAGTTTATTGATAGCGCTGTAGCAGGAGATGCCAGAGTCGAAGAAAAAGAACTAGAAAAAATTACAAAATATCGCGACCTGGCCATTGAAACTACACAGCTATGGATGAAACATGTAACAAGATACCTATTGTCATTGTGGAAATTGGTACCACTTAGAATTTCACAAAAGACATCAGGAAATTGTAGCTTCCTGCAATAACACCAGCAGAACTGCAAAAAACTAGGCTACTCGGAACATCATATTTTAGAATATATCTGAATCATATAATCATAGAGTTGGAAGGGACCTCTAGGGTCATCGGGTCCAACCCTCTGCTCAATGCAGGATTCATTAAATCATTCCAGAAAGATGACTGTCCAGTCTCTGTTTGAAGACCTCCAGTGAAGGTGAGCCCACCACCTCCTGTGGCAAACTGTCCCACTGGTTTATCACCCTTAATGTTAGAAATGTTTTTCTTATATCTAATCTAAATCTATTCCCTTGCAGTTTCATTCCATTGTTTCTAGTCCTTCCATGTGCTAATGAGAACAATGCTGATCCCTCTGCTCTGTGACAGCCCTTCAGATATTTGTAGACAGCTATCAAGTCTCCTCTCAGTCTTCTCCTTTACATACTAAACATCCCTAGGTCCTTTAACCGTACCTCAGAGGACCTGGTTTCCAGACCACTCACCATCCTTGTAACTCTTCTTTGAACTTGCTTTAGTTTATCAATGTCCTTTTAAAAATTGGGGGCCCCAGAATTGAACACAGTATTTGAAGTGTGGTCGTACCAAAGTACTGTAGAGAGGAATAATTACTTCACGTGAGCGAGATTCTATCTTGTGATGTCGGCAAATCACTGATGGTTATGACCTATAAATCCCTTCATGGCACCGGACCAGAATATCTCCGGGACCACCTTCTGCCGCACAAATCCCAGTTAGGTCTCATAGAGTTGGCCTTCTCCGGGTCCCGTCAACTAAACAATGTCATTTGGTGGGACCCAGGGGAAGAGCCTTTTCTGTGGTGGCCCCGACCCTTTGGAACCAACTCCCCCCAGATATCAGAGTTGCTCCCACCCTCCTTGCCTTTTGTAAGCTCCTCTGTCGTCAGGCATGGGGGAATTGAGACTTTCCCTTCCCTCTAGGCTTATAAAATTTATGCATGGCATGTCAGTATGTATGATTGGTTTCTTAAATTGGGGTTTTTTAAATTAACTTAAATATTAGATTTGTTTACATTGTATTATTATTGTTGTTAGCCGCCCCGAGTCTACGGAGAGGGGCGGCATACAAATCTGATAAATAAATAAATAAATAAATTTTGTGAGTGCGTATGTCCCCTGGCAAGATTTTGCTCCCTATGCATGCGCAGAAACAAAATCTCGAATCAGGCAGGTGTGTGTGCCCTCCGGAGACACAGAGCAGGACGCGGAGCACCCCAGTAGCAGGGGAAGCCAGCCACAAGAAAAACATCAGATTAATTGTAGAGTTAGACTATAGTTTGGAGATGCTACAGCCGTGATGGCGAACCATTGTTCCCTCGGGTGCTGAGAGCATGTGCACTCACTCAATCACACCTGCGCTAGTATCCACACCCATAATTCAATGCCTGGGGAGGGTGAAAATTGCCTCTCCTGCTCCCCAGAGGCCCTCTGGAGGCCAAAAACAGCCTGTTTCCCCACTTCTGGTGGGCCTGATAGGCCCATTTTTCACCCTCTCCAGGCTCCAGAGATTTCCTGGAGACTGGAGAGGGCAAAAACATCCTCCCACATCCCCCCCCCAAGAGGCCTTCTGGGAGCCAAAAATGCCCTCCCAGAGCCTCTGTGTGAGACAAAAATCAGCTGGCCTATGCGTACATGCTTGCTGGAGCTGAGCTAGGGCAACAGCCTGCGTGCCCTCAGATATGGCTCCGCGTGCCACCCGTGCCATAGGCTCACCATCACTGTGCTATACTATATATCAGTAGCATTGATTTCATTGTTGTAAACTTAGATGTCCTCTCCCCCAATAAAAGCAAAAAAAATATGTATCATGAACCTCCCTAAAATTGCCAAGGTCAAGGAGGAATCCTGTTTGTTGTTGCTGGTAAAGTGATTCAAAATAAGTAGCTCATGGCATCTATGAATTATGCAACATCCCCTTGCAAATAATATTCATTACAGGAGCATGTACGTAAACATTAAATTGAAAAAAAATATTTCAGGGCAAGTTTCTCCTCAAAGAAGCTTCCACATCCACGTGGCCTGGGATTGCAAATTTTAAAGTCCCCTTATACTCAGCTCCAGATCAGGTGGCAGGTAAGGCCTGGGGATTTGCAACCCCCAGATAATGAAGAGGTTAAGATCAGCCTAAAGATGGCTGAGGGAGGGGCAGGAATTCTCTCTCCAATCCCCCAGACTGTGTTTTCCAAGTCATGACCTGAAAACTCCCAGATTTTCTCCAGGAGGTCCAAGATAATACCTGAGTCTTCATGCATTGGAACCATGATAGCAGCAGGTCCAGATCTTTCATCTGGTCTCTTTTTTGTCTTTATGATCTTGTCCAAATGACCTTCCAAAATAAGTAACTGACCTCTTCACCGCACTTCATCTACGATCCTTCTCCTATTTGCATGAGGATTACAAAAATGATCAGTTACAGCAATAGCACTTAGACTAACACTAACACTAACCTTTACCCTACCCGAACCCAAACCCAAAGGAAGGAAGAGAGGGAGGGAGGGAGAGGAAAGGGAGGGAGGGATGGAAGGAAGGAAAGGACAAGAGAAGAAGAGAAGGAAGGGAAGGGAGGGAGGACAAGGGAAGGAAGGGAAGGGAAGGAAGGAAGGAAGAGAGGGAGGGAGGGAGAGGAAAGGGAGGGATGGAAGGAAGGAAAGGACAAGAGAAGAAGAGAAGGAAGGGAAGGAAGGGAGGGAGAGAGGACAAGGGAAGGAAGGGAAGGAAGGAAGAGAGGGAGGGAGAGGAAAGGGAGGGATGGAAGGAAGGAAAGGACAAGAGAAGAGAAGGAAAGGAAGGGAGGGAGGGAGGACAAGAGAAGGAAGGGAAGGAAGGAAGGAAGAGCACTTATATACCACTTCACAATGCTTTACAGCCCTCTCTAAGCAGTTTACAGAGTCAGCATATTGCCTCCAAATTCCTCAGTTTTTGGGCACACCCACTCAGTCACATGACCCCACCACCAAGCCACGCCCACAGAACCGGTAGGGGAAAATTTGAATGTCACCCCTTAGGGAGGGGGCGTGTCTTTCAGATCAATGTTGAGTCCTTGATTTCAGAAGTGATGTCTCCTGGCCCTCATCTTCCTAGGACTTACCTGGGATGACTAGGACCCTCTCCAAAAAAAGAGATGAGGCCAGAACTCATGGTCTCCTAAAGTGTTTGTATGTGTGTGTTTGTATGTATGTGTGATTTATGTATGTGTGTATGTATGTATGTATGTATGTATGTATGTATTTATTTATGCATGTGTATGTATGTATGTATGTATGTATGTATGTATGTATGTATATGTTTTTTTCTGTTGAGCCACCTGATAGACCTAAATATGGGAGGGAGCCTACTGCTTCCTTTTTGCCTTTCTGCCCCACTCCAGGAGACATCCAGGCTATAAACCATATTTTTAAACTTACAAAGAATTATTAAAGAAATAAAGGGAGACTATTTGAAATAAAGATCCATTTCAGGCTATTTGGTCTCATCAGCTAGCCATGATAAGCACTGCCTAACAAGGCAAGCAGCCCAGGTTTGGATCTTAGAAGGCTATGGCTAGCTGACGAGAGCTAAATAGCTTGAAATAGAGCTATACTAGTTTCCCTTTACTTCTTTATCAGTTCTTTGTAGGTTTTTGTGTGTGTATGTATTTGAGTGTACACCCTCCCACCCCCACTCCCCACATATATATAAACGATCTCCTGCCGCATACCTCCCAGAGACCAATAACCTTATAATCTCAAAAAGAATACAATTATTCTAGGGAATTAAGAATTGAAGCCCACTTACAAGCGTACTTTACATCTCTGGACAATAAAATTTCAATTCAACAAATGGTAACTCAAACAATCATAATCTTATTCCAACTCATCAACAACCATCTCAACAACCACCACCTTCACCATACACTCAACCTCAACAATCACTACACAAACAATATATCCTTACTTCTCAAAGACACCCTCGAACGAGAGTAGAAACACAATAATGCCATTCTATTTGGTCTTAATGTCACAAACGAACCAGATATAGATAAGATATGTAAAATTATTGCACTAAAATTACCAGCAGAGGAAATAATTGAAGTATCTAGAGATGGCCCTGACTTTAAATACAGAGATGGCACGATAGCACCTAAATTTTATAATCTGCAAAACTGAACTCAGTAAATGAATATTCATCAACACTATAAACTCCAATCCAAAGAAAGTATGCTCAAGGCCCGACTTATCAATATTGCAACGTATCAAATCCCGTGAACTCAGAGCTGATCTTAAAAAACGCCAAGACCAAGGACAAGCCAACTTTAAACCATATCCTCCAAACCAACATTACCCAAAGCTATCCTAACATTCAATCCTCCTCAAACCTAAACCAACTTCCAACAAACCAAGACTAGGTATGCATTCCCCCTTACTTCCTCTATATCAACCATTAATAATCTTAAATGCAAACTCATTAATTCAAGAAGCAATGTCAACAAAATAACTGAACTATTTCTCCTGCTGAAAACTGCAAATCTCGGCATCATATTTTTCTGCAAAACATGGCTAAATGCATCCCTTCCTGACTCCATTATTTCGATCAGGGACTATCACGTCTACCGATCTGATCGAGAAACCTATAGAGGAGGTGGAGTTGCAATCTTCTATAAGAAATCTCTGAACCTAAAAAAAGTTAAACATGAACTTCTTTTTCCTGAAACTATCATCTGTGAATTGACCTTAGATACCACAGTTCGCCTCCTTCTATGTTATAGAGCTCCTGATTATGACAAGCTAACCTCATTGCTAACTTGGGCAGCCTCCTACCCACATCCTCTTATATTGCTTGGTGACCTAAACCTACCACATATAAATTGGACCCTAAATGAATGTACAGCTAAATCCATACATTCAACCCTTTATAATGCTATTATTGAGGTTAATATGAAATCTCTGACTTCTTTTAAGCAGGTGCAGGAGGTATAACAACCGGCAGATTCTTCATTTAATTCCTTCCTTTTGCTTTTGGAATTTAACATTACAACATAGATTAAATTAAAGAATAAACATAGATTTTAAACTATGTATAGGGACTTTTTTAAAAGCCTGGGATGCTTCTGTGCAGAAGTGGTAGCAAAGGGTTTTAGAACCCGCTACTGAAATTGTTGCAAGCCTTAATGTATTAATTTTCTTACCCAAAAATCACTTGCACACATACAGACACACATACACACACACACAATTAATTACAGAATAAACACCGAACACACACACAAAACTTACTGTGTCTGCATGAAGCAACATGCAGGCTTCATCAAATTCTGCCAAATCCCAAGAAACGGGCCACCAAGAGTCACTGCAACTCAAGGATGAATTCTGCAGGAAGAATAAAAGAAAGGAAGAAAAAACTTTTTTTTAACTATACATAAGGAAAAGGCACTCAGGGAATAGATTTGATTATTGTGAAGCAGTGAAAAACTCTCAACCACCAATTCAGAGCATAGGTAAGATTTCAAAGAGGTAAATCTCTTCTCAACAGGCTTGAGAATGGGACATTTTTAGCAGGGAGATCTTCTTTAGGGCCTCCCAGGCTAGGGAAGAAGTCTTAGAATCCAGACAACGGTTTAAGCAGTATAGGGTTGAGATGAGGGTCTGGCCGGATGCCTTTCCTGTCGCCAATGTGGAGTTATATTCAGCAGACATATTCTCCTCGTGTTCAGAGGGAGAAATATCTGCCTCTGCCTAGGATTGAACTCACAGCCACTGTACCACTCACCCAGTCTCCACTCAACCATCCCCAATTCAAATCTATAACTTTCCAACAAGTTGATGCCATGGTAACAATTTGGATCTACTTTTTGACAATAATTTTTGTGTGTCATAGTACACAATTTGGATAGGCAATTCTTCATTTAACAGCAGGCAAGCTTTACACATCCCGAAAGCCATTATTATTATTATTATTATTATTATTATTATTATTATTATTATTAATTAAATTTGTATGCCGCCCCTCTCCGTAGACTCGGGGCAGCTCACAGCAATAGTAAAAAATAATGTACAATACAAATCTAATATTTAAAAATCTAAAACCCATATTTTAAAAAGACATACACACAACATACCATACATAAACTATAATATCTACGCACCAGGTGGGAAACACCAGCACTGAGATAATTTGAGAAGTCAGGCATAGATTTAGCAATGTTAAGCAACGGTATTGTTTACTAGCTATTGTTAACTAAGTTTCAGTTAACTAAAATGGAAGACTTACTTGAGGAGAAGAACAAGGTACTGGAGATAAAAAGACTCACTGATTTTGCAGTAAATTATGCCTTTACATTAGAACTACGCCAACTCTAAGTACTTCACCTCCATTCAAATATTTGTGTATAAGATGCAGACAAAATCCAGCACTAGCAATCCCTCACACACAAACAGGGCCCCAAGGGGGATTTATTAGGGAAAGCTTATGAGCTGTTAGCAATTGGGCACAGCTGGAAAACAGCAGTTGTCCCCATATGTCTGGCCAAGAAAGCAAATTCAGGTGGCAATCAGCATCTGCCTACACACAATATTTCAAATCATAGCAAGGCAACTGAAAGTCTGCTCCCATGGAATCAGAACTTTGAGTCCTGTTTTAAATTGCAACTGCCATGGCACCAGCCCTGGCTGCAGTGGATTGAGGCTATAGAGCAGCTATCTGTACAACTGAAGCCCAGGAATTTTTTTTCTTTTTTTAAAATAATCTTTATTAAATATTTGAATTAAAATAAAACAATTTTTTTTGGACTAACAAACATATAAACACACATTGTCTATTATAAGCACACATTTTATCATGAGATCATTTTTCTTTTGCACATACAGTACTGATCTCACTTCAAAGTATCCTGACTTCCTATTTGATTCTGAGTGCAACTCAAGACATATAATCCCTCAAAAACCTCCAAAGGAGTCGGCATCATCTCTCATTCGTTGTGGCCACCTTTGCATTTCTTTGATGCTTCTGATAACAGGAAAAGGTGGCAGCCAATTGAAATTAAGATGGACCCCCCCCCCCAAGTACTTACCAGTCCCATCTCAGCCACGAAAGCCAGGTGGGTGACCTCGAGCCAGCCCCTCTCTCAACTTTCACAAGTTTCCAGGGGAGATAAAAACACGCATAAAAGATAAGAAATGATTCATGTTCAAAAGGCCCTGTAGGAATGGGCCTAAAGAAACCATGTGGGGCTTTGCCAGCTTTAGCTGTCTTCCTCACTGCCTGAGGAGGCTACTTAGGGTTTAAAGGCCAGAGCACAGACTGCCCCCTGCAGGCAATGAGGAGGACAGCTAAAGCATGGAAAGGCCCAGGGGAGGAAGGACCCTGAGTGCTGGTGGAGTTCTGGGAGTTGAAGTCCACTCATCTTCAGGTTCCTAAGTTTGGGAAACAGGCTCTAGTAAATCCTGCATTGGGCAGTTGGAGGGATAACATTTTAGAAGGATCACCATTGAAGTGTCTTCCATTTGCCCCTTATTCTAACTGCTTCCCTGTTTATGGAGGGCAAAAGAATCCTCTCCAAAAAGGCGCATAGGCAACAAAATGGAGGACACTGTGGGGTCTTTGCAAGCTTTAGTGTCCCTCTCACTGCCTGCAGCAGAAACCAGTTATGATTTAAAGACCAGACCACAGATTGCCCCCTACAGGCAGTGAGAGGAATAGCTAAAGCTGGCATAGGCCCTAACGGATTCTGGTGTGGCCTTCAAAGGGGCCTTATTAATCCACTTCTCCATTGTTTTATTATCCAGGGTTGAGTCTTTTCTAATCTAACTGCTAATGTTTATAGTATTATATACATCTCTTCTTTTTAATTTTATCCTACTTCCATTTGAGAATTTCCTCTTCCTTTTCAGTGGCTGGGGAAAATTTCCTGCCATGCTTCTGGGCTCTTTCTAGTGGTGTCTTGAGCGTTCAGCACTGAGGACTAGCCCCTTAAATGACCCAGGGCAGCCCAGGACACCTTCTATGACAGGGGCTATGGTGTCCCGATCTTTGATCCAGCTGTGGAGAGATGCCAGGGGTGCCCCTTTGGCAGCTCTGGACCTTTCAGTAGGGAGGGGTTGTTGCAAGCCAAGAGAGAGATCCCGGGAGGCCTCAGGCAAAGTCTGTGGAATAAAAAAAGAAAATGGAGGAAGTGAAAGTCAGGGTTGCTCTCTAAACTTTGGTCACCTGCTCAGTTTCTCCTCCAAATCTTTGCAGAGCTCCTCATTTTCTGCAATTAGTTGGATCTTGTTCACCTTAAGCTGCTTGTTCTTCAATTGGAGCTCCTCTTTTCCTGACAACAGCCATGAAATTTCCATAGTCTTCCCGTACATTATGAAGAGAGAGAGAAATTGGCCTCCTTACTTCTTTTTTTTACTTAAAACGTGAACCTTTTTCTTAAATTAAAAAGTATTAAGCCTTAATTTTGTATGTTTTGTGTGTCTCAGTATATACAGTGGAACCCCGACATACGAAATTAATTGGTTCCGGAAGGAACCTCGTATGTCGAAGAGCTCGTAGGTCGAAGCATTGTTTCCCATAGGAAACAATGGAAAAGTGATTAATGTGTGCAAGCCCGAGGGCTGAGGGGAAAAGACGTCGGCTGAGGGGTGCCCGGTGCTTCGGAGCCGGCATGGGGGGGCTTTCCATGCTGGCTCCGATCTTTTCAGACAAGCGCGCCGATTCTCCGCTCACTCCGGGTGAGCGGCGAATCGGCGCATCTGTTTAAAAAGATTGTAGCCGGCATGGAAAATCCCCCCATGCCAGCTACGAGCTTTTCAGACAAGCGCGCCGATTCTCCGCTCACTCCGGGTGAGCGGCGAATCGGCGCATCTGTTTAAAAAGATTGTAGCCGGCATGGAAAATCCCCCCATGCCAGCTACGAGCTTTTCAGACAAGCGCGCCGATTCTCCGCTCACTCCGGGTGAGCGGCGAATCGGCGCATCTGTTTAAAAAGATCGTAGCCGGCATGGAACATCCCCCCATGCCGGCTACGAGCTTTTCAGACAAGCGCGCCGATTCTCCTCTCACTCCGGGTGAGCGGCGAATCGGCGCATCTGTTTAAAAAGATCGTAGCCGGCATGGAACATCCCCCCATGCCAGCTACGAGCTTTTCAGACAAGCGCGCTGATTCTCCGCTCACTCCGGGTGAGCGGCGAATCGGCGCATCTGTTTAAAAAGATCGTAGCCGGCATGGAACATCCCCCCATGCCAGCTACGAGCTTTTCAGACAAGCGCGCCGATTCTCCGCTCACTCCGGGTGAGCGGCGAATCGGCGCATCTGTTTAAAAAGATCGTAGCCGGCATGGAACATCCCCCCATGCCAGCTACGAGCTTTTCAGACAAGCGCGCCGATTCTCCGCTCACTCCGGGTGAGCGGCGAATCGGCGCATCTGTTTAAAAAGATCGTAGCCGGCATGGAACATCCCCCCATGCCAGCTACGAGCTTTTCAGACAAGCGCGCCGATTCTCCGCTCACTCCGGGTGAGCGGCGAATCGGCGCATCTGTTTAAAAAGATCGTAGCCGGCATGGAAAATCCCCCCATGCCAGCTACGAGCTTTTCAGACAAGCGCGCCGATTCTCCGCTCACTCCAGGTGAGCGGCGAATCGGCGCATCTGTTTAAAAAGATCGTAGCCGGCATGGAACATCCCCCCATGCCAGCTACGAGCTTTTCAGACAAGCACGCCGATTCTCCGCTCACTCCGGGTGAGCGGCGAATCGGCGCATCTGTTTAAAAAGATCGTAGCCGGCATGGAACATCCCCCCATGCCAGCCACGAGCTTTTCAGACAAGCGCGCCGATTCTCCGCTCACTCCGGGTGAGCGGCGAATCGGCGCATCTGTTTAAAAAGATCGTAGCCGGCATGGAACATCCCCCCATGCCGGCTACGAGCTTTTCAGACAGGCGCGCCGATTCTCCGCTCACTGCTAAAAGCGGAGAATCGGCACGCCTGTCTGAAAAGATCGCCGTCGGTCCGGTGGGGTTTTGCAGCAACCTCCGAGCCCAGGTTGCTTGGAGGTTGCTGCAAAACCCCACCAGACCGGCGGCGATCTTTTCAGACAGGCGCGCTTTCTCGAAAGGGCGGAGAAAGCCCTCTCTCGCAGCCTCCTGGCTGGGAGCACTTTCGCTGCGAGAGAGGGCTTTCTCCGTCCCTTTCGGGAAAGCCCTCTCTCGCAGCGAAAGTGCTCCCAGCCAGGGAGAGCGTTCAGATCCCCCCATCCCCAGCAGAAAGCGTTCAGATCCCCCCACCCCCAGCAGAAGCCAAGGACTCACCAAGCGCTGGATACGAACGGAGAAGAGCCAGGCTGGTTTGCTTTGCAGAGCCGAATAAAGCGTCACGCCCCCCTGACGCTTTTGGCGGCAAAAGAGCCCAGCATCGCTTCGGAAGCCGCCGAAAGCGTCAGAGGGGCGTGACGCTTTATTCGGCTCTGCATCAGCTCGGAAGCAAAGCAAGCCAGGCCGGCTCTTCTCGGCTCGTATCCCGAATGGAAGCTCGTGAGTCGAGCAAAAATTTCTCTACTCTCCCAGCTCGTATCTCGAGTAGCTCGTAAGTAGAGCTGCTCGTATGTCGGGGTTCCACTGTAGTGGGCTTTGGCACTTAGGTCATTTGATATGAGTATTAGAAGGTCTTTTATGGAGTGAGGATTGTCTGTAAGGTCTTATTTATCCAGCTTGGATTTGATGCTTGGATTCTTTTTGCCAATGTGTAGGACATAGCATTTCTTGGTTGAGATTTGGAGTTATGAGATGTTTGCCAATTCAGACACAAAGTCAAGGTCTTTTTGGAGAGTAGCTATCGGTGGTGTTGAAAAGTTTTACATTGTCGGGAAAGAGAACGCAGTTGCTTGTAATAGAGTATATAGAGTCTTATGCCGGGCTTCACGTTACGAGCCTCAATTAAGTCAGAAATGTAAATTCAAATACACACGCTGTTGTAAAGTAAACCCCAAAACCCCCTTTCATCCAAAATAAAGCTGTGCACACTTTAAACTGAGCAAATTACAGTCCATGAAAGTTGCGAGAACAAAAACAAGCCAATCAGATAAAAGCAGCTGTGGCAGCGTCACAGCCAGACCTCTTCCTGTCAGTCCACAAGTTTTTACTTAGCTGTGAACAAAATGCAAACATGACGTCTCCTTTTCCAAATGGATAATCTTCCATGCATGCTCTCAGCGACACTGGCAATTTATCAGCATCCTGATTAGCCTAATTGTCCCAGCCACAGGTATTCTCCCTTATTGTCTATAATACTTGTGCAGTTGTTCCCTTCTCGTCATAAACCTGCGCCTGCGAGCATCTATTAATCTATCTTCCTCTGAGTCTGATGACTCACTAATGGGGTCATTAGCTAATGGGCTGCCTGCATCTACCTCACTGTCCGATTCTGCTTCAATCCCAGAGTCTGCCCTTGACACAGAATCTTCACTGTCCAAATCTGTTGGCAGTAAAACCAGTCTCTGAGAACTTGCGGATTCTCCCAAACCAACATCCACAGTCCTTGGAGCAGGAGCTGGCCCAGAGCCAACCACAACACCAACCACGCTGCCTTGGGGTACACCGTTGCTAACTGGAACAGGATTAGATATGACCCTCTCTATTTTGACAACTTCTAGTCTGGTTTAATAGGAATGCAGTTATCCAACCATGTAGCGATCCTGAGATGCTGTAGGAATTCAGTTTTAGCAGTAGTCTATCGTGAACCACTGAGTCAAAGATTTTACAGAGGTGTATGTAAATTGCTTCTGTTGATTTGCCCTGATTGAGATGTGCTGTCTATATGTTTTTGCAGTAAAGGAGTTGCAGGTTACAAGATAATTTTTTCCTGAAGCCAAATTGTTTGTTAGAGAGAAAGTTTTTAGTTTCTAGGTGAAGGGTAATTGATTGGTTTCTGATTGATTCCATGACTTTGCATGTGATGCAGAATAGAGAGATTGGTCTGTAGTTTTCAACTAGACTGGGATTTTCTTTTTTGAGGATAGCAACGATAGCTTTGGTAATGAGCTGGTCCTAAATGATTTTTCAAAGGTTATGCTTAGAGGTTCGGCTATGTCCGTGGAGAGCATTTTTAGGAAGAATGCACATAGACCCCATAGTATTCATATAACCACCAATCAGCTGCCTTCCCCGGGGTCATGGCTTGTCCATTGATGAGTCTGCTCTGAAGGGGTTTCGAGCCCCCAGTTCGCTTCAGCGAGAACGGCTCCCTCTGAAGGGGGAAATGTCAGTAGCCTGGAGAGGCTGAAGAGCCCCAGATTCTGCTACTTCCTTCGCTGGGGGTGGAGTCCAGGTTAAAATCTGGTCCATTGGATGTGGAATCTTGTATTAGAGATCCAGAGAATCCGGGTCTTCCTCTCCAGGGAAGATGAAAGAGAAACAGGCATTGCCTTTCGTAAACTCCTTAAAACCCACCTCTGTCGTCAGCCATGGGGAAATTGATTCCCCTGGGCCGTTTCTGTTTTATGTATGGTTCGTATGAGATGTATAATTGTTTTTTATATCAAGGGTTTTAAACTGTTTTAATTATTGGGTTTGTACTCTTTTTGTTGTTGTGAGCTGCCCCAAGTCTTCGGAGAGGGGCGGCACACAAATCTAATAAATAATAATAATAATAATAATAATAATAATAATATATCAGATAGGATTCATATTCAAAAGACCTTGTGAGAATGGGCCTAAACCATCCCCCCACATGGGTCTTTGCCAGTTTTAGTTGTCCAATTCACTGCCTGAGGAGGCCAGATGTGACTTGAAGACCAGAGCATAGACTGCCCCATGCAGGCAATGAGAGGGACAACTAAAGCATGGAAAGGCCAAGGGGAGGAAGGTCCCTGAGTGCAGACAGTGGAATTCTGGGTGTTGAAGTCTACTCATCTTCAGGATGCTAAGTTAGCCATTTTTTTTTCTAGCTTCTCTGTTTTCTGTGTGTATGTTTATTTCTGTGTCTGTCTGTGTGTGTGTGTGTGAGAGAGAGAGAGAGAGAGAGAGAGAGAGAGACAGAGGATTTTTAAAAAACTCTGCAAAGTTCTGGTAACTAGGTTTTCACTAAAGTTGCATCAGCCCCTTTGTGTTTGAGCTTAAACGTTCAAAATAAAGTTAAATACATGTTAGCTTTAACTCAGCAGGCAGCTATTTCAGATCTGTGAGATGCTCTGGCATTAATTGGCCCCTGGGATTTTGACTTTATGCCAACAGATTTCAGATTTGTTTGTTTCTTCAGCCACAGTTGCTGTGTATTCCCTCCAGGGTCAGTTTCAAGCATGGAGCTCCCAAAATTCTCAGTTCTAGATAACCAATTTAATTCCACCTCTGCCCCTTTCATTATGTGCCATATGGTGATTATTTCCCTTTCATTTCTCTCCAGAGAATTCTCCGAAGTTGAATTATCCAGGAATATCTTCTGAGAGGGAGAATTATGATAAAAATTTCAGCTCTGCTTTGGCTGAATCCTCCAGGGGAGACTTTGGGCAGAGAAATATGGAGTTTTCATACAGGCAGTCTGTGCCCTTGTATGTACATCTCCCTCCTTTCCACATGAAGCTGTGTTTCAACCAGGAGAGCAACTGGATCATATTCCACCTTCTGAGAATCCTCTGAATTCTTCTAATTCTTCTTTAGGAACAGGAAGGAGATTGATTGAGTCACCCCATGAATTATGGAGCTCCTGCTTCTGGTTGTGGTGCTGCTTTGGTCCCATCCAGTCTCTGGGGAGCTGAGAAGGAAATGCCCACTGAGTTTGGAGCACCAGGATGGAAATAAACCACAGAGCTTATACAGCGCAGGAGACCATCTCATTGGTATAGTCACCACTGGAAAGGAAAGATTGCATGTAAACTTGCTTTTCAATGTGGCTCCTTCTCTTCAGTTTGTTTCCCATGATCCGTAAGTCATTCAGGGTGATGGAGTTGCACTCCATTCTAACACTCATTTTTTGCCCCCCCCCATTCATTCCTATATTGGGGAATATGTCTAATTTCCTGAATGATTTTGATTTCCACAGCTTTTCTCTTTTGTCTGATTTTTTGAAAGAGACTCTGATCCAAAAAGGGATCTGAGAAAAACCTGAAAGGGCTGCAGATTATTTTCTTCTCTCTGTTCAATCTTTAATTTATCACTAGAATAATGAATTTTATTTGAAGTAGTGGTAGAATCAGCTGTAGTTGTCATTCCTCAGCCAATTTCCATATTTGTGTAACTGATCATTGCTTTTGGTTCAATGCTGGCTTAAGGCTCAGTAGGCTTATGGAGGATTATATGTTAAAATAAGTATTTGTTGTTGCTATTGATTATAATAACGTTTTTTTTACAATAGGGATATTTATGGTTTTATGCAAGGCTTAATATTCATTTTCAACATTCAATTGATCAATAAGAATTCCCAGCTTCTGCACAACCTCACACTGGGATGCAATATCCATGACAATATCCATGACACTTTCTACACTTCAGATGCCTTGCTGGACATTCTCTCCACTGGAGAAGCCAATGTCCCCAACTACGGCTGTGGAAGAAAGGAGAACCTTCTGGCCCTTCTTGATCTAGCTAGAAGGGAAATCTCCATCCAGATGTCAACAATAGGAGGCACCTACAAAATCCCACAAGTTTGTGTGTGTTTTTCTCCATCTGGTAAAAGTAAATGTTGGGTGGCGGTGAGTGAGCAACAAATACAATCATGTCTTCTCCATGGAAATCAAAAGCTGATTTTCTCCATGGAAATCAAAAGCTGATTTTCTCCATATTAGCAAAAAAGCCAATGTTTAACCCCAATTATAGACCAAATGGACTAACAGATATTGTAACTAAAATTTATGCCATGATCCTCTTAGTTAAACTAAAGAAAAATGCATTCCTTGCAGAAGAAAAAGAAGGTTTTAGGTAGAGTTAAAAGCTATTAGATTTTATAAGAAATAATGCATGTTATTAATCATATATTGACGCAAATTGGTCTTGAAATATCTAATCTACATCAGTGAGGGAAAACAATGTTTGCTGGCTTTCTAGATGGTAGTGCAGCTTTTGACTCAATAAACAGAGAAATATGGTGGAGAAAATGGATTGTCCTCAAAATGGAGCTCAGCCTGTTGGCCCTGATCCAACCCCTTGTTTGAGTGGGAGGTTTGGGCTCAATGGAGCCATGAGTACAAGGATCTATGCTTACCAAGGGTGGAAAGGAAAAGACACATATTTGAACCCTTGTTATTCAATATAGATATGAATCACTTACTAGAACTTATGCGGGATAAAAAAACAGATCATAAATAAATGTTATTTCATTTTTTGAGAAAAATTACTAAATTAGTGGACCATTGAAATGCAGTGCACGTAGGATACAGCCCTTGGATTTCAGAAAGTCTGTGTAAAGTAAACCACAACTTATTTCTTGGTAAGTTAAAAATGTGAGATAGGCAGCATCATGGTGAGATGGAGTCAGCCTCTGCTCCTCAATGGAACTACATATGGAATAGCCAACACCCCAGAAGATAGACTGGTGGGTCTAGATAGACTTGAACCCTGCGCCTATCTACCAAAATGAAATTCAGTGCAGAGAAAAGTGTAAGGTTTTACACTTAGGCTAGAAAAACCAAATGTACGCTTTACAGAGTATGTGAAATCTACCTCACTAGCAGTAACTGTGAGAGGGACCTTGGAGTCTTAGTGGACAATCACTTAAAAATGAATCAGCAATGTGTGGCACCAGCCAAAAAAGCCAAAAACATTTGAATTAACAGCTAAAATCAAGATCATGTGAAATTTTAGTACCGCTTTATAATGCCTTGGCAAGACCGCACTTGGAATACTGCATCCAATTTTGATGGCCATATTATAAAAAAGGATGTAGAGATTAAGATGATTAAGGGTCTAGAGACTAAAACATTTGAAGACCAGTTGCAGGAATTGGGTATGTCTAGCTGAATGAAAGGACTGGGGGTGACTGACAGGCGGGAGCCATGGAGCTAGCCATTCCAGGGGAAGGAGGGATCGCTGCTTAGTAGCGATTCCTTCTTCTGGCTCCATGAGCTGAACTCGAGGCACTGGTGACGAGTGTAACTCGTCATTTCTCTCTCTTCCTCCCTTTTTCTCTCATTCCTTCCCTCTCTCACCTCCTCTCTTTTTCCATTCCTGTCTCCTTCCCCCTTGTGTGTGCGTGTGTGTGGGGGAACTCTTGAACCATTTACAAAAAACAGGTGAGGGCTGCTTTTTCCCCCCTGTTATTACTTGGGTGCTTTTTACCATATGCTTAAATCAAGAGTCACTGCTCTCTCTCTCTCTTTCCCTTCCTTCCTTCCCTCTCTCCCTCTTTCTTCCCCCCTCTCTTTCTGTCTCTCTTCCTCCCTCCCTCCCTTTCTCGACACAGCAGAGCCGTTCACTTTCCCTCTCGGCAGGAAGGGGCAAAGGTGTGTTTCTCTTGCCTCTGGCTCACAAGGGGGGCTGCTGTGGCCGTGGCTGACCACCAAGGGGCTCCCTTCACAGGCGGCGCTGCCCTGGCAGCTCATTAGTTTCCAAAGGGAACTGAGCATGCACGTCCACCTTTGCCCACCTCCGCTTCTCTCGCTCCCCAGCCAAAAAGGCACGAACGGGGAGGGGAGGGGAGGAAAGGCTTCCGCGGTGTCTGTCCCCTCCCCCGCCGGTTTGTTTTGTTTTATTTAACCAGAGGGACCAGCCTAGAAGTGGCCCCAATGCCGCATGTTGCCCTCCCCAGGCTTGCAAGCGGCCGCCACCCCACCCTCATGGTACAAGGTGAGCATGGCAGTCAGGGGGATGCTGTTGGGGTAGCAGGGGCCTGCCCGAGGACCCAGGGGAAGAGCCTTCTCTGTGGCGGCCCTGACCCTCTGGAAACAACTCCCCCCGGAGATTAGGATTGCCCCCACCCTCCTTGCCTTTCGCAAACTCCTTAAAACCCACCTCTGTCGTCAGGCATGGGGAAATTGATTCCCCCAGGCCGTTTCCATGTTATGTATGGTTTGTATGAGATGTATGATTGTTTTTTACATTAAGGGTTTTAAATTGTTTTTAACTATTGGATTTGTACTGTTTTGTTGTTGTGAGCCACCCCGAGTCTTCAGAGAGGGGCGGCATACAAATCTAATGAATGAATGAATGAATGAGTAAATAAATAAATAAATGAATGAATGAATGAATGAATGAATGAATGAATGAATGAATGTCTCATGGCACACTAGTGCACCACAGCACACTGGTTGAAAAACCTATTTTCCAAAAACCGGAAAACTAGACAAGAAACAATGGATTGAACTAATCAAGGAGAGAAATAACCTAGAATTGAAGAAAACTTTTCTGGCACTTAGAACAATTAATTAGTGGAATAACTTATCTCCAGAAGTTGTGGGAGCGCCAACACTAGATTTTTAAAAAGAGACTAGACAGCTACTTGTCAGGAATAGTATAGGGTCACATGATTGAGGAGGTGGTTAGACTAGACGACCTCCAATGTCCCTTCTAATTCTTTTATTCTGTTTTAAGTTATGTTATAGGTACACATGTTGAGCATGCTAAATACCTATTGGAACTCACTAATTTACACTAACAAAATGATATTATTATACTTACACATTGGATTGTATATCCTGTGAATAAGACTTGGATTCTTTTGTCATAATAATTATCTGATAATTAATCAAATAAGGTTCAAAACCTATGGTCTTTGGGAATTGACATGGTAGCCACAGTTGGTCAGCCAATAGAGCATTTAACACCTTTCTTTACCTGGGGTTGTTTTCTCTGAGACTGAATCTGGGACCCTCATCATCAAAGGAGCTCAGTCAGAGAAAGGCCATGAGTGAAAGTGGTGCTTAAATGAAAGACCTCATAGCTCTCCAGCTTCCTCAGCACCAATTATCAAAGTATAAAAAGCCAAGGTTTCCCCCATGTTCTTACATCCATCTGATGTTTGGGGCTCACTAGCAGAACCAATCTAATCACTAGCAGAACCAATCTAATCACAGCCTCTGAGGAGTATCTTGGGGTGGGTAGAAGGACTCCAGCTGCTGCCCTCACAGTTGTATAGGGAATTTACACAATTTCTGCTTTGCCTAAATTCAGAAAATATGGATATCAGCATAAAATTTAATCTATGGAAACTTACAGACTCCCAAAATAGACAAAAGTTTAATTAAAGAGAAATCTTGGATTATAAAAATTGACAAATCGTATTAGGAACTGAGGTCTCCCTGTTTCTTGTATAACTGGAGAAGAAGCTAAAAATAGTCCTCCAGAAAAAATCTGGGATACAGAAACAGAAAAAGATGCACCAATCCTCAAAAATTATAATATGCCCTTTATTGGAATATAATACTTCAGTCGGCATTTCAATGTGTTAATCAAATTATGGTAAATTATAGAGGTGATACAGTAATATTATTCACATTGTTTATAGTTTTTAAATTTTATTCTTTTTCCTTTTTATAATAGAGTCAAGCTAATATTCTGTCTTTAATATTTCAAACAATGTCTAAATACAAATTGTTTTAATCCTTCATGAGAAGTGGGTTGGATTCATTAAAATCTAATATTTTGGATTTAATCTTCCCCCAAATATAACACAGCATTCTTCATTGCTTTTTCAGATCATTTATTCAACTGCTCCAGAGGCTCTGAGTGATAAAAGCAAATTCCCCTTTTTCCACCAGATGAAGCCCAAAGAAGGGTTCCACTACCCAGCCATTGTCCAACTGCTCCTCCATTTCAAATGGACCCTGATTGGCCTCTTTGCTTCAGACACAGAGAAGGGAGAGAATTTCATGAGGACTTTCCCTCCTCTGCTTATCAGGAATGGAATTTGTGTGGTTATATCACAACAATTCTCCACAACTGAACATACAGCTTCCCTCAGGGATGCCCTCTCTAAGTGGAGACAAGTCAATGTCTTTGTTCACTTCATTGAATATGAGTCTCTTAGTGACAGAATTCTTCCTTTTCATGAAACATTTCTGCGCTTGCCCGGACTCATTGAAGAGAAAGTCTGGATCCTCACAACTTTTGCAGGGTATCCAATAGACAAGCGCAGACTTCTCAAATTCGTCCACAGTATTTTGCAGTTTGGTTATCTGACCAAAAGAAGGCCAAAAGATGAATCCTTTGAACCCCATTTCTTTGTGGAAGAAAAGTTTCAAGATATTTATTTTCTCTGTTCTCTTTCAAAGAACGTCTTTTCTGTCAAAGGCCGCAGAAGATGCACCCAGAAAGCCCCACTGGAGACCCAGAGGAACAGCCTACATATCCCAAATGACTATAAACTTTACAGCGTCATGAAGACTCTAGCCCAGGCCTTGAATGCCGCCTATTCCCCCAGATTGAGGAGGAGAAGGAAGGAGGGAGAAAAGAGGTTGGGGTCTCCAAGGCTGCAGCCATGGCAGGTAGGGGTCCCAATATGGATCATTTAATCTGAGGTCTTTGGAGGAGGAATCCAGAGGAGAAGGAGGGGAACCACCTAAACAGATCTGCCCAATTTAATTACTCAGGGAATAATGGTTCCAAAGTGTGTGGGGTGGGGTTTCCTAAATTTTTTAGTACCACTCTGTGGCCGTGGCTTATTTTGTGGATGTGGCTTGGTCATGTAACCGGGTGGGAGTTGCTTGCCAGCCATGTGACTGGGTGGGTGTGGCTTCATGGTCATGTGATTCAGCAGGTGAGGCTTGGTGGCCATGTGACTGGGTGGGCGTGACCAACTCAATGTCACTCACATCAAGGGGTGCCTCCCTGGCCCCTCCCCTCCCTGCCATTCCTTGTCGCACTCAGCCTCAATGAATCTACAGTTCTGCAAAAATGATGTTCACCTTTTTTCTAACTTTACATACTCAAGATGTCCTTTCATGGACCCCTGAAAGGAGGAAATGGCCCCCATGCTTTGCCCAAGAGTGTGAGAGGCAACTGGCTCTGGAGGGATCCCAGAAAGATGGGGAGGCAATGTATTTTCCAAAGCACCAGAAGGCCAAACAAGAAGCAATGAATGGAAACAGAAGAAAGAGAGAAGCCACTTAAAACTAAGGAAACATTTCCTGACCGTGAGAACCAATAGAGGTGCAGAAAAAAGTTGGTTGCAATTTCACATATAAAATTGCCATTCGTGGAATACAACCTGCATATTGTTCAAAACAGTCATTAGTGTTATGGCTGATGTGGTTGATTATGGAATGGATTAGCATATTAAGCTGGACCTATGCAACCCGATGTACAGAATAAACACAACCATATTTATGCTCTGGACTATAAATGCTGAATGCAAGTAAATCCCTGAAAAATATGTGGTAGCACTGGGCAAAAGAAAGGCAGTAAAATCACTCTATCTGTAAAATAGTGTATAAAATAATAAGACATGATAAATAATGGAACAGTTAAAAATACAGTAATAGTACAGTTTTTCTCTTTTTGTCTTTCTTCCTTTTTCATTCTCTTTCTCATCTATCCCTCCCTCCCTACCTTCTCTTTCTTTCTTTCTCTCCTTCCTTCCTTCTTTCTTTTCTTTCTTTTTCTTTCTTTCTCTCTCCCCCCTTTCTTTCTATACATTCCACTCACCCAACATTCCTCTTCCCCTCCTCCCTCCTCCCCTCTCTTTTTCTTTCTCTGCCCCCTCTTTTTCTTTCTTCCCTCCCTCCCTCCCAACCTTCCTTCTCCTTCCTTCCTTTTTCTCTGTTTCTTTCTTTTTTCCCCCTCCCTCCCACCCGCCCACCCAACCTTCTTCCTCACTCCTTCCTTCTTTCCTTCCTTCCTCCCTCCCTCCCTCCCTCCCTGTCTCCCTCTGCCTCTCTCTCCCTCCCTTTCCTCCCCTTTCCTTTCCTTTCCTCCTTTCCCTTCCTTCCATTTCTTTCCTTCTCCTACTACAATAGGATGTGTAAGAAGCTGAGAAATTGAGGGGACGGCCATACCAACACATTAAGTAGCCTAGCCTTGGCAAAAAGTTACATGCGAATCTGCAAAATCGAATGCAATCCCTTAAAATGTGGCATCAAAACAGAAGTGCATTTGGCTGGCAATCCCCATCTTAGAATCTGGGATGGTCTCCTAAAGTCCTCCTCGTGCAAGAGCTTTCTCTCCCGAATCAGTCACCTGGGAATCCACTCTGCACGTCTCAGGGCACTTTCAAGAGGGTCCTACTTCTTCCTCAAGCGGTTCCTTACCCGAAACAGCCCTGATTCAATACCCTTGAGCCAAATGAAGCCGTGCCTATGCACACAGAGGCATGGAAAGGCCAAGATCTCTGGTCCACATTAAATACATTACGGCAAAAGCAATCCAAGAGACAGAGCCTTCACTTCCGCTCACAAACGCACCCCTCCCCCCTGCTACTTTCTCTCCCTCCCCTTTTGCTCTCTGCAATAGTGGCTCATTCTCTGAAGGATATTGAAAAACTGGAAGCATTGAGGGACACGGGGGGGGGAGAGCTACAAAAATAACAAGAGGCTGGTGAGAATGCATTATGAAAGTAGATCTACATCTTTTTGTTTGTGTGTTTGTTTGTTTGTTTGTTTGTTTGTTTATTTGTTTGTTTGTTTATTTATTTATTTATTGGATTTGTATGCCGCCTCTCTCTGCAGACTCGGGGCGGCTAACAACAGCAATAAAACAGTATATAACAAAATCCAATACTAAAAACAGTTAAAAACCCATTATATAAAAACCAATCATACATACAGACATACCATGCATAAAATTGTAAAGGCCTAGGGGGAAGTGTATCTCAGTTCCCCCATGCCTGGCGGCAGAGGTGGGTTTTAAGCAGCTTTCGAAAGGCAAGGAGGGTGGGGGCAATTCTAATCTCTCGGGGGAGTTGGTTCCAGAGGGCCGGGGCTGCCACAGAGAAGCCTCTTCCCCTGGGTCCCGCCAAGCGACACTGTTTGGTTGACAGGACCCGGAGAAGACCCACTCTGTGGGACCTAACTGGTTGCTGGGATTCGTGCAGCAGAAGGCGGTCCCTGAGGTAATCTGGTCCGGTGCCATGAAGGGCTTTATAGGTCATAACCAACACTTTGAATTGTGACCGGAAACTGATTGGTAACCAATGCAGACTGCGGAGTGTTGCTGTAGCATGGGCATATTTGGGAAAGCCCATGATTGCTCTCGCAGCTGCATTCTGCACGATCTGAAGTTTCCGAACACTTTTCATGCAGAGAGCGTTACAGTAGTCAAGCCTCGAGGTGATAAGGGCATGAGTGACTGTGAGCAGTGACTCCCGGTCCAAATAGGGTCGCAACTGGTGCACCAGGCGAACCTGGGCGAACGCCCCCCTCGCCACAGCTGAAAGATGTTTCTCTAATGTGAGCTGTGGATTGAGGAGGACACCCAAGTTGCGGACCCTCTCTGAGGGGGTCAATGATTCTCCCCCCAAGGTAATGGATGGACAGATGGAATTGTCCTTGGGAGGCAAGACCCACAGCCACTCTGTCTTGTCTGGGTTGAGTTTGAGTTTGTTGACACCCATCCAGGCCCCAACAGCCTCCAGGCACCGGCACATCACTTCCACTGCTTTGTTGACTGGACATGGGGTGGAGTTGTATAATTGGGTATCATCGGCATACTGATGATACCTCACCCCATGCCTTTGGATGATCTCACCCAGTGGTTTCATGTAGATATTAAATAGCAGGGGGGAGAGGACCGACCCCTGAGGTACCCCACAAGAGAGAGACCTCGAGGTCGACCTCTGACCCCCTACTAACACCGACTACGACCGACCGGAGAGGTAGGAGGAGAACCACTGAAGAACAGTGCCTCCCACTCCCAACCCCTCCAGCCGGCGCAGAAGGATACCATGGTCAATAGTATCGAAAGCCGCTGAGAGGTCAAGTAGCACCAGGCCTGTCCCGGGCCTGCCAGAGATCATCCATCAACGCGACCAAAGCACTTTCCATGTTGTAGCCGGGCCTGAATCCAGACTGCTGGGGACCTAGATAATCGGCTTCTTCCAAGGACCGCTGGAGTTGGAGCACCACCACCTTCTCGACAACCTTCCCCATAAAGGGAAGGTTGGAGACTGGACGGTAGTTATTAACCACGGCTGGGTCCAGGGAAGGCTTCTTGAGGAGGGGGCGCACAAGTGCCTCCTTATCAGGAGCCGGAAAGGACCGCCTCCCCAAGGAGGCATTGGCAATCTCCTGGACCCAGCTCCGTGTCACCTCCCGACTGGCCAAAACCAACCAAGAGGGACCTGGATGCAGTAGACAGGTGGCGGAGCTTACAGCTCCAATGGCCTTGTCCACTTCATCAGGTGTCACCAAGTCAAACTCCCCCCAGACAGATGGACAAAGGCGTTTAGCCCCAGACACCTCGACTGACTCGTTGTCAGTCGACTCTGTTTTACAATTGGAGTCGAGGTCTGCTCGGATCCGAGCGATTTTATCAGCGAAAAATGTGTTAAAATCCTTGGCACTACTCTGTAAGGGCTCCCCAACTCCCCCCTGGTTAAGAAGGGAACGGGTTACCCTAAACAGGGTGGTTGGGCGGGATTCCACTGATGCAATCAAGGCGGCATGATACGCATATCTTGCCTCCTTAAGCGCCACTTTGTAAGTCTTAATATGAGCTCTTACAAGTGTTCGATCGGATTCGGACTTACTCTTCCTCCATCGCTTCTCTAGACGTCTCTTCTGGCGTTTCAACACCCGGAGCTCCTCGTTGAACCATGGAGCTCTACGGGGTATAGTGCCACGGAGAGATCGCAGTGGCGCAATTCGGTCAAGGGCCTCCGCTGCTGCCTTGTTCCAGGCCTCAGCCAGAGACTCTGCTGAACTGTGGACGAGTGTATCTGGAAAAACCCCAAGGGCCTTCTGACAACCTTCTGGATCCATCAGGCGCCTGGGGCGGAACAACTTAATCGGTTTCGCCTCCCTGTGGGGGAGGATTGGAGCCAGGAAGTCAAGCCACAGCAGAAAATGGTCTTACCATGACAAAGGCAACACTTCTACGCCCCTTAGTCTCAGATCCTTACTCAGTTGCTCAGAGAGGAATACCATGTCGGGTGCATGCCCCCCCTCGTGAGTCAGACCCTGTACTACTTCTGGCCATGAACTCCTGTGCCAGCCCAGAGGATTTGCCGAGTGATGGGAGGTTGAGGTCCCCCAAGACAATAAGTCTGGGAACCCCACCTCCAGCCCAGCTACCTCCTTGAGTAGCACAGGCAGGGCTTGTGCCACGCAGCTGGGAGGCAAGTACGTGAGAAACAAGCCCACCTGAACCCCTAAGTCCAACTTTACCAGGGGGGACTCGCAACCTGCAATCTCTGGAGCAACGAGCCTACGTAGGCACAGGCTCCCCCTGGCTATAATAGCCACTCCTCCCCCCCCTTCCCTGGGGTCAAGGTTGATGCCATATCTGAAACCCGGCTGGGCAGATTTCAGAGAGAGGAACTCCTCCCTCTGGGCCCAGCCAGGTTTCAGTTACACATGCCAGGTTGGCCTTCTCCTCCAGGATCAAATCCCGGATGAGGAGAGCTTTATTTACCACCGACCTGGCATTGAGTAGCAGCAACCTGAGCCCAGGGCCAGAATTACGCTCATCACCAGTTCCCAGGGTTGAGCTCACGGAGCCGGAACAAGGGATTGTTATTAAGCAACGATCCCTCGTTCCCCTGGAACAGCTAGCTCTGTGGTTCCCGTCATATCTGCCTCTCCCCAGCAACACTGGGATATTCCAACCCTTTCCACCCCAGAGACAGATGCCCCCCCCCTGCCTCTCCAGCACCAGGTAGGCCAAATATATTACTTACATCTCTCCTATTCATCTCATCCATTTTGTAATCCCACCCATCCCAGCCATCCCATCCATATCAATCATTCACTCCATACATACTATACTCACCCCAATTATCCATCATTTAAACCCCCCCCCCGATAATTTAGTTAAAAAATAAATCAATTAATATTAAAGGTTAAAACACTAATAAAAATAGAAATATAGAGTATACAAAATATAGTTAATAGTGCAATAATTCAATCACGTGTTCGTAGCTTCTCCAGCTCAGCATTGCTGGGGGGGGGGGGGCAGGCAGCAGCAGCTCTCTCTTGTTTCCCTCCCACCTTGGCAGAACCATGTGTCAGCTGGAGAAGCTCCGAATGAGTATAAGGAGGTGCTGGCCAGCAAGAGGGCAAGAAGAGGGGAAGGCGACCCGGCAATGTTTGTAGCCATGCAGCTGCAAAAGTGGCCAAACTGCTCCCCTCCTTCTCCACTATGCCTGCCCAGAAATGCCCCCCTCCCAGCCAAGCGGTCCTGGCGTTGACTGCTGCACCGGCAGATGGATCGGTGAAATGGGCTGCCTGCTGCAATCCAGAGACTCAGCCGGGCAGCGGGTTTGCGAGGGAGGGGAGGGGGCTTTTTGAGCCCATCTAAGCACAATAGGCAGGTGACAGGGTGCAGTTGGCTCCTTCCACGAAGCCCCCTTAGGGCTAGGGAAGGAGGGTGGAGAGACAAGGGGGTGATCCTTGGCCAGAGCCACCAGTAAACCCATGGCCAGTGGCAGGTCCTGGGAGACATGCTTGTCCAGGCTCTGGAACACCACCACCTCCACTCCTGCCATGGAAAGGCAACCGAGGGGACAAGTCACCTCAGCAGTTGCCACCGCCACCGCTGCATCTGCTGGGACCGGCTAACTCAGGTGGCATGCATTCTCCCTGCCAGCTGGGACCCCTGCCAGCCAGCATTTGCCGAGGAGCCCTCTCGGCAGGCTGAAAAGCAGCTCAGCCAAGTGGCTTCACCCCGTTCCAGAGCCACTCGCCCGAGCCTCTTTTCAGCCTGCTGGGAGGGCTCATCGGCCAGCTCCTGCCAGTCTCCCATTGGGAGGGAAGGTGTGGGCTGCCAGGAGGTCTCAGCAACATTCAGTGTATAAGATGCACCCAATTTTTAAAGCACTTTTTAAAGGTAAACAGGTGTGTCTTATGCACCGAAAAATATGGTAAGTAAGAAAAAAAGTTTTTGCCCTCCACTAACTCCCAGGAGCACTCTGCATACCTCCCAAACTTTCTGCACAACTGTTTTCACATGGGTGGGGCTTCGGGAGGGCAAAAATGGCTGTATTTGGTGTATAAGAAGCACCAACATTTCCACCTTCTTTTTGGGGGGGGAGAAAGTGCAGCTTATACTCCAAAAATATGATATTTAGGAAGTATAATGGTATCTGAGAATGACTTTAGGGATCAGGAGAAGAGAGGCTGCCTAGGGAAAGATCAGATAAGAGGGAAGAAGATTTGCAACATTTGGTTAATGTCGCATTACCATCAAGTAGAATAAGCACATCTGGAGGTATTTTCCATCAGGATGACCTGGGAGAAGATTAGCTGGACACCTTTCTTCTTGATAAACCCCCATGCTTTCTGGGAAACAACCTGTGGTTTCTAAAGTGTTTAGGAATCATCTTTTTTTCTCTGTTCATTTTATTTGTCATCTGCTCTAGAATCTTCTCTATAATTGACCAATTATGTCAATTATATTTTCTATAAATTTTGTCACTAGATTTTTCTCAAACTTTTTCATTCACTTTTGAATATAGTGGCAGTATTATTTAACCATATTTGGAGATTAGACAATTGTAGAAGAAAGATTTATTGTTGGATAAGAAACAGTGATTTCTGTGTTTCAAATTCATGGATGTTCCCATTCTAGTTTCATCCCTTTCTGGAGAAGAATGAATATTGGAATATTTCAGACTTTGGTCTCTACTTGGACCAAAATGGAGAGATAAAAGCAGATCTGTTCATTAACAGCCGGTTGGTTCTCCCCAAGAAGGATGTCAAGAGAGAGATTCTGGCATATTTGGAAAGGGAGAGACTTTTTATCATCCAAGGTGTTCTTTCACGGCTAAAGTTGCTTAATAAGGTGAGATAAATTTTGCTGTCTTTTCTCTGTTTTCCAATGCCTGAGGTCCCCAAGTGGGGAAAGCCTAGAGCCGTGATGCATGCGCAATGAGGAGAAAAGGGAGGAGCAGCTGCCAGACCTGCAAAAGCTGCTGACTGGTTTGCCGGCTGTGCTTGCCAATGAGAAAGTCAGGGTGCTGGACGAGCAGCTGCAGCCTGCAGGAATTGGAGAGGTAGGTGTGTCCCTGCCACCACCACCTGACGGCAACCACCCATCCTACCTAACCTGTTTCTGACGATGGGAGGGAAGCAGAGGAGAGCCCGGCGGAAGCTTTCGCCAATGGACCAGAGCTGTGCAGGAGAGGCGGCTGGAGCTCTTGCACGGCTCCAGTCCATTTTTTAAAAGAAATACACTAACTCCCCTCCTGCCTCTCACAGCACTCAGCTCTCTTCCTCCCCTCCTCTGTCAAAGGCCAAACAAACTTTTGTGCCTCCTTTGGCATAGCAGCTGTTGCCTTCCACATGTCACAGAGAGAGAGAGAGAGAGAGAGAGAGAGAGAGAGAGAGAGAGAGAGAGAGAGAGAGAGAGAGAGAGAGAGAGGAATCGGGAGGCTTTGCAATATGGGGGGATCGGAGCTCTTTGCCTTCCAAATTGTGCCTGAACTGCTGTTTCTGGGGCTTTCCCCATGTAAAAGATTCTGGAAACTGCTGTGCATGTGTGTGTGTGTGTGTGTGTGTGTGTAGGCATGCGTGGAAGGGAGTAGCAGCCTCCGCCTTTGGCAGAGGAGGCAAGGAGGGGAGCCAGGCAGACACAGACTGGAAAACCCCCCAAGCCTATGGAAAAGAGTAATGGATAGCTTACACAAAGGACCACCCAGGGATAGTGAGGATGAAACCACTTAGTGAGCCAGAAGCCAGTTGTGGTGGCCAGGATTAGATACAGATATAGAACATTGGGTGGCCACATGCAACCCTTGCCAGGAATCTAGACCAAGCCCTTCAAAGACAACACCAACAGAGTGGGAGTCTCCCAGGAGCCCTTGGTCAAGACTGCACATAGATTTTGCAGGGCCCATCAACTCTCAATCATTCCTCATAGTGGTAGACACCTATTCTAAGTGGGTAGAGATAATACTCATCAGTTCAACAACCACTTCGGCAACCGTAAAAGTGTTGCAGAAACTTTTTGCCACACATGGATACCCAGATGTAATTGTGTCTGACAACAGCCCCCAGTTTACAGCAAGACAGATAGAAATATTTCTGGCAGAGCTGGGCATTAGGCATGCATTAGTTTCACCTTATTTTCCATCTGGTAATGGACAAGTAGAATGAATGGTTAGAGTAGCCAAAGAAGCTCTGTGCCACTCAACATCAGGGGATTGGCAAGAAAAAACAGACCAATTCCTTCTAATGCAGCACATAACCCCTAGCACTACGACAAATAAAAGCCCAGCAGAGCTCCTAATGTGACGGAAATTAAGGTCAAAATTAGACCAGCTTCACCCCTCATACATGAACCACCAAACTAAAATAAAAACATTTTAGAGCGTAACTTTAAGGTGGAGGAAACTGTCTGCACAAAGAACTTTGATGGTGTGTGTGTGACTTGGTTAAAAGGTACAGTTGTACATAAAACTGGACCCAAACCTTACACTATGACTTTAGACAATGGGCGAGAATGGTGGACGCATATAGCTCACCTCCAGAGGTGACTAGAGTCAGCCAGCCTTTGATTGACGGACAATCAAACAATAAATAAACACTTTGACCCTTGGCTTCCCACAGGGAGCAACTCCACCTGACACCCCCCTCCCCAGGATGTGCAAACAATCATGGACATAATGGACTGCTTACCTGCACGTCCCCAGGGATCCAGTGCGGGGGAGTCATGGACCCCAGGAGGTCGGCATAGGTATCGCTGACTCGACACAGGGAGAATCAACACAGGCTTGGCCTGTGAAGATCTGCAGAGCTGTGAACGAGCTGACTTCCTCTTCTGGCACCGATGAGTCAACTGAACTGCACAGGTCCAAATGGGAAAGTCGACAGCCACCCCGATTGGATGATTACATTACGTGGTTAAATGATTGATGGGTGAATAGGAACTATGAGGGGAGGGGTGTTATGTAGGCAAATACTGAGTATGCCAATAGCCAATATGTAAATACATTATGTTAAATAAGTGTATATGCATACCGGCTGCGGATTGGCTAAGCTGCAGCTGGGAAATTCAAGATGCTGTCAAAGCCACGCCTATAGGAAAAAAAGGGAAACCCAGCTACGCGGCTTGTCTTTTGCCTCGAGTTACTTTGTTACACTTTGTTGCAAGTTCGTTACTGGTTAGATCCTTGTCTTTCACAAATTGCTCAAGACCCACCTATATCGACAGGGATGGGGGAACTGAGAAACCTCCCCCAGGCTTTTATATTTTATGTTTGGTATGTATGTGTTGTATGGTTTTAAATGATGGAGTTTTATATGTCTTTTCTTTTCCAATATTAGATTTGTTCCAGTGTAATATTGTTTTTTTGTTATTGTTGTGAGCCGCCCCGAGTCTTCAGAGAGGGGCATACAAATCTAATAAATTATTATTAATTATTATTATTAATTTCTAATTAATACAAATCAGGCCACCACGTGTCTCTCTCGTTACTTCGAATCTAACAGAAAGCTTTCACTCTCGAAAGCTTTCTTTTCCCAAACTCCTGCTCTTGACAGCTTCTCAATTGATCTCACAGGCACGTGTCCAGCAAGGTACAGGCAGAAGCCGCTTCTCCCCCTTGCTGCACGATAGGTCCGTTGCATTCAGGGGTGGGCTACTGCCCATATGGGGGAAACACAATGGGATAGCGAAAATGGAGCTCCACCCCATAACACCCAATTTGCACTGGAAGATGTTGAAAGAAAATGCATAAGCTACGCCCACAGTGTGGTAGTAAAAATTTTGGTAGCCCTTCATTGATTGCGTTCCTCAGATGCGCACGAGAGAGTAAATTGAGAGGAAAGCTTTCACTTTGGAAAGCTTTATTTCCCCCAAACTCCTGCTCTCAGCAGCTTCTGCCTGCCCCGAGTGCAAAAAACCCAGCACAACGTCAAACCGCAAGTATGTTTTTCCAAACTTCTGGTTTGTCCATTAGGCAATTTCTTTCACCTACCAGGCTTCAGAAACCCCTGTGCGCATGAGCGGGGGAGGGAATGGGTGTGGGCACATCAGGCATGCTGGCATCCCACCCCACCCACTTTTTGGCACGCGAATGAAAAATGGTTCACCATCACTAGCCTAGAGTCTCCAGAGTGGTTGGCCTTCCAGCCAGTTGGGGTCATCAAATGTTTGTTTGTTTGTTTGTTTTGTCATAAAAATATAGTATTGTAGTATGTTTAACATAATATAAGTATAAAGTAGAGATAGAAAAGACTAAAAGATATTAGGACAGGTATGGTAGGCATGAAGGTGCACTTTTGCACGCCCCTTACAGACCTCTTAGAAAAGGGGAGAGGTCTTTTGTAGATAATGTAAGGTTGAAAGTTTTGGGATTAGGGGAGGAAACAACAGAGTCCGGTAGTGAATTCCAGGCATTGACCACTCTATTGCTGAAATTGTATTTTCTGCAGTCTAGTTTGGAGCAATTTATATTTAGTTTGTATCTATTGCATGCTCTTGTGTTGTTGTTTAAGGTGAAGTAGTCACTAACAGGGAGCATATTATGATGTATGATTTTAGGAACAACGGTTAAATCAGTTCAGAGGCGGTGTAGCTGTAAATTTTCTAAATGTAGGAATTGAAGTCTGGAGGAGTAAGGTAATTTGTTGCGTGAAGAGGAGTGGAGGACTCTTCTTGTGAAGTATTTTTGGACTCCTTCAATTGTATTAATATCTGTTATGCAGTATGGATTCCATACAGGTGAGCTGTATTCAAGAATTGGTCTGACAAATGTTTTGTATGCTCCAGTTGGTAGATCAGTATTTCTAGAGAAGATGCTGTGTAGAATTAAGTTAGTCACAAACTAACAAACTTGCAGTAGACTCTGGCACTTAGGTCATTGGAAATGAGTAATCCAAGGTCTTTGACTGAGTGAGGGTCCTCCACGAGTTCAGTTTGTCCAAGTGTGTATTTAGCATTTGGATTCTTTTTACCAATGTATAGGACAGAACATTTCTTGGATGCGATTTGGAGTTGCCAGTTGTTAGACCATTCAGCTACGTGGTCAAGGTCCTTTTGAAGGGTAGGTATTAAATAGTTTAACATCATCAGCAAAGAGTACACAATTACTTGTAATATTGTCACAGAGATCATTTATGTAGAGTATAAAGAGAGTGGATCCTAGGACACTGCCTTGGGGAATGCCACTATTAACTGGAGCATGATTAGATATGGCATTACCTATTTTGACCACCTATTGTCTGTTTGACAAGAACACTGATATCCAATTGTGCAGTGGTCCTGAGTTGCCATAAGATTTTAGTTTCATAAGAAGTTTGTCATGAACTACTGAATCAAAGGCTTTGCAAAAGTCTATCTAGATTGCATCAATTGATTTACTCTGGTCAATTTGGGTAGTCCACATGGTTTTGCAGTGTAAGAGTTACAGGTTGCAGGATATTTTTTTCCTGAAACTGAATTGTTTGTTGGAAAGTAGGTTATTTGTTTCAAGGTGGAGTGTAATGGATTGGTTAATGATGGATTCCATGACTTTGCAAGTGACTCAGGTCAAGGAGATTGGTCTATAATTTTCAACATTGCTAGGGTCACCTTTTTTGAAGATAGGGATGACTGTGGCTAGTGACCAGAGTTTAGGTAGGGAGCTACTTGTAGATGATATTTTGAAAATTATGCTTAGGGGTTCCGCCAGAGTTGAGGAGAGTTGTTTTTAAAGAAGTATGCACATAGTCCATCAGGTCCGATACATAGAGGTTGTGTAGTGATTTTTTAACGTTTTCTTCGGTAAAGTTGATTTGTGTTAGATCAGTGAAGTTTGTTGGGGTGCGACTAGGAAATGATAGGCATGAGCTGTTGCTGTTCACAAAGACAGAGCTGAAGAAGTTGTTAAAGAGGTTGGTTGTAATTGTTTCATTGATATACTCTTTGTCGTTTGGTCCCATAAGTGGTGGGATGGATCTAGAGTTCTTAAGTTTGTTGTTTACAAAGTTATAGAAGGCACGAGTGGATTTTGTGCGTAGGAGGTTTTCTTCTTGTTTTATATGATAGTTGGTACATTGAGTGTTTATTTGATGACATAAATTTTATAGCAGTTTTTAAAGTTTGCAATATAGCCTGTTTAGTTTTTATGCCAAAGTAATCTTTTTTTGGATTGTAGCTTTCTTATTTTTATGGGTAATTTATTTCTCTTGGGTTTGGTGAATATTGAAGGTACATGTAATTTTATGACTCTTTGGATTTCGAGCAGAAATATATTGTAATAGTCATCTACAGTGATACAGCCAGAGAGTATTGTGTTCCAATCAAGAGATGAGAGGTCAGATTCTATGTTCTCATAGTTGGCCTTTTTAAAGTTGAAATTGGTTGTCCTGCCTTTGGGGTTGTTTATGAGAGGATGTACATTGAGGTAAAAGTCTCTTGTGCTGTGGTCACTGTTAGAAAAGGGTTCTCTTACTTGGAGTCCATAAATTGAGTGTAAACTGTTGCAGAAGATGGGGTCTAGGCAGTTGTTGAGTCTGGTGTCGTCAGTAACTAGTTGCACTAGTCCTAGACTAGTGATAGCATTGTTCTTCAAGAAACAGAACCTAAGTGAAGCAGTTTTGACATGTTTTATGGAAATCTTTCAAGATCTTACTGGTCAGTGGTGTCTTTTTTCATCACAGTTTTATTCTACATAAAAAAAACTCTGAATGAAATAAAAGTGACCTAAACTTTTACAGTAAACTTCAGTTTTAATATGAATGTATCACCATACTTAAATCTTTTTTCCTGCAATTCCATCCCTCCAGACTTTATTGAATAAAAAAGTACTTTATTGTAATGTTAAATTCCAAAAGCAAAAGGGAGGAATTAAATGAAGAACCTGCCAGTTGTTACATCTGTTCAGAAGAAGTCAGAGATTTCATATTAACCTCAGGGAAGACCAGAGGCTACTTGTCTCCATCCATTTTTACCTCCGTTTTCCATGGATGGAGAGTCCTAACATATTTCCTAACACATTCTCAATTTTCTGTTCAGTCTCTCCCTGAGTCCAAATGTGTGGAAAGTTGTTGTCCTGGATTTGTCAAGAAGGCTCGAGAAGGAGAGCCAGTTTGCTGCTACGACTGCGTTCCTTGTCCGGAGGGGACCTTCTCCACTCAGGAAGGTGGGTGACACTGAAGAAAATGGGAGGCTTTGTGGAACTGGATCCATCCAGAACATTTTCATGAAAGTGCAAGTTAAAAGGTAGATTGGAGCAAACCTGTTTTTTTTCTTTATTTGTAACCTGCACAATTTCTTATCTAAAAGGAAGTAAATAAAAAAAGACTTTTTAACCTCTGTTAATGTAAGTTCCTTTGAAGATTTTTCACATTACAGTGATCCCCCGGTTATTGCGTCCCCGACCATTGCGAACAGGGTAATTTGCGATTTTTTAACCCGGAAGTCAAAACACCATCTGCGCATGCGTGCCCTTTTTTTCTATGGGCACGCATGCGTAGATGGCGCCGGGCAGATCAGCTGCTGGGTGGCTTCCCTGGGTCTTCCCCCTCTTGCTGGCGGGAGGGCGAAGCCCCCCAGCACCCGCTCGCCCGCCCTTCACCCTTCGCCCGGCCACCCGCTCGCCCACCCGCTCGCCCTTCGCCCCGCCGGCTCCGATCGTTTTAAAGCAGGCGCGCCGTTCTCCGCTGACTCCTAAAGCGGGGAAGTTCACCAGGAGTCAGCGGAGAACGGCGCGCCTGCTTTAAAACGATTGGAGCCGGCTGGCTCCGATCGTTTTAAAGCAGGCGCGCCGTTCTCCGCTGACTCCTGGCGAACTTCCCCGCTTTAGAAGTCAGCGGAGAACGGCGCGCCTGCTTTAAAACGATCGGAGCCGGCCGGCTCCGATCGTTTTAAAGCAGGCACGCCGTTCTCCGCTGACTCCTGGCGAACTTCCCCGCTTTAGAAGTCAGCGGAGAACGGCGCGCCTGCTTTAAAACGATCGGAGCCGGCCGGCTCCGATCGTTTTAAAGCAGGCACGCCGTTCTCCGCTGACTCCTGGCGAACTTCCCCGCTTTAGAAGTCAGCGGAGAACGGCGCACCTGCTTTAAAACGATCGGAGCCGGCTGGCTCCGATCGTTTTAAAGCAGGCACGCCGTTCTCCGCTGACTCCTGGTGAACTTCCCCGCTTTAGAAGTCAGCGGAGAATGGCGCGCCTGCTTTAAAACGATCGGAGCTTTCCAATGAGTCCTGAAGACAAACGTCAAACTTCCGCGTTTGTCTTTGGGACTCATTGGAAAGCCGCACGGGTGTTTTAAAACGTCGCCGCCGACATGGGGGGCTTGCTAGCACCCCCCCAAACCCGGGTTGGGGGTTCGGGGGGGTGCTAGCGAGCCCCCCATGTCGGCAGCGACGTTTTAAAACAGCCGCGCCGCCCCCAATCTTCGGCTCCTCGCTAGCGCTGCGGAAGTTAAAAACACCATCTGCACATGCGCAGATGGGGTTTTTACTTCCGCAGCGCTACTTCGCGAAAACCCGCTCGTTGTGGGGGGTCCTGGAACGGAACCCTCGCAACGAGCGGGGGATCACTGTACACAGAAAATAATTAACATCCTATGACTCCCCTCAACTTTATAAACCTAGCTACATTTAAAAAAATATCCTTAGTTCTTTTGAAGCAAATTGTTTAGAAATACATATTGGAAAATGTTCCTGGAATTAGGTTTTATCCAAAACCGGTATTTCTTGCAATTTTAAACAAAAAAATAAGAAAATATTGCTTTTTATTTTTCAGACACTGAAAAGTGCACCAAGTGTCCAGATGACAAATATCCAAATGAGCACAGAGTCCAATGTATCCCCAAAGTTATAACTTTCTTGTCTTATGAAGAATATTTGGGCATCATCCTGGTCTCTTTTGCTCTACTCTTCTTTCTAACCACTGGCCTTGTTTTAATCATCTTCATTAAATATCGAGAAACTCCCATTGTCAAAGCCAACAACCGGGACCTCTCCTACATCCTCCTGGTCTCCCTCCTGCTTTGCTTCTTATCTTCTTCTCTCTTCATTAGTCGACCGAGGAAAGCCACCTGCCTTCTCCGACAAACAGCATTCAGCATCATCTTCTCAGTTGCTGTTTCTTCTCTCTTGGCCAAAACCATCATGGTGGTGCTGGCCTTCCTGGCCACAAAACCAGGAAACCAAGTGAAGAGATGGTTGGGGAAGAGCTTGGCCAACTCCACCATCCTTTCTTGTTCTGCTGTCCAAATTGTCATCTGCTCCATCTGGCTGGGAGTTTCTCCCCCCTTCCCTGACTCTGACCTCCACTCCCACCATGGGGAGATCATCCTGCAATGCAACGAAGGGGCTGTTGTCATGTTCTACGTCACCCTCAGCTACATGGGCTTCCTGGCTGCCATCTGCTTCACGGTGGCTTTCCTGGCCAGGAATCTGCCTGGAGCCTTCAACGAAGCCAAGTTGATCACCTTCAGCATGCTGGTCTTCTGCAGTGTCTGGGTGACTTTTGTGCCCACCTACCTGAGCACCAAAGGGAAATACATGGTGGCTGTTCAGGTCTTCTCCATCCTGGCCTCAAGTGCTGGTCTGCTAGGTTGCATCTTCATCCCTAAGTGCTACATTATCCTTTTGAGGCCAGACCTGAACACAAAGGAGCATCTCACAGCCAGAACAAATGTAAAAACATGATATATAACACCATTATGATATTGGGAAAATTGTTAATGTGAGTTTCATTTCATTTCCATTTAGATGGTATGCAGGAGTCAAAGAAAACCCTATGTTTCAAAGTGGGAAATTATTGAACCATGGGAATTCTTGCAGCTCCATCCTCTTTCAATAAATCTTGAATAAATGCAATAAATCTTGTTCTATTCCTGGGCTTTCAGAGTGAAACCACCTACTAAAACTCCACTATTTAAGTTTAAAATCACACTCTTTATTATGAAATTCAGTATAAAGCAGAAAGCCATCTGAATAAAATGTCACTGAAGGTGTTGTGGTTGGCTCTGGCCCAGCTCCTTCCCCAAGGAATGTGGAGGTGGATGTGGGGGAATATGGAGGTGGGTGTGGGGAAAACATCCACATCTGAATAAAATGTCACTGAAGGTGTTGTGGTTGGCTCTGGCCCAGCTCCTTCCCCAAGGAATGTGGAGGTGGATGTGGGGGAATATGGAGGTGGATGTGGGGAAAACATCCACATGCCATACGTCTGTTTTGCTCCCGATAGAATCTCCCGATGAAGGCTCCTCTGACGAAGAAAGTGTGGGTAGCAGGGAAGGGGGGAGTTTGGCAGACAGCCCAGGAGGAGATCAATCATCATAATCATCCTTGGATTCTGAACAACAACTTATGACAGATCCACGCATGCATAGAGTGATGCATAGAGAGAACAATTGAAGGATTATTACAAGAGAAAATGAGGCCACCTCTATAGAATGTTGGAGTATTTTTTGTTTCTGAGGAGAAAAGCAGATAAAATTCTGGGAAAGGTGCCATCTTCGGTCTAATGGCATTCCATTGCAATTAGAAAGGGAAATTCATCATAGAGGAGAGAAATCAGCTCACCAGGTTCTATCAGTCATCAGTGTCCGGCAAAGAGTTTTTAGCAAGGCAGCAATCAGGTTTCAGGGGGGCATTTTCAAACACCCCAACTCTAACACAGCTTCCATGAAGTGACATTGAAACCCCACCCCGAATTTCCCAAGATCCTTTGCTTTTATAATGGCTGGGATTGGCATCAACCCCCTAAGAGGTAAAAATGCAAGCTTGTTTCCTGAAGTCCTGTTGTCTTCTCAGAAACCTCTGATATCTGGCATCTAAGAGTGAATTATCCCCTCTAATGTCTTCTTCACCCTCCAACTGAGACCACTCCCCCATTGGTACATCAACGCCCTCTGGTGGCTCCTCAGGTTTATGCAGGTCACTTTCTCCCTCACTCTCATTCTCTACATCAGCTGGCAACCCCCACTGTCCCAGGGTATCCAGAGAGGCCTGGCTCACCCTCCTCAGAATCTGACATTGCCAGAGGTGGACAAGGAGCACTCACAACACTTGCTAAAGAGATCTCTGTAAAATTCAGAGGAATTCAGCTGTTCAGCAACAGCCACTGAATGTGGAAGCTTATAGAAAATAATGTGGGCACTTGTTCCTCTTGACAGCAGCTAAAATGTTTGTGGGAGAAAATGAGTAGGAAAAGAGGTCAGGAGGTCAGGAGGAAGCTCTTGGAACCAAATACCAGCCTAGTTGCCTGATTCTGTGAGAATGCCAGAAGGATGTGAAATGCCATGTTTGATCGGTCGTCAGCTTGGAAGGGAAATCTTACAGAATTCTTTCTTTTTAAAAAAAATTGCAGAAAGGGTTCAGCAGAACAGCTGTTTGGGATTTCAATTTGGGATTATTATTTTTTGTTTCTGTACTTCACAGCAAAATTTTAAAAAAAATTAAAATTTAAAAATAAAGTTTCTAATGAAATTTCCACTGTGGTTTTTTCTTTCAAGCAGAGAAATAAAGTAGAAGTTTCCAGGTGCTTTAATTTTCCACTCTACAATATCTGCCTAAAGGATTTTCTCTGCTCCCCTTCCAATGGCCTGATTCCCAACTTTTGGTGGGTCCAGTAGACCTGTTTTTCACCCTCCCCAGGCTCTAGAGCAGAGGTTCCCAACCATTTTTTGCCCATGTCCCACCTAAGCATCTCTAAAATCCTGATCGCCCCCCTCCCATGACATATAGTTCTTACTATTCAAAAAGTGAACTCCTGCTCATGTGGAGGAAGCCTAAAAGGCCATTAGCGTGGTTTAAATAAGGTTCCAATTGCCCCTGTTAAAAATAAAATTGCTAGAGTCTAAATAGCCTCAAGCCTGATGGCGTAAATGAGTCTTTAGACTCTTACGAAAGGTGAGGGGGGGCAGTAAGAATCTCCAGGGGGAGCTGAATCCAGAGGGCAGGGGCCCCCACAGAGAAGGCTCTTCCTCTAGGTCCCACCAAGCGACACTGTCTAGTTGACAGGACCTAGAGAAGGCCGACTCTGTGGGACATAACCAGTCGCTGGGACTCCTGTGGCAGAAGGCGGTCCTAAAAGTAATCTTAGAGTCCTGAACAGCCCACCCTCTCTTCAAGCAGGGCATTGCACCCACCCAGTTGTGTCCCCAAACTGGAAGTGGCCTCTTGGGAAGCCTTTGTGTGTGTTTATCTATCTATTTATTTATTTATTAGATTTGTATGGTGCCCCTCTCCATAGACTCGGGGCGGCTCACAATAATAAACAGTATATGAGAAATCTAATAATTAAGATCATTAAAACCCTTATTAAAAGAAAACATACACTCAAACATACCATTCATAAACTGTATGGCCCGGGGGAGATGTCTCACTTCCCCCATGCTTGGCGGTAAAGGTGGGTTTTAAGAAGTTTACGAAAGACAAGGAGGGTGGGTCAGTTCTAAGCTCCGGGGAGGAGCTGGTTCCAGAGGGTTGGGACCGCCACAGAGAAGGCTCTTCCCCTGGGTCCTGCCAGATGACATTGTTTAGTCGACAGGACCCAGAGAAGGCCAACTCTGTGGGACCTAACCGGTCGCTGGGATTCGTGCGGCAGAAGGCGGTCTCGGAGATATTCTGGCCCGATGCCATGAAGGGCTTTATAGGTCATAACCTACACTTTGAATTGTGACCGGAAACTGATCGGCAACCAATGCAGACTGCGGAGTGTTGATGTAACATGGGCATACCTAGGGAAGCCCATGATTGCTTTCGCAGCTGCATTTTGCACGATCTGAAGTTTTCGAACACTCTTCAAAGGTAGCCCCATGTAGAGACCGTTACAGTAGTTGAACCTCAAGGTGATGAGGGCAGGAGCAGAGACTGTGAGCAGAGACTCCCGGTCCAAATAGGGCCGCAACTGGTGCACAAGGGGAACCTGGGCAAACGTCCCCCTCACCACAGCTGAAAGATGGCTTTCTAATGTTAGCTGTGGATTGAGGAGGACTCCCAAGTTGTGAACCCTCTCTGAGGGGGTCAGTAATTATGGACAGATGGAATTGTCCTTGGGAGGCAAAACCCACAGCCACTCCGTCTTATCAGGGTTGAATTTGAGTCTGTTGACACCCATCCAGACCCCAACAGCCTCCACAATGGCAGCCGTGATGTGCACCAGCACATCACTTCCACTGCTTCGCTGACTGGACATGGGGTGGAGATGTAAAGCTGGGTATCATCAGCGTACTGATGATACCTCACCCGTTGGATGATCTCGCCCAGTGGTTTCATGTAGATATTAAACAGCAGGGGGAGAGGACCAACCCCTGAGGCACCCCTCAAGGGAGTAACCTAGAAGTCGACCTCTGACCCCCCACTAACACCAACTGTGACCGACCAGAGAGGTAGGAGGAGAACCACTGAAGAACAGTGCCTCCCACTCCCAACCCCTCCAGCCGGCGCAGAAGGATACCATGGTCGATGGTATCGAAAGCCGCTGAGAGGTCAAGAAGCACCAGGACAGAGGATAAACCCCTGTCCCGGGCCCGCCAGAGATCATCCATCAATGTGACCAAAGCAGTTTCTGTGCTGTAGCTGGGCCTGAATCCTTACTGTGTTGTCTTTCAAACGTTGCATGGGGCCCTGTTCCACTGCCCACCACAGAATCCAGCTGTTTACCCAATGGTGGTGGGGAGCAAGAGGGGAGACTGAGTTTACAAACTGAGGTGACTCAGATCTTTCTATAAAGAGCCATTTGTCAAGGTTGCACAGCCCTAGACTGACATCAGGAAGAGAAAAAACTTTCCCCGTTTACTGATCAGGATGTATTTACAAATCTGTCCAAAGCAGTACTGTTAATGTACTCATGATAAGTATGTTGTTTGAAGGGGCATCTTGCTGCTCTACTCCAATGAGGAATGTGTCAGATCACCTAGAACTGGGATGGCAAACCTATGGCACAGGTGGCATACAGAGCCATATCGGAGGGCATGCAAAGCATTTATTTATTTGTTTGTTTGTTTTGTCCAATACACAATAATACACAACGGATTATAATGAGGTAGAATGTATTAAAGGGGGAATAGAGGAGAAAATAAAGGAGTGAAACATAACTACGAAAGAATAGCAGAAAAAGATATAGGTATAGAAGACAAGATATATGAAATATAGGAGAGACAATAGGACAGGGGACGGTAGGCACTCTGGAGCACTTAGGAATTTGGTGAGGTCAACCATGGATAGTCTAAGGGTAAAGTGTTGGGGGTTATGGGATGATACTACAGAGTCCGGTAGTGAATTCCACGCTTTGACAACTTGATTACTAAAGTCGTAGTTTTTACAGTCAAGTTTGGAGTGGTTAATATTAAACGTTAATCTGTTGTGGGTTCTTGTGTTGTTATGGTTGAAGCTGAAGTAGTCTTTGAGAGGCAGGACGTTGCAGCATATGATCTTGTGGGCAATACTTAGATCATGTTTGAGGCATCTTAGTTCTAAGCTTTCTGGACCCAGGATTGTAAGTCTGGTTTTGTAGGGTGTTCTGTTATGGGTAGAGGAGTGAAGGGCTCTTCTGGTGAAGTATCTCTGGACATTTTAGAGGGTATTAATGTCAGAAATACCACATGGGTTCCAAACAGATGAGCTGTATTCTATAATGGGTCTGGTGAAAGTTTTATAAACTCTGGTAAGTACTGTGAGATTGCCAGAGTTGCCCCATGTCAGCTCCAGACACAGGCGTGCGCTGGCCAATAGCCGTTTCTCCCTCTGGATGCTTCAGGGAAGCTTTCCTGAAGCCCCCGAAGCAAAACAATCTTTGGCTCTTGTGGATGCTGTCAAAGTCCCTAGTGAGGGCTTTGTCCTCAAAAGGGGCTAAGTGCAACCCAGCCGTGTGGGGTCACCCATGAACGTGAATCCTAGAAAGAAAAACCTGGACACATTCTCTCTCTGGGTGAAGTGACATGGTGTAGAGCCATGTACCCCTTTTTATTTAGGAACATAAGGAAATGGGGGATAATTACATATACATGTCAAATGATACATCCAACAACACAACTTCAAACGTTTCTTTTGAGTTCTTCCTTTCCCATAGATAACAAGAAACAATTTCCTGGAAAACTCTCCCCAAGAGCAGATGTTCCTCACACCTAATTTCTCTAAAATCTTCTTATCTCACTAATCTTCCTTAATTACTCTGTCGTCCTGATGTTTGCTTCAGGCAATGTAAATCTCCCCCACCACCTTTGATCCTATAACATTCTGTCTGGAGTGGTGAAAACTTTGTTTATTGTGAGATGTTTATTTCAGCCCCTTTTGTTTCCCTGTAGTGATTGCCAGGAATGCAGATTAGGCAGATTAGTGCCCTTCTTTGTCCTGGGTTATAGAATCAAGATGAGTAGAGTATTCTTTATGCTAGAGGTCCAGATTTATAAATCCTATTTCTAACATTTATGCTATACTGCAACAGGCTCTTGTCTCCTTCCCTCGGCTCCCCCCCCCCCCGCTTTAACAAGGAGCTGCTTTTTCTGTGCCTTCCCAGTTCAGCTCCAGGATCTTTGTGGGCTGGGAAGCGTCAGGGCAGGAACTTATGGAGCTGTGCTGGCCTCCGGGATGATGGGGGCTGGGGGGGGGAGGGAGAAAGTGCCCCTGCCCAAAGAGCCAGTGGATGGGTGTGCCAGGCAATCTCCCGGCACCGGCAAGAGCCCCTTCTTCCTTCTCTTGCTGTCTCCTGTTTTCTTTTTCTCTTCTCTTTCTGGAGACTTTTCATGGAGTCCCATTCTCCGAAGGGTCCTCTCTTCAGATCTGCTTCCTTGCCAGGATCTTCCTCAGCTCCTTCAATGAGGTGGGGGCTCCTGCTGCATTGCTTCCCCTCAAAAGCTGGGCAGACCCTCCGAGGGAGCCCTGATGGATGACCCCATGGAGCCCAGTCCACCATCAGCCCAGGAAAGGTTTCCTGACCTTTGGTGTTATGTCACAACCTTTGATCCAGCTGTGGGGAGATGCTGGGGGGTGTTCCCTCAGAGACCCTCCAGCCACTGTGGGTCTTTCAAGATGGAGAGTCAGAAGCTGAAAGAGACACTCGGAGAGTCCCAGGCAAAGTCTGTGGAATGAATAGAAAAAAAAATGGGGAGTGAAAGACCCAGGAAAGACCTTGGGCTAAATGACTTGGGGGTGGGGAGAGAAGGAGGAGGGGGGAGAGGGAAGGAGGGATATTAACAAATATCTCCTAAAACAACAGAAATGTTGGTTTCAGTTGTGGTCATAAGTAGAGGACTACCACTAACTGCTTTTTTCATGCGATGTCCTGGTTACTAAGGGAATTACAGAATTTTTTTAATGCTTCAGATGATAATGAGTCTCTTATTGGCTAGTGAGCCACCCAAAGTGTTGTGAGCCGCCCCGAGTCTTTGGAGAGGGGCGGCATACAAATCTAATAAATAATAATAATAATAATAATAACAACAACAACAACAACAATAATAATTATTGTTGTTGTTATTGTTGTTGTTATTACTACTACTACTACTACTACTACTTTTATTCATTTTTCAACACTACACAGTTGCCCTGCCTGGTTGATGCTCTCAGGACCAACTATATAAAATACACACCATCCTCATCCTGATACTCTTAAATCTTATTATTATTATTATTATTATTATTATTATTATTATTATTATTGGGATTTGTATGCCGCCCCTCTCCACAGCCTTGGGGCGGCTCACAACATGTAACAATATAATTTAATAAAACAACTAAAACCCCTTATTATAAAAACCAAACACACACACAAACATACCACAGATCATAAGGTTTCTACTGTCCGTGCTATGAGTCAAATGTACAGAAACAGAAGAAATCTGGGCGCCAAGTGCTGAATTCTATGCAGCCTCCCTCTGTGCCCCCCCCACCTGCTATAAAGTCAGACATTCCCCCCAAATAAGACTTAATATTGGGTTTTTTATACTTAAAATCCTCATTAGGGCACAGAACCGGTTGTTCAATTCTTGGAATCCCACCACTGCCGGGGACTCCTCAGTCAGCCCTCTGAGACCCCCCAAGTCCCCCCTGGCTGTGGGGCTGAGTCTCCCCTTCAGTCATCCACTGCAGCCCCCCTGCATGATGGATGGATGGGGGGAGGGCAGGAGGAAGTCCACCCTCCCCTCCAGGGCTGCCATGACCCCCCTTCAGCTGAGCCCCCCAACACTGAGAATATCCCCCTTCCCTCCCCCTCCCTCCCCCCCTCTCTCTGCCCCTGAAGTCTCCTCCCTCGGGTGAACTCCAGGGAGACTCTGCCCGGAGACCGATGACGCTAAAGAAAGGGGGATTCCCATTGGTCCTTCCGCTTTTCTGAGCCCTCCCAATTCCGAAGTTCGAGGCAAAGCCCCCCCCCCCCCTCATGCAGCCCCTCCGTTTCTGGGGCTGAGCGGCTGCATTCTCTCCATCCCTCCCAAAAGAGCCCCGGGGGCTTCGGGGGTTCCTGGCACAACTGGCCTGGCTGGTTGTAGGCAGCCTTTCTCGTTTCCCCGGCCGGGCGTCGCCTGAAGCCCCATTCGGGGCTGGGCAGCCTTTTCGTGATCCCTTTGCTTTGCCCAGAGGGGGAACCGGCGGGGAATCCCACTGCCTGAGCCAAAGGGATTCCCTTTCTCTCCTTCTATCTTCCTTTCGTTTCTCTTTCTCTTTCCCCTTTCTTTACTTGTCCCCTTTTTTCCACACGTTTCCGCCTCCCTCTTTCCCCCCTTTCTCGTTTCTTTACTACTTTTATTTTCTATTTTATGCCATGATAATACAAATGTTTTAGGATGAATTATGAAAATTTCACTGGGGGGGGTACATGTCTTTCTGTGCGTGCGTGTGTGTGTGTGTGCAGCCAGATGCTTCCAGCTCCAGAGGAAGAATCCGCGGTTCTGCGTGGGGCGGGGGGGGGGTGTGTGTCGCGAGGAAACGTTTATCTCTGCCGTTGGAGGTGGGAGGGGCCAGAACGAAGGGCAGCACCAATGGGCATTCTCCCTGCTTGAGCGTCATCGGTTTCTGGGCAGAGTCCTTTGTGGCTTCACCTGAAGGAGGAGAGAGAGAAGCGGGGAAACTGGGAGGGGGGAGGGAGGGGGAATCTTGGCACGAAGAACCAACTGGGGCTTCTTCTGTGGGCGGGACTCTCTCCTCCAGGTAATGAAGTCGAGGGAGAGTCTGCCCGGAGACCGTTAACGCTACAGAAGAGAGAATTCTTATTGGTCCTCCTCCTTTCTGGATGCTCACAATTCCTAACTTCGAAGAAGCCCCATTCAGGGCTCAGCTACCTTTCTACAATTCCTTCGCTTGGCACACAGAGGGAACCGGCGGGGAATCCCCGGGCCTGAGCCAAAGGGATTCACAGGATTTTTGAGACATATTGTTTTCCTGGGGGGTTGGGACCCTGAGGAGGGGGAGGGGGGAGGCAGGGCAGGGCCAGGCAAGGGAGGCCAGAAGGAGGGGCCAGGCCCAGGCAACTCAGCCAGTTCAGATGAACGCATCAACAGAGTTGGAAGGGACCTTGCAGGTCATCTACCGTGTTTCCCCGATAGTAAGACAGTGTCTTACTATCTTTTTACCCGCAAAAGCCCCACTAGGTCTTACTTTCGGGGTATGTCTTACATACCCCCCCCCTGCCGTTTCCCGCCTCCACTAACCAAATTGACAGGGTGAAGTCGGGAAGACCCAGGGAGGCCGCCCAGCAGCTGATCTGCTCGGTTCTCTCCGCTTTGACGGCGCTGGTCCGCTCGCTCGTTCCCGCAACCGACCCGCTTCCCCGACACGCGTCTGGAGGGGAGGAGCCGCTCTGCGCAGTTGGGCAGCCCCACCTGCCTGCCGGAAAGGAGGCGGGCGAAGGAGGGCGCAGCTCCGGCTGCCCGCTCGGCTCGCTTCTACAACTTCGGACCAGCGCCGTCCTTCGCCTCGCATTTCCGGGTTGGCGAGCCTGGATTGTTTTTCCTGCGAGCGCTGGTCCCCGCTAAGCGAAGGCTTAGCGGGGACCAGCGCTCGCAGGAAAAACAATCCAGGCTCGCCAACCCGGAAATGTGAGGCGAAGGACGGCGCTGGTCCGAAGCCTCACTCAGCCTGGATTGTTTTTCCTGCGAGCGCTGGTCCCCGCTAAGCGAAGGCTTAGCGGGGACCAGCGCTCGCAGGAAAAACAATCCAGGCTCGCCAACCCGGAAATGTGAGGCGAAGGACGGCGCTGGTCCGAAGCCTCACTCAGCCTGGATTGTTTTTCCTGCGAGCGCTGGTCCCCGCTAAGCGAAGGCTTAGCGGGGACCAGCGCTCGCAGGAAAAACAATCCAGGCTCGCCAACCCGGAAATGTGAGGCGAAGGACGGCGCTGGTCCGAAGCCTCACTCAGCCTGGATTGTTTTTCCTGCGAGCGCTGGTCCCCACTAAGCGAAGGCTTAGCGGGGACCAGCGCTCGCAGGAAAAACAATCCAGGCTCGCCAACCCGGAAATGTGAGGCGAAGGACGGCGCTGGTCCGAAGCCTCACTCAGCCTGGATTGTTTTTCCTGCGAGCGCTGGTCCCCGCTAAGCGAAGGCTTAGCGGGGACCAGCGCTCGCAGGAAAAACAATCCAGGCTCGCCAACCCGGAAATGTGGGTCGGTTGCGGGGACGAGCGAGCGGACCAGCGCCGTCAAAGCGGAGGGAACCGCCGCCAGGGCGCTGCGAACTGCTCCCTCGCTTTTAGTACCGTGTTTCCCCGAAAGTAAGACATATGTCTTACTTTCGGGGTATGGCTTATATAAGCCGACCCCCCTGAAACCCCCCATATGTCTTACAATCGGGGGGGTCTTACTATCGGGGAAACACGGTAGTCCAACCCTCTGTCCAAGCAACATCTGCCTCTACCTAGGATTGAACTCCCAACCTCCTGAACCAGGGAGAACCAGCTAAATTCCACCACTCCTCCCTTCCCTGTATTTTTCTCTTCCCTCCCTCCTTTCCTCCCCCCCCCTCTCTCTCCTTCTCTCTCCCTCCCCAAGTCATTTAGCCCCAGATCTTCCCAAGGCCTTTCACTCCTGTTTTTTCTATTCATTCCACAGACTTTGCCTGGGACTCTCCGAGGTCTCTTTCAGCTTCTGACTCTCCCTCTTTTTAAAAATAATTATTGAACAGTTTCAAAAAACATAAATACAAATATACACATGTACAAAACAAACTTTCAAAAGACAGCAACAAGACATATTCATTTAGCAGTATTACGTATTGGTATATTTTCTGTGTATCTACAACACTTATTCGTTACCTTATCTATATTCAATTCATTAAATTCCAACCCATTACAATTATCTCTCCCATAACATCTTGTCTAAATGTATCCACCTTTCACTTTATGTGCTATATACATCACTAACTTTCTCGGGCGCTTTGCCTGTCCCTCGCCTGCTGCTCTCTCGTTCCCTTTGGTTCCCTCCCGGCTTTAAACCCCCACCCCCTCCTCCTCTTCTTCCTCCTCCTCCCTCGCCACTGCTCTCCTTCACCCACATGCAACATGCAACCACAACACCACATCAACAATACCCCACCCACGTCTTCGTCTTGCGAACAGGGGATTCCCAGATAGACAACCACACAAACAAACGCATAAAACCAGGAGGGGGGAGGCTTGTATCTCTCTCCCTCCCAGGAGGGGTCCCCAAACGCCCCCCCCGCCAGCCCCCTACAGGGAAGCCCCAGCAATGCTGCCAGCAGCTTATTTCCTGGAGGGAAATCCCGGATTGGAGGGAGGGGAGACAGCCCCCCCCCTTTGCTTGGCGATGCTTGGAGACCCCATATAAAGGGTGGGTTCCTTCCTGGGCTCCCGAAGAGCATCTAAACATTCCTGACACCAAGTGGGAAAGAAGCCCCAAAGGAAAGAAATTCTTGTGCTGGCTGCGATTGGGGCTCGGAGGAGATAGGAAGCCCCCCCTCCTTGCAAGCCCTCCCCCTCCCTCCCATGGCTGCCTGCCATCTGGTGGGACCCCTGCGCCTCCCTTCCGGCCAGACCCCCTTGCAACCTCTTGACTGGGGAGGAGGGGGTGTATCCATGCAAAGGGTGGGGGAAAGGGACGGACGCCGGGGAAGTCTTTCCTCCCCTCCCCCCTCCATGCCTTTTCATCAGGATGGAGAGCAAAAGGAGCAGAGATGGGCAAAAGGCAGATGCGCATGCTCAGCTCCTCTTTGAGGCTAAAGAGCTGCCAGGGCAGCATTGCCTGTGGAAGGAGCCCCCTGGTGGTCGGCCACGGCCATGGCAGCTCCCCTTGCGAGCCGGAGGCAAGAGAGAGACAGGACTTTGCCTCTTTGGCACTGCAATCCAAGTGGGGCTGAGATCTGACGGGTCACCAAGGGGTTCATTTCGGCTCCCGAGAAAGGCCCAACGCCAATTGACACCGGGGAGTTCACGGACAGAGTCTGCATCATCTATGTCTGATGGAGCCGCAGCGCAAGGGTTAAGGCCAGAGAGTTGTGAAGTCCTAGAGGTGAAAGAAATTCCGGCTTCCTGCCTTTCTTGCAAAAGGTCCTCCCACGTGCAATTACTGCCCCTCCCATCCAGGAGCTACTGTGGGGAAATATTATCTCGCGTATGTTCCGTTGGTCCTCTGAAACTGCCGTTCTGCGCGCGAGGCTCGGAAGCTTCTGTCAGTCCTGAGGAGATGGGAGCGAATACACAGGGAGCGGCCAGCTGGGGGAGGCAGGCAATTACTTTTCCCTTCGCTGAAGTGCTGGGGAGACTTGGCGTGCAGGTACTGCTGGGGGCTTTTTACTGGGGGCGGCAGGGGGGGTCAACAAGGGGCCTTTCTGGGTCGCCCCCTTTGGCAGAGACTCTTGGCGGTGGAGTCCCGAATGCCCTAAAAGAGACTGACCGCCCTTCCCCCCCATTTGTGGATTCTTCCGGGGAGGAGGCTGGCCTGAACAGGGAGTGATGGGTTTTATGGTCCAGGAGATTTCTTGGAGGCTGGAGTTGGAGCCAGCCTTTCTCTCCCCCCCCCCGCCCCACAGACCTATTGAATGGGAACGGCTCCAGGCAGCCCTGATCTTCAGTGGGGAAGAGGAGAACCTTGGCCCCTCCTCCTCCCTCTCAGGAGGGATCCCTGGCTGGTTCCATGAGATTCTTTTACTCCGAGATCCTGCAGGGACAGCCTGGATTGTTCAAGGAAAGGACTTTTCTGCCAATGCTGGGAAAACCCCCTAAAGATGGGATTCCATCCTGGGGGTCAGGGGACCCACCCCATAGCCTCCCATCTGCTGGGACCCCCTGCTGCGCAGCGGTTCCTCCCGGCCAGTGAAGGGCTACCAAAATTGTTACTACCACACTGTAGGGTGGCTTATGCAGGATGCCATGCATTTTCTTTCAACTTTCAGTGCAAATTAGGTGCTCTGGGGTGGAGCTCTATTTTTGCTACCCTACTGCATTCCTCACATCCGGGCAGCAGCCCACCCCAGCCATCCCCGCTGCGAGGACAGGGGTCAATGAAGCCGGGAAGCCCTTGCCCCTCCCCCCTCGGAGTCTTTTCATCAGGCTGGAGAGCCAGAAAAGCAGAACAGGCAAAAGGCAGACAGGCATGCTCAGTTTCCTTTGGAGGCTAATCAGTCTGAGGCCAGGAAGGAGGAAAGAGGAAAAAAGTGAGGAGCACGCAGCAGCAGCAGCAAGGGGAAAAAGGAGAGCCGTGCCAAAGAGGTCTGGGCTGCCATACCCTACAAAAATAGACTAACAATCCTGGGTCTAGAAAGCTTAGAACTACAGCGCCTAAAACACGATTTAAGTATTGCCCACAAGATCATATGCTGCAACGTCCTACCGGTCAATGACTACTTCAGCTTCAACCGCAACAACACAAGAGCGCGCAACAGATTCAAACATAATATTAACCGCTCCAAACTTGACTGTAAAAAATATGACTTTAACAATCGAGTTGTCGAAGCGTGGAACTCATTACTGGACTCAATAGTGTCAACCCCTAACCCCCAACATTTCTCTCTTAGACTATCCACAATTGACCTCTCCAGGTTCCTAAGAGGTCAGTAAGGGGTGTACATAAGTGCACTAGTGTGCCTTTCGTCCCCTGTCCAATTGTCTTTCCTTTCTCTCATATATCATATATATTTTCTTCCTTTCATATATCTTCTCTATTTTTACATATTATCTTTATATATATTACTTCATGTCTATCCTCTTCCATATGTATTGTGTATTGGATGAATGAATGAATGAATAAATAAATAAATAAAATCTTTTCCCCCTTGCGAAGTCCTTACTCCACCCGCAGCTGAGATGAAAAGGCATCGTGCGGCAATAATAACCGTGTGACTCTCCCTTGGCTTTCCGATATTTTTAAATCTCCCCCTCCAGTTCTCCTCCTTGGAAAGCGGCAGGGAGACCAGCACTGGCAGGAGTTGCAGGGGGCCTTTTCCTCCCCCCTCTTTTCTCAACTGTTGATTGGCACCTGTTCACCTAGCTACCCAGCCTGAGGTTGGGGACAACCCAGGAAGGAGAGTCTGGGAAATGCAAAGCAAATTGTCACTCCAGCCTCCTATTTTTCTTGGCAGGTACAACTTGTCGATGTTACTTTGTGGATGTAAAGTGTGGTACATATTTAAAGGTTTGTGTGTTTTCCAGTCTGTTTTCCAGTTTAGCCAAAGTCCACTTGATGTCTAATCCTCTTCCTCCTGCCTTTAGACAGGATCCCTTCAACTCCTCCTGGGAAGAGTCTCCAGGTCCTTTTTTCTGGACATCTTCTCCAGTCCTTCACAGACAAGAAGAGCTTGGAAGAGGAGCAGAGAAAATGCTTTAGGCAGAAATTGTAGAGTGGAAAATTAAAAGGCATGAAAACTGTGATTTTATTTTTCTGCTTGAAAGAGAAAAACACAGTGGAAATTTCATTGCAAATTTTATTTTTTAAAATTTACTTTATTTTTTTTATTTTGGTGCAAAGTAAAGAAACAAAAAATAATAATCTCAAACTCAGATCCCAAAGAAAGACAGAATTATATAGGATGAAGATTTCCCTTCCAAGCTGAGAACCAATCAAACATGTCATTTCACACCATTCTGGCATTCTCACGGAGAGGATCAGGCAACCAGGCTGGTACCTGGTCCCAACAGCTTCGTCCTGACCTCTTTTCCTACTCATTCTCTCTCACAAAGACTTTTAGCTGCTGTCAAGAAGAAGTGCCCACATTATTTTCTATAAGCTTTCACGTTCAGTAGCTGTTGTTGAACAGCTGAATTCCTCTGAATTTTTCAAAGATTTCTTTAACAAGATTTATTGAAAGAGAACGGGGCTGCAAGAATACTCATCATTCAATAACGTCCCATTTTGAAACATGTAGATTGGGTTTTCTTTGACTTCTGCATACTATCTAAATGGAAATGAAATGAACATCATGATAACAATTTTTCCACTGTCACAATGGTGTTACATGTCATGTTTTTACATTTGTTCTGGCTGTGAGATGCTCCTTTGTGTTCAGGTCTGGCCTCAGAAGGATAATGTAGCACTTGGGGATGAAGATGCAACCTAGCAGACCAGCACTGGAGGCCAGGATGGAGAAGACCTGAACTGCCACCATGTATTTCCCTTTGGTGCTCAGGTAGGTGGGCACAAAGGTCACCCAGACACTGCAGAAGACCAGCATGCTGAAGGTGATCAGCTTGGCTTCGTTGAAGGCCCCAGGGAGATTCCTAGCCAGGAAAGCCACCGTGAAGCAGATGGCAGCCAGAAAGCCCATGTAGCTAAGGGTGACGTAGAACATGACAACAGCCCCTTCATTGCATTGCAGGATGATCTCTCCATGCTGGGAGTGGAGGTCAGAGTCAGGGAAGGGGGGAGAAACTCCCAGCCAGATGGAGCAGATGACAATTTGGACAGCAGAAGAAGACAGGATGATGGAGTTGGCCAAGCTCTTCCCCAACCATCTGTTCATTTGGTTTCCTGGTTTTGTGGCCAGGAAAGCCAGCACCACCATGATGGTTTTGGCTAAGAGAGAAGAAATAGAAACTGAGAAGATGGTGCTGAAAACAGTTTGTCGGAGAAGGCAGGTGGCTTTCCTTGGTTGGCCAATGAAGAGAGAAGAAGACAAGAAACAAAGCAGGAGGGAGACCAGGAGGATGTAGGAGAGGTCCCGGTTGTTGGCTTTGACAATGGGGGTTTCTCGGTACTTAATGAAGATGATTAAAACAAGGCCAGTGGTTAGGAAGAAAAGTAGGGCAAAAGAGACCAGGATGATGCTCAGAAATTCTTCATAAGACAGGAAGGTTATAACTTTGGGGATACATTGGACTCTGCGCTCATTAGGATATTTATCATCTGGACACTTGATGCATTTTTCTATATCTGAGAAAGCAAAAAGCAACTTTCTTTAATATTCTGTACTTTCATCTGACAAGAAATACATTCTTTGGATAACAGTTGTTACCATGAGCAATTTCCAAGAAGTATTTCTTATTGAATTCATTTAAAAGAGTATAAGAATGATATAATTTTTTAAAAAAAAGATGTAGCTAGGTATATGAATTTGAGAGGAGTCATAGGATGTTAATTATTTCCTGTGTAAAGTGTAGAATCTTCATTGGAACCTACATTATTAGAGATTAATAATGAATCATATACTCTTTTCAGCCAAATATCCTGAGTCCTGCCCCATGGCAGTTAAAGGGACTTGGAGGATGCATACAGCATCCTTAACATCTGGAAGCAATATGGAATTAAAGAGAAATGTCCTAACAGTGAGAACAATGAACCAGTGGAACAGCTGGCCTCAAGAGGTTTTGGGTTCTTCAGTGTTGGAGGTATTCAAGAAGAGACTGCACAGTGACTTGTCTGAAATGGTATAGCTCCATGATAGCAAACTGTGACATGGATGCCAGAGGTGGCAGGCAGAGCCCTCACTGTGGGCACGTGTGCCATTGTCAGCTGATCTTCTGATTTCCAGTGTACATGCCAGTCTTTGCAGGCACTGGACCACTGGGAAACAGCCTGAAAACGGACTGAAAAATGGTCCAGGAAACAGCCAAAAGGAAGATAGTTTTCACGCCATTTTTTGGACCAAAAATGACCCAAAAAACAGCCAGAAAATGCCCCCAAAATGGCCAAAACAGGCATATGCACACTGGACAGCTGGTCTTTGGGTTTCCGTTGCTCCAGCATGTGTATCTGCATGTTCTGGTTTGGGCACTTGGTGCCGAACACGGTCGCTATTACTGGTATAAGTTCTCCTGTTTGAGCAGGGGGCTAGACTAGAAGACCTCCAAAGTTCCTTCCAGCTCTTTTGATTGAACAATTGATCGATATAATTGCCAGAATATTTGTTTAATGAGTTTCCCCAAAAACTATCCACAACACCGCATTATGGACGTGCTCAGTGATCCTCAAGGGGAGGCCAATATACAGTGAATTGCCAGGTCGCTCCAAAGGTGGACCTCAAAGACTTCATCAAGTTTAAAAGATCTCAGATGTTCCTAGAAAGGTAAACTTAGCAGCATTTATCCAAACTAAAAAGCTGAAGCAATATTTACTCCCTCTCCCACCATTAGTAACGTTTGCTCAGTCTGCCACCCCCTCCTCCCACTTCTTCCCAGTCCTCCTTCAAAGTCTTTTTGATTTACTTCCTTTTAGATAACAAATTGTGCAGGTTAAAAAAAAACAGCTTTGCTTCAATCTGCCTTTTAACTTGCACTTTCATGAAAAGGTTCTGGATGGATCCAGTTCCACAGAGCCTCCCATTTTCCTCAGTGTCACCCACCTTCCTGAGTGGAGAAGGTCCCCTCCGGACAAGGAACGCAGTCGTAGCAGCAAACTGGCTCTCCTTCTCGAGCCCTCTTGACAAATCCAGGATGACAACTTTCCACACATTTGGACTCAGGCAGGGACTGAGCAGAAAAAAGAGAATGTGTTAGGAAATACATCAGGACTCTCCATCCATGGAAAACGGAGGTAGAAATGGACGGAGACAATTAGCCTTCACTGAAGTAAATATGAAATCTCTGACTACTTCTAAACAGATGCAAGAGGTATAACAACTGGCAGATTCTTCATTTAATTCCTACCTTTTGCTTTTGGAATTTGATATTACAATAAAATACTTTTCTATATAAAAAAAGGGAATTGCAGAAAAAAGATTTAAGTAGAATGATATATTCATATTAAAACTGAGAATAAAGTTTACTGTAAAAGGTTTAGGAAACTTTTATTTCATTCAGGGTTTTTAATGTGGAATAAAACTATGATGAAGAAAGTAACCTGTGACCAGTAAGATCTTGAAAGGTTTCCATAAAACAGGGCAAAGTTGCTCCACTTTTGATACTGTCTGTTGAAGAACATCCATTAGATGACACCAATTGGCATGGTAGGCCAACCACCCTGGAGACTCTAGGCTTTCCCCACTTGAAATGGGACCTCAGGCTTTGGAAAACAGAGAAAAGACAGCAAAATTTAGCCCACCTTATTAAGCAACTTTAGCCGTGAAAGAGCATCTTGTTTGATAGAAAGTCTCTGTCTTATAAAATACGCCAGAGTTTTTTCCTTGACATCCCCCTTGCGGAGAACCAAGTTGCTGACAATGCCCAGATCTGCTTTTATCTCTCCATTTTTGTCCAAGTACAGTTTGTTTTTTGAAATATTCCAATATTCATTCTTCTCCAGAAAGGGATGAAACTAGAAAGGAAACATCCAGGAATTTGAAATACAGAAAACATTGTTCTTATCCCACATTCAGTCTTTCTTGTATAATTGTCTAATCTCCAAATATGGTTAAATAAAACTGCCATTGTCTTCAAAAGTGAATGAAAAAGTTTGAGAAAAATAGTCAATCATATACTGACAAAATATAGAGAAAATATAATTGACACAATTGGTCAATTATAGGGAACATTCTAGAACAGATGACGAATAAAATGAACAGGAAAAAAAGATGATTCATAAACGCTTTAGAAACCACAGGTAGATTCCTAGAACACATGGGTTTATCAAGAAGAAAGGTGTTAGGCTAATCTTCACCCTGGTCATCCTGATGGAAAACACCTTCAGATGCGCTAATTCTACTCGATGGTAATGTGACATTAACCAAATGTTGCAAATCTGAAAGAACAAATCACCCACGAAGTGTTTTCTCAGCCTGAAAAGTTATCCAGGATCCTTTCTGAGTTTCTTTCTCTCCCCTTATGCAGCTGCAGGATTCTCCCCTCTGATCTGATCCTTCCCTAGGCAGCCTCTCTTCTCCTCATCCCTAAAGTCATTCTCAGATACCATTACATTTCTTAAGTACCATATTTTTGGAGTATTAGACGCACTTCCTCTCCCCCCAAAAAGTGGGTGGAAACGTTAGTGTATCTTATACACTGAATGCAGCCATTTTTGGCCTCCCTAAGGCCAGCTCCATGTGAAAACTGGCGAGTAGATGGTTTGGGAGGTGTGAAAATGATCCTGGGGGCTGAGGGAAGGCAAAACCTTTTTTTTTTATTTACCTCTTTGAAATCTTTGTGTGTCTTATGCACAGGTGCATCTTATAGTGAACACTGGAAGTTCTAAAGATGTTGGATAACCATTTATCTGAAGTGGTGTAGGGTTTCTTGCCTAGGCAGGGGGTTGGACTAGAAGACCTCCAACATCCTTTTCAACTCTGTTATTCTATGTTCTAATACAGGGATCCTCAAACTAGGGTTCGTGGACTGGATATAGCCCACCAATGCAAAGTATACCATGCACGGAGTGGTAGACTTAAGCCCCGCCCCTTGCTCCACCCCTTGCCATTGGCCTTATCTTCCCATGAACATCTACTCCATTGGCGCTTCTGTCACTGGTTGAGCTGCCCTTCTGATGACACAGCTGCTGCCGGTGGGTGAGATGGGGAGAGGGCTGCTTTGAAAAGTAGCCCTTTAAAAGTGGGTGGGTGGGGGACATGTTTCCATGTCTCCTAGCTTTTTCAAAATCAGCTGAAGTTGGCTAACACTAATTCAATTGCAACTACAGTGTAAGGCCTGAAGGAGAATTCACCCACTGCTTTGGTTCTTGCCATATATAAAGTACATCCACCAAATTGGTTGCTGGACAATTTTTGTAGCCTTTCTGTGTTTGGATACATATGCAGAAATGTGGCAAGAAGCAAATCAGTCTGAATTCTTCTTCCGGCTTAAAATCCTACATAACTAAAAGAAGGAGGCTGGTATCCCCCTCCTCCCCTGGCCCCCTCCCCTGCTGTCAGGCACTCACAGCTCTGCAAAGCTAGAAGCCTTTGGCTGGAATCGAAGGGGAAGGACCCCTGTGGGCCCATAGAGAGGAGAAGGGAGGGATGCTCACTGACAGCCTCTCTCAGCCTCTCATGACTTCTGTGCTCTATGATCAGGAGTTATTTTGAAGGAAATCCTGTTTCTTTCATTCTCTTTAACCCTGCTGCTCTGTTCAAAATCACTATACACTTGTACTGTTTACGAGTCTGTGTGACTCGCACCAAAAATTCTTTATTTTAAGTGCTTATATTTGGTCAATTTGAAAGCTTCTTTCCCTTGGAAACTAGGTTGAACATTTATGCACACAATGAAATGAAAATTGAAATAAAAAAAATAATGCTTATTGGTTTATTTTGCTCATAAAAGCCCTCCCTTTTTTGTGATTTGTTTTTCAATTTATACATAGTTTTGCCTGCAAACAATGTACAATTTTACTAAATTTGGTGTGGAATTATTTGAACATTTCTGAACATAATGAAAACATTGGTGCTTATTTGTCTATTTTGCACATAAAAGTCCCCCTCGCTGTGTTCAATTATTTCAATTTACATAAAAATTATGCTGTTAATTTCAAAAATACATACTTGTTTTTAGTAAAATTGATTTCTTTCATAAAATTAGTTCTCCAGCTATCATGTGCTTGCTTTTCAAAAGGATATTCCCAATATTTCTAGCCAAATCTATATAAAAAGTGAAATTAATGGCACACAGCAAGGTCGAGGGGGGTGGCCCTTTTGTGACCAAAATAAACAAATAAGCATCATTTTTTTCAGTTCATTTCTATTTTTCTTATGATCAGGAATGTTCAATTTAGTATATCAAAACTTTTGGGGGGAAATTCCTTAGAGATTTGTAGCATAAAAAAAATATAAACTGACACAAAATGCTCAAAATAAAAATATAAGTATCAATTCTTTTCAGTTCAATTTTCATTATGTTCAGAAATTCTCAAACTAGTTTCCCAGTGAAAAAGGTTTTCAAAAAGACCAAATTTAAGTACCTAAAATTTTTTTTTGGTCTGGATCGTATACGACCAGAAACAGACTCAACGTGAGGTTTTTTTGCCCAGAAAAAAGTCCCCCCCCCACCATAAAAATATTTTTATGGTGATCAGAAGTGTTAAATTGAGTAAATGAATGCCTAAGATAATAAAAATATTTTGGATTTGGAGCCTAAAAAAAATTTAAACTGAAAATGGTTGCAAGCAGCTGGGGGGGGGGGGTTATTTCTGATTTTAAAAAATCAATAAGCATCATTTTTTTCAGTTCATTTATATTTTTCTTAGGATCAGGAATGTTCAAACTAGTAATCCCACACCAAATGTATTCAGAGACCTGGACATTTGCATTGGATTTTTCTAGAACTTCCCAGCCTGAAGTCTGGTGTCATCTTGCTGCTGCTGTTCTATAAGAACTTTTAGCTGACTAATGACTAAGAACTATTAGCTAACAATTGATTCCCAATTTTTGTATATTTTTTATGTTTAAATGTTTATGCTTACTGTTTTTAGTTAAGTTATCTGGGCTTTTTTTTAATTGATGGATAACTGGGGTGGGTGTAGCAATATATTTGGAATGAATGATTGGGATGGGTGGGATTATGGGATGGGTGAGGTGAATGGGAATGGTATGAATGACATGTTTGGCCCACCTGACATTGGAGAGGCAGGAGGGGAGGGGGCACCTATCTCTAGGGTGGCAGAGGGTCAGAATATCCCAATGCTGCTGGGGAGGGGCAGGTATGGTGGGAGCCACGGAGCTAGCTGTTCCAGGGGAAGGAGGGATCGCTGCTTAATAGCAATCCCTTGTTCCAGCTCCATGAACTCAACCCAGAGCACTGGTGATGAGTGTAATCTTGGCCCAGGGCTCAGGCTGCTGCTACTCAATGCCAGGTCGGTGGTAAATAAAGCTCTCCTCATCCGGGATTTGATCCTGGAGGAGGAGGCTGACATGGCATGTGTGACTGAAACCTGGGAGGAGTTCCTCTCTCTGAAATCTGCCCAGCTGGGTTTCAGGTAGGGCATCAGCCTCGACCTCAGGGAAGGGGGGGGAGTAGTGGCTATTATAGCCAAGGAGAGCCTTTGCCTACATAGACTCATTGCTCCAGAGATTGCGGGTTGTGAGTTTCTGGGGTTATTCCAGATGCACTCGTCCACAGTTCAGCAGAGTCTCTTGCTGTAGCCTGGAACAAGGCTGCAATGGAGGCTCTAGACCGGATTGCGCCATTGCGACCTCTCTGTGGCAACTGGTTTACCGGGGAGCTCTGGGAGTTGAAACGCCAGAAGAGACATCTAGAAAAGCACTGGAGGAAGAGTAAGTCCAAATTCGATCAAACATTTGTAAGAGATCATATTAAGACTTACAAAGTGCATAGAGAGGCATCGACATTGCTGCCGGCTTGGCTTCGCTCGCTCGCTCGCCGCGCCGCCCCCCAATCTTCGGCTCCTCAGCGGCGAGCGAGCGAAGCCAAGCCGGCAGCAATGTCGCCGCCGCTGCAGCCAACGCGCGCTACAATCTTCCGGGCCAGCCAGGCTCAGCGGATCAAGCCCGGCTCCTCTCGGCCCAGCATCCTGGGCCAAGCGGCTGCCTTCCGTGACTGAGCCTGGCTGGCCCGGAAGATCGTAGCGCACGTTGGCTGCAGCGGCGGCGACATTGCTGCCGGCTTGGCTTCGCTCGCCGCTGCAGCCAACGCGCGCTACGATCTTCCGGGCCAGCCAGGCTCAGTCACGGAAGGCAGCTGCTTGGCCCGGGATGCTGGGCTGAAAGGAGCCGGGCTTGAAGATCGCAGCGCGCGTTGGCTGCGGTGGCGAGGGCTTGCGATGGAGGGTGGAGGAAGCGGCCATGGGAGGGCGAGCTGCCTCAGGGAGGAGGATCGGGCAGGACCAGGTGGGGGCTGGAATTTCTCCACCAGGGCGAAGGGCGGGCGAGCGGCGAAGGGCGGGCGAGCGGGTGCTGGGGAGGGCTTCTCGCCCTCCCGCCAGCAAGAGGGGGAGCGAACGGCGTGGGCAGGCGAAGGGCGGGCGAGCGGCAGCGAGGAGTTTGCGTGGGCGGTGGGGAAACTCCTCTCTGATGCCAGCAAGAGGGGGAAGACCCAGGGAAGCCGCCCAGCAGCTGATTTCCCGGTTGCCATCTACGCATGCGTGCCCATAGAAAAAAAAGGGCACCCATGCGTAGATGGTATTTTGACTTCCGGGTTGAAAAATCGCAAATTACCCTGTTCGCAATGGTCGGGGACGCAATAACCGGGGGATCACTGTATTTTTCAGACAGAGTGATTTTACTGCCTTTCTTTTGCTCAGGGCTACCACATATTTTTCAGGGAATTACGTACATTCATGTAAATAGTCAAGAGCATAAATATGGCTATGTTTATTTTGTACATCAGGTTGCATAAGTCCAGCTTAGTGCGCTATTCCATTCCATGTTCAGCCACATCAGCCATAACACTAATGACTGTTTTGAACAATATGCAGAATCATTGAGGCTGGGGGTGACAAGGAAGGCCTGGATTCCTCCTCCAAAGGATCTCAGATTCATCTCTACCTGCCACGGCTGCAGCCTTGGAGACCCCAACCTCTTTTCTCCCTCCTTCCTTCTCCTCCTCAGTCTGGGGGAATAGGCTGCATTCAAGGCCTGGGCCAGAGTCTTCATGAGGCTGTAAATGTCATAGTAATTTGTGATCCTTCTTTTGTTCCTTTTCCTCTGGGTTTCCAGTGGGGCTTTCTGGGTGCATCTTCTGCGGCCTTTGACAGAAAAGATGTTCCTTGAAAGAGAACAAAGAAAATAAAGATCTCGAAACTTTTCTTCCATAAAGAAAAAGAGTACAAAGGCTTCATCTTTTGGGCTTTGTTTGGTCAGATAACCAAATTTCAAAATACTGTGGATGTATTTGAGAAGTCTGTGCTTTTCTATTTTATGCTGTGCAGAAGTTGTGAAGATCCAGACTTTCCCTTCAATGAGTCCCGGCAAGCGCAGAAATGTTTCATGGAAAGGAAGAATTCTGTCCCAAAGGGAATCAAATTCCATGAAGTGAACAAAGACATTGATGTGTCTCCACTTGGAGAGAGCATCCCTGAGGGAGGCTGTATGTTCAGTGGTTGAGAATTGTTGTGATATCACCACACAAATTCCATTCCTGACAAGCGCAGGAGGGAAAGTCCTCATGAAATTCTCTCCCTGCTCTGTGTCTGAAGCAAAGAGGCCAATCAGGGTCCATCTGAAATGGAGGAGAAGTTGGACAATGGCTGGGTAGTGGAACCCTTGTTTGGGAAACATCTGGTGGAAAAAGGGGAATTTGCTTTTATCACTCAGAGCCTCTGGAGCTGGTATATAATTGATCTGAAAAAGCAATGAAGGACACTGTTTTATATTTGGGGTCAGATCAAATCCAAAATATTAGATTTTAATAAATCCAACCTGCTTCTCATGAATGTATTATAACAATTGAAAAATAATAAAGTTTAACAACTATAAACAATGTGAATAATATTACTGTATCACCTCTACAATTAGAATAACACATTGAAATGCTGACTGAAGTATTATATTCCAATAAAGGGCCTATCATAATTTTTGAGGATTGGTGCATCTTTTTCTGTTTCTGTATCCCAGATTTTTTCTGCAGGAATCCTTTTAGCTTCTTCTCCAGTTATACAAGAAACTGGGAGACCTCAGATCCTAATACGATTTGTCAGTTGTATAATTCAAGATTTCTCTTTAATTGAACTTTTGTCTCTTTTTGGAGTCTGTCAGTTTCCATAGATTAAATGTTATGCCGATATCCATATTTTCTGAATTTAGACAAATCAGAAATTGTATAAATTCCCAATACAAGTGTGAGGGCAGCAGCTGGAGTCCTTTTACCCACCCCAAAATACCCCTCAGAGGCTGTGATTGGGTTGGTTCTGCTAGAGATTTCTCTCTGAAGCCCCAAACATCAGATGGATATAAGAACATGGGGGAAACCTTGGCCTCTTATACTTTGATAATTGGGGCTGAGGAAGCTGGAGAGCTATGAGGTTTTTATTTAAGCACCACTTTCACTCAGGCCCTTTCTCTCGCTGAGCTCCTTTGATGATGTGGGTCCCAGATTCAGTATCAGAAAAAAAACCCAGGTAAAGAAAGGTGTTAAATGCTCTATTGGCTGACCAACTGTGGCTACCATGTTATTTTCCATTGACTATAACTTTTGATCTTGATTGATTAATTATCAGATAATTATTAGGGCAAAATAATCCAAGTCTTGTTCACAGGGTATACAATCCAATGTGTACGTATGATAATATCATTTTGTCAGTGTAAATTAGTGTGTTCCAATAGGTATTTAGCATGTTAAGCATGTGCAGCTATAACAGAACTTAAAACAAAATAAAAGAATTGGAAGGGACCTTGAAGGTCTTCTAGTCTAACCCCCTGCTCAAACAGGGGACCCTATACTATTCCAGACAAGTAGCCGTCTAGTGTCTTTTTTAAAACCTCCAGTGTTGGAGCACCCACAACTTCTGGAGATAAATTAGTTCTAGGTTGTTTCTCTCCTTGATTAGTTTCAACTTTCAATCCATTGTTTCTTCTCTTGTTTTCTGGTTTTTGGAAAATAGATTGACCTCTCCCCCCCCCCATTCTTTGTGGCAGCCCCTGAAATATTGCACACTGTTATTATGGCACACCCAGTCCTTTTCATTAAACTAGACACACCCAATTCCTGCGACTGTTCTTCACATGTTTTCGTCTCCAGACCCTTAATCATCTTAGTCTCTACATCTTTTTATAATATTTTGATGAAAATTGGATGCAGTATTTCAAGTGTGGTCTTGCCAAGGCATTATAAAGCAATAATAATACTTCACATGATTTTATCCATCTGTTAATGCAAATATTTTGGGCTTTTTTGGCTGGTGCCACACATAGCTTTTTAAGTGATTGTCCAGTAAGACTCCAAGATACTTCTCATAGTTACTGCTATTGAGGCAGGTTTCACCTAATCTGAAAGTGTACATTTGGTTTTTTCTAGCCTAAGTGGAAAACTTTACATTTCTCTATCTTGAATTTCATCTTGTTAGGGCTCAAGTCTATCTAGATCCATTTGGATCTTCAGCCTATCTTCTGGGGAGTTGGCTATTCCTGCCACTTTAGTGTTGTCTTCAAATTTAATGATTTCCTCTTCTCACCCCTCATCCAAATCATTCATGAAGATGTTGAAGAGTCCTGGGCCTAAAATGGAACCTTGGCTTCTCCCACTGCTGGTTTCTTCCATGCAGACGTAGTTCCATTGAGGACCACAGGCTGACTCCATCTGGGCATGACGCTCTCTATCCCACATATTTTTAGTTTACCGAGAAATAGATTATGGTTTACTTTGCAAAGACTTTCTGAAATCCAAGTGCTGTATACTATGTGCACTGCATTTCATTGGTCCACTAATTTAGTATTTTTTGGTCAAAGGTGAAATAACATTTATTTATAATGTTTTTTTAAATCCTACATTAGTCCTGTAAATCCTCCATATCTATACTGAATAACAAAGGTTCAAAAATGCATCTTTCTCTCCCCACTTGGTAAGCATAGATCCTTTTTCTCATGGCTCCACTGAGCCCAAACCCCCGGCTTCGATCAGGGCCAACAGGCTGAGCTCCATTTGGAGGGCAATCCATTTTCTCCATCATATTGCTCTGTTTATTGAGTCAAATGCTGCACTAGCATCTAGAAAGCCTGCAAACCTTGTTTTACCTCACTGATGTAGATAAGATATTTCAAGACCAACTTCAGCCAATATATGATTATTAACTCATGAATGTCGCCAGGCATGGGGTAACTGAGTTGCCCCTAGGCTATGCTAAGGCTATGGTAGAATTGTGTATGGTTTGTTTGAGTGTGTGATTTTTTAAATAATGGGTTTAAATGTGTTTTAATATATTGGATTTTTGATATGGTATTTTTGTTGTGAGCTGCTCCGAGCCCTCGGAGAGGGGTGGCATACAAATCTAAATAATAATACTGTAATAATAATAATAATAATAATAATAATAATAATAATTATTATTATTATTATTATTATTATTATTATTTCTTATAAAATCTGCATAGCTTTTAACTACCTAAAACCTTCTGGTTCTTCTGCAAGCAATGCATTTTTCTCACATTTAGCTAAGAGGATCATGGTATAGATTTTAGCCACAATATCTGCTGGTCCATTTGGTCTACAATTGCAAGAGTCCTTTTTATTCCACATTTTAGATACATAAAATGCTACTATTGCCAAATTCAATCTGAGTGGATACAGCAGACTTTATTTATATGTGAAAATGAAGATGCCAATAGAGGCCCCAACAACCAGGGATATTTTTGGTCAGTTAAATAGTTGGTAGAATGTCTTCCCAATGGAATGTATTGCTTGCATTTCAAGCCTTTTATGATTAATCTCAACATGAACATAATGGGATAAAATATTGAGATTTTTGCTAATATGGAGAAAAGCAGCGCTTGAATTCCATGGAGAAGACATGATTGCATCTGTTGCTCACCCACCATTTACCAGATGGAGAAAAACACACACAAACCTGTGGAACTTTATAGGTGCCTACTAAGGTTGACATCTGTGTGGAGATTTCCCTTCTAGCTTTATCAAGAAGAGCCAGAAGGTTGGAGAGAATGTCCAGCAGGACATCTGAAGCGCGGAAAGTGCTCAGATGGTTGACATGGATATTGTAGCCAAGTGTGAGGTTGTGCAGGAGCTGGGAGTTCTTGTTGATCAGTTGAATGTTGAAAATTAATGGCAAGCCTAAGAAAAAATTATCAGCAGCCCTATTGTAAAAAAAGGGTTATTATAATGGATAGCAACAACAAACACCTTTTAGGATATAATCCTCCATAAGCCTTAAGCCAACATTGAACCAAATCAATTACTCAAATATGGAAATTGGCTGAGGTACGGTAACTACAACTAATTCCACCACTAGTTTAAATAAAATTCATTCAAGTAATAAATTGAAGATTGAAGAGAGAGAGGAAAATAATCTGGAGCCCTTTCATCTTTTTTTTCAGATCCCTATTTGGATTTGAGTCTCTTTCACAAAATCAGACAAGAGAGAGAAGCCGTGGAAATCAAAATCATTCAGGAAATTAGACATATTCCCCAGTATAGGAATAAATGGGGGGAAACCCCCAGAAAATAAGGAGAGTATTAGAAAGAAGGAAGTGCAACTCCCTCACCCTGAATGACTTACAGATCACGGAAACCACGCTGAAGAGAAGGAGCCGCATTGAAAAGTAACTTTGTAGGCGATATTTCATCTTTAGAGAGGACTATACCAATGAGATGGTCTCCTGGGCTGTATAAGCTCCGTGGTTGTTTTCCATCCTGGTGCTCCAAACTCAGTGGGCATTTCCTTCTCAGCTTCCCAGAGACTGGATGGGACAAAAGCAGCACCAGAAGCAGAAGCAGGAGGTCCATAATTCATGGAGTGAATCAATCAATCTCCTTCCTCTTCCTAAAGAAAAATTAGAAGAATGCAGAGGATTCTCAGAAGGTGGAATATGATTCTGAAATGAATGAGACTAGGGGTCCGGTTGCTACTTTCTTTATTCTTGGGTAGTGAATATTCAACAGATCCAGTTACTTTCCTGATTGAAACACAGCTTCACCTGGAAAGGAAAGATATGTACATGCAAGAACATAGATTCTGCCTGTCCTCAAACTCCATATTTCTCTGGCCAAAGTCTCCCTTGGAGGATTCAGCCAAAGACCAGAGCTGTAACTTTGATCGTCATTATCCTTCTCAGGAGAGATCCTTGGATAATGCAACTTTGGGGAATTCTCTGGAGAGAAATGAAAGGGAAATAATCCACCTATGGCTCATAATGGCAGGGACAGAGATGGAATTAAATCGGTCATCTAGAATTGAGAGGTTTGGGAGCTCCATGCTTGAAACTGACCCCAGAGGGAATACACTGTAACTGTGGCTGAAGGAACAAATAAATCTGAGATTTGTTGGCATTAAGACAAAATCCCAGGGGCCAGTTAATGCCAGAGCATCTCACAGATCTGAAATAGCTGCCTGCTGAGTTAAAACCAACATGTATTTCACTTTATTTTGAAAGTTAAAGCTCAAAGGCTCCACTTAAAAGGGCTGATGCAACTTTAGTGAAAAACAAGTTACCAGAACTTTGCAGAGTCTCAAATACACAGACACAAAAGGGCTGATGCAACTTTAATGAAAAACAAGTTACCAGAACTTTGCAGAGTCTCACATACACAGACACAAAAGGGCTGATGCAACTTTAATGAACTTTAAACTTTTTTAAAAAAAACTTTCTCTCTCTGTCTCTCACATACACACAAACACAGAGACACACACAAAGAGAAACATGCACAAAAAACAGAGAGAAGGTAGAAAAAAACTGGCTAGCTTAGCAACCTTCATCATGTATTTTACTATGTGTTTATAAATATATACCCACTAAAACCCTCCTTGTGTATTGGACAAAATAAATAAATAAAAATAAATAAATAAATGAATTCCACAGTCAGCATACAGGGACCTTCCTTCCCTGGGCCTTTCCATTCTTTAGCTGTCTTTCCCGCTGCCTGTAGGGGGCAGTCTGGGCTCTGGCCTTTAAATCCTAACTGGCCTCCTCAGGCAGTGAGTTGGAGAACTAAAGCTGGCAAAGACCCATCTGATTATTTTTTAGGCCCATTCTCACAAGGCTTTTTGAACATTTTTATTTGAAGATATATAAATATAGGAATGTGCAGATGTGGTCACATGTAAAGCTACATTACCCAGAGTGCAATTTCACTACATTCCCCCTAATGAAAATGTCCTAAAGAAATATGTCTCAATACAATCTGACTATTTCTGCCTGTGGTGACTTTTGGGTCCAAGTATGGCCACAGATTGGGGAGAAGGGAGGCCTTTCCCCCCTCCTACCTCCCTCCCTCCCCCTCCCTCTGGGAAGCGTCTTGAAAGACTATGGGCCTTTTGTGGCCCCTGTGAGGAAAAGGCCTTTCCGTCTAGAGGTGCCTTGGGGGCATAAATACAGGCAGCCCTCAACTGATGGCGGTTCCCTCAGAGACCGTTTGTAGAAAGAAGGGACTCAGGACCATTTCCCACCCTTATGTCCCTTGCAGCATCCCCAGGGTCACGTGATTGACATTCCAAGGCTTTGTGGCTGACTCACATTTGTGATGGTCACAGTGTCTGGGAGTCACGTGATCCCCTTTTGGGACCTCCTGACAAGCAAAGTCAATGGGGAAACCAGGTTCACTTCACATCCTGTGTGAGTCACTCAACAACCGCAGTGATTCACTCAACAACTGTGGCAGGATAGGTCATACAATGTAGGCAAAATTCGCTTAACAACAGTCTCGCTTAGCAACAGATAATTTGGGCTCCACTGAGGTTGCAAGTCAAGGACCCTCTTCATGGTGGACATAGAAAGTCTGCAGAGATGTTCCTGAGATGCAAATTTTAAAAATCAAACCAAAATAAATCACTTCCCCTTCACCTTGAATACAAAAAGTAAGCTATTCAATTCAACTGAAAATCTATTTGAAATCTTTTAGGTGGAAAAATAACAATCCAGAAAGTAGACAAATGTGGCCGTGCAAATATTTCCTGATCTTTCGGTTTCCCTGAGCATTTCTAATATACCTGATAAATGGTTGCACCTTTTTTCCTTGTAAGGCGAAGCTTCTGATCATCATAGCAGAAATAGCAAAATGGGTTTTTTATATGGGCAACTACACTAAGGTGACCTACATTGTTTAGCTGATGGGACCTGGAGGAAGCCAACTCTGTGTGCTCTTGTAGGTCTCTGGCAGATATGTGGCAGAAGGCCGTCCCGTAGATAGCCTGTCCCTGAGCCAGAGAGGGCTTTATAGGGAAGACCCAACACCTTGAATTGTGCCCAGAGACGAATAGGGAGCCAGGGCAGCTCAGGGGGAATATAGGTATTGTATGGGTGTACCAAGGTGCACCCATGAGAACTCTTCTGCCGCATGAATCCCAGTGACCAGTTAGGTCCCACAGAGTTGGCCTTCTCCGGGTCCCGTCAACTAAACAATGTCATTTGACGAGACCCAGGGGAAGAGCCTTCTCTGTGGCGGCCCCGACCCTCTAGAACCAACTCCCCCCAGATATCAGAGTTGCCCCCACCCTCCTTGCCTTTCATAAGCTCCTTAAAACCCAGCTCTGTCGTCAGGCTTGGGGGAATTGAGATATTCCCTTCCCCTTAGGATTATAAAATTTACGCATGGTATATCTGTATGCATGATTGGTTTCTTAAATTGGGGTTTTTAACATTACTTTTAATATTACATTTGTTCATATTGTCTTCTTACTGTTGTTAGCTGCCCCGAGTCTGCAGAGAGGGACGGCATACAAATCTAATAAATAAGTAAGTAAATAAATTCTGGACTATTTGGAGTCTGCGAACACTTTTCATTATTTTTTAAAAAATTATTTTTATTCATATTCAAAATAAAAGACATAACATAACATACAACATTTAACATAGAAAGGAGCTACAATTGCTCCGCTCAGCATAGAAGTCTTCTTAATACAGAAAAAAACCATAATTATAGTTTAGATTGGTACATAAAAGTAAACATATCTATAATATACCTCTATATAATATATGCTATCGTAGAAATTTCAACTTTTCAATATTTTCCATCAATTATATAATTGTAATTTATACTAATTCAGAAAAATAAACTTATCTATCAAATATCTCTATATGGTATATTTCACCTGGTAAATTTAACTATTTAACACTTTATTTTAATATCTTAAAAAAACTTTTAAAATCTTTTTTCATGTTCCACCAGTTGTAAACCTTCTGCCAAGTTTTATAAAATTCTGTTTCAACTTGGGGTAGCCTCAAGGATAGCCTTATGTAGAGCAGTGTTTCCCAACCTTGGCCACTTGAAGATATCTGGACTTCAACTCCCAGAATTCCAGAGCTAGAGAATGCTGGCTGGGGAATTCTGGGAGTTGAAGTCCAGATATCTTCAAGTAGCCAAGGTTGGGAAACACTGATGTAGAGCACATTGCAATAATCAAGACAGGAGGTGATGAGGGCCTGACTGACTTTGCGTAGAGCCTCTTGGTCCAAATATTTAAAATAATCTTTATTGATTTTCTACACATAAAAGAAACATTCAAAATAGGCAAACATACATGGGGAAAGGGGGGATAGGGGGTGAAAGGGGACAAAGCAGTATGTTAACGTATATAGTATTAAATTTCAATAGTGAATAAGAACAAAAACAAACATAAGTCGTCAACCATATTGTTGACTATCGTTGTTGACCGACATTAGGTTAGGTGTTGATGTCTAAGGCAGTGTTTCCCAACCTTGGCAACTTGAAGATATCTGGACTTCAACTCCCAGAATTCCAGAGCTAGAGAATGCTGGCTGGGGAATTCTGGGAGTTGAAGTCCAGATATCTTCAAGCTGCCAAGGTTGGGAAACACTGGTCTAAGGCATGGAATTGTAGACTTGTTTTCTTAAATTGTAAATATTTTGTTGATATTTCTCTTAGGCCTTTTTGGTGAGGTGCAAGCTTATTTTTTTTCCCCTGGGGGGGGGGGGAAGAAGTTGAGTTCTATCATGGTGTAGTACAGTATTTCTCTATTGTCATTGCGTTCGGCTATGAGAGGAAGGAGTGTCCAGGCTGCCTGAGGTAAAGCCCCTGCCTTTCCTCCCTTCTTTCTTCCCTCGTTCTTTCGGGGTGGGGAGATACAGCCCCAGAACAAGGAACCCTTTTGGCTAAAGGCAAGAAATCTTTCTCCCAAATTCCCTCAGAAATGAGTCTTTGGCCTGCGCAGCCTTCTCGGAGCTAAAATGGAGAAGTGGTTGACAGAAATTAGAGACAGAAATAGAATTTACCCCCGAAGGCTTTTTACTTGGAATCTGGAATAAAAAATATCCCAGACATATATTATATTTAGTCACACACATAATCACCGCAACTAGAATAGTTTATGCCCAGATCTGGAAAAATAAAAATATACTCTCAGGTCAAATTATCAAAAAGGTAGACGGATGTACAGAATTGGATGAGATGACAAGGGATATTAAAGGAACAAAATAATAATAATAATAATAATAATAATAATAATAAAAATTTATTAGACTTGTATGCTGCCCATCTCCAAAGACTCGGAGCGGATAATGATAAAGACTTGGAGTGGATAAAGATAATGAAACCATTAAAATATGGGAGAAATGGCTCAAGTGGATTCAAAAAAGACACCAGATAGAATGATTGTTAACTTCAGACTATAGGTGTACCGAAATATTTGACAACCTTTTCCTCAAAGGGCTTATTGTAATTATATGTATATGCTCACAATTTTTTTCTATTTTAATATCTTTCTTTTGGGATTGAAGTTTCCCATTTTTCTTTCTTTTAATACAGAAGTGAAGACAAATGATAATTGTATATTTTAAAAAAGGGCAATGATCTGTAAATGGATGTTTTTCTTTAGGTACAAAAACCATAAATAAAACATTAAAAAGAAAAAAGAAAATGGAGAAAGATTCCTTGCAATGCAGCGTACAGCCAAAAGGTCCGTTGCTGGGCCTTAACGTGCACTCTCTCCGCCCGAGAAGTTTCTGCTCTGCAGGGATGGCTGAGGCAACGGAAGCCCCTACCGCCCCCTGCAGGCCACGTTCAGCTGCGGGCAGAGCTGCGTCTGTCAGGGCTGCTCTCAACATGGCTGCCTGACGCCTTTTTGCAGGGAAGAGTAAGCGGAGCCTGGGATTGGAGGGAGTCCAGGCCAGAGTCCCTGTGAGGCTCCCCTCCCCAGGAAGAGTCCAGCTCAGTCGCCGTCCGTCTGGGGGTTCGAAGCCGCAGGGCCGGCGTTGAGGGTGGTGGGGGAGAGAAAGAGAAAGAAAGGAAGACAGACAGACGTTTGATTGCACGCAAAGAAACCGGCAGAAGCCTCTCTTTCTCTCTCCCCCCCCCCCCAACTCCAGCTCTGTGGCTTCCCAACTCCCAGCCAGGCCAGCAGCCGATCTATGATTGCTCTTCCTGCTCTATGGTGACGGTCAACGGAAGCCTTCCCTTCTCTCCTCCCCCGCCCCCACATGACAAGGCCAAAAAAAAAAGGTTCTGTATTCTTTTCGGGGAAACGCAGACCTGCTCCTGGGCGGGGACTGCTTCGGGCTGCGATTTTGCACATGCGCAGAAAACTGAAGTGCGGGCGGGCGTGTTCCCCTCTCATCATGAACAGCTGCCCTTTATTACCCCTGACCCAAAGCCTCTAGCAGTGCCTGCACGCCAAATCCCCCCATCACTTCAACGCAGGGGAAATGGAGGGGCCAAGTCTCCCTGGTCGGATTGCCTGCTCCACCCCAAAATCTCTTCCCCCAAGGCTTGAGAGAAGCCCTCGAGTCTCGCGCGCAGAACGGCAGTTTCAAAGGACCAACGGAATATGCGCGAGAGAACGTTTCCTCTCTAGGACTTCATGCCTCTCTGGCCTTAACCCTTGCGCTGCAACTCGGTGAGGCATAGGCGATGCAGTCTCTATCCATTAACTCCCCAGTGTCAATTGGTGTTGGGCCTTTCTCGTGAGACGAAATGAGCCCCTTAGTGACCTGTCATACACTCCCTCCACCCGTGAGATCTCAGCCCCGCTTGGATTGCGGGCACCAAAGAGGCAAAAGCCCGTCTCTTTTGCCTCTGGCTCTCAAGGAGGCTGTCGTGGCCGACCACCAGAGGGCTCCCTCCTCAGGTGGCGCTGCCCTGGCAGCTCTTTCGACTCAAAGGGGAGCTGAGCATGCGCGTCCGTCTTTTGCCCTCCTCTGCTTCTCCCGTTCCCCAGCCTGATGAAAAGGCACGGAGTGGGGAGGGGCGAGAGGAGCATCCCCGGGAAGAGGGTCCCACCAGATGGCAGGCAGCCCTGGGAGGGATGGGGAGGGCTTGCAAGAAGGGGGGGGTCCTATCTCCCCCGAGGCACAATCGCAGCCAGCGCAGGAATTTCTTTCCTTTGGGGCTTCTTTCCCACTTGGTGCCAGGAACGTTTGGATGCCCTTCGGGAGCCCCAGGAAGGAACCCCGCCTTTATAAGGGGGTCTCCCCAGCGTTGCCAAGCAAAGGGTGGGTGGCCCCTGTCTCCCCTCCCTCCAACCCAGGGTTTCCCTTCAGGAAAGAAGCTGCTGGCAGCATTGCTGGGGGTTTCCTGCTGGGGGCTGATGGACGGGGGGCGTTTGTGGACCCCTCCTGGGATGGAGAGGGATAAAAGCCTCCCCCTCCTGTCTGTCTGTGTCTGGGAATCCCGTGTTCATAAGACGAAGGCGTGAATGGGATATTGTTGGTGCGGTGTTGTGGTTGTGTGTTGCATGTAGGTGAAGGAGAGCAGGGGAGGAGGAGGAGGAGGAAGAAGAAGAGGAGGGGGAGCTTAAAGCCCGGGAGGGAACCGAAGGGAACGTGAGAGTAGCAGGCGAGGAGTGGGCAAAATGCCCGAGAAAGGCGGCGGAGGATTTTGGTAGATGTTGTGTTGGACGGAGAAATTGGCATGCATCGGCGTTTTCGAGTGCAGGATTTTAAAACCTTCACCCTCTGCTTCACCCACATGCAACACACAACCACAACACCGCACCAACAATATCCCACCCACGCCTTCGTCTTAAGAACACTTGATCGCTTCTGGTTCTTCTCTTCTGGGACAGTTATAAAGGGAGAATTGCAGGCTTCCTTGAGTAGCTGTAGAAGAAGGGCTTAAGGAACTGTGATTTTTCACTCCTGTTTTGTTCCCTCCTGGGAAAAAATAACCCACGGCCAGCCCCAGGAACAAATCTCCCCCTTTATTGGTAAAATACACAGCGGTCTGCAAATCCACATAAACTCCTTCCACGTCCAACAACCAGCAGCTTTGACTCCATTTTTGCTCCAGGATTTCATCTCCCCAGGACTAGCTGGGCTCCCCTCTAACCTGGGAGGAGACAATGGCACCTGGGACCCCTTGGGGACCCCTCTCCTCAGTGGCATTTATTTGGGGGAGGCTCAAAGGCATCACCCTTTGTCCCCCTAATGTCAAAATGAAGCTTGAAGGCCGTTGCGGGGGTGGGGGATAAAGTGGATAATGGGGTGGGGGGATAAATGTCCTGCCCCGCCCAGGTTTGGGGCATTCGATACCTATTTATTTATTTATTTTATTTATTTATTTATTGCTTTTGTCCATTACACAATGAGGGTTATATTGGGTATACATACAGTAAATATATAATGAAGGTTATAGAGGATATACTCATAGAAGAATATATCTAAGAAAGAATAGAAGAAATCGGAATAAAATACGTCAATGAAAGAATAGAAGAAACATAGGAAAAGAAGAAATATAGAAAAATATATTATAAATATATTATATGATATTATAATATAATATAAATACAGTGATACCTCATCTTACAAACGCCTCATCATACAAACTTTTCGAGATACAAACCTGGGGTTTAAGATTTTTTTTGCCTCTTCTTACAAACTATTTTCACCTTTCAAACCCACCACTGCCACTGGGATGCCCCACCTCTGGACTTCCATTGCCAGTGAAGCACCCACTTTTGCACTGCAAGGATTCCTCTGAGGCTCCCCTCCATGGGAAACCCCACCTCTGGAATTCCATGTTTTTGTGATGCTGCAGGGGGATCCCAGCAGGGGAGTCCCAGCAGCACAAAAACGGGTGCTTCGCTGGCAATGGAAGTCCAGAGGTGGGGTTTCCCAGCAAGGGGAGTCTCAGTGAAATTGCAGCATCGCAAAAACACAGAGGTCTGGAGTCGGGGTTTTGAGGACTTCGGTGTTTTTTGTAATGCTGCGATTTCACTGATGCTCCCTTCACTGGGAAACCCCACCTCCAGTGAAGCACTCATTTTTACGATGCTGGGATTCCCCTGCTGGGATTCCCCTGCAGCATCGCAAAAACACAGAAGTCCGGAGGTGGGATTTTTCATGGAGGGGAGCCTCAGGGGAATCCCAGCAGCGCAAAAATGGGCACTTCGGCTGGCAAAAGGGGTAAATTTTGGGCTTGCACGCATTAATTGCTTTTCCATTGATTCCTATGGGAAACATTGTTTCGTCTTACAAACTTTTCACCTTAAAAACCTCATCCCGGAACCAATTAAGTTTGTAAGACAAGGTATCACTGTATAATATAAGAAATATAGGAAAATAAGTGGGAGTGGTGTCGGAGAAAGTTTTTGCATTTCGTTGAGATATCCACGACATGGAAAACTCATGCCAATTAACACTGAAGCCTCCCTCCCCCCATAAACCGGGCGGGGAGTCTTTCCGTCACCCGCGCAGCTCGAGCCTTTGGTTCCCCCCACCAGAGGCAACAAGACCCCGGTGATGCCGGGTATGGATTCGCCACGGCCCGAAAATCAGCGGCTGCTTCAATCAGAGCACCTTCCTCCACTCCGTCCCAACTCTGGCGCTGCTCCTTTTCTAGGGGAGCTCAATGGAGGCCCCGTCCCCCGAGTGCCCCCTCCGCCTCAGAGAGGTATTTCCTCAGGTCACACCATTGACCTGCGCACTTCCTCAGTGTGTCTTTTAAGACGTTCTCAGTCACCGTCCAGGCCTCCCACAGCGCTGCCGGGAAGAGAGTTTGGAGAGGGCGACCCCGAGGCAGACATGGGGTTGCCAGCCTCCGGTTTACCACCCTTTGCCTCTTTCCGCAAGACGGACAGCAGCCCATCTTCCCAGGTCAGTTGGCACCATAGACAGTTGGGAGCGAGCGGTGTGTGTGTGTGTGTGGAACAGCTGCTTTCTTCGGGAGTCGGGTGGGGGAAGGGAAAGGGCTGGCGTGGAAGCTTTGCATTCCCCTCGCCTGGGGGGTGGGTCTCTGCTCAAACCTGAGAGGGGGCCCTGCTTAACTCTGAGGAAGGGGGGGCTCTCTCGCAGGAGCACTTCCCGCCACCCAAGAGCTGCAACAGGCAAGGCGGCAGCGTAGTGTACGAGAGAGAGAGAGAGAGAGAGCAAAAGAGAGGGAGAAAATGAAAGAAACAAGGAGAAAGAGAGAGAGGTAGAGGGAGGGAAGGAGGGACAGAGAAATAAAGAGACAAGGAGAGAGAGAGAGAGAGAGAGAGAATATTTTGGGGATTTTTTTTTACTAAACTTTTTTAGCCCCCCACCCAAATGGTGTCCCTGTTTCCTAATCTTAAAATCTGGTCACTTTAATCTTCACTCCTTTGTGACTGGATTTAATGAAGCACAGTGGACCGACACCAGCAGATGACATGGCTCCCCAAATCAACACAGACTGTGGACACTTCACACCAGTGTTCCCTCTAATTTTTTGGGGGGGGTGGGCGGAAAAGTATAGTGTCTGAGCGGCAGTCCCTTCGGGACTGGGCGGCACAAAAATAATAAATAAATAAACAAACAAACAAACAAAAAATCCACCCTGTTTTGCCTCAGAGAATTTCAAAATAAAATACTGTACTGTGTGTCTATAACAGTGAGCTCATAATAGGGCAACTCTATCAATATCAAAATGCCACTTAAATAGTTGAGCTAGTTTCAAACTAGATTTTGATTTTCTTTCTCTCTTCCTTACTCCCATTCTTTTTCTTTCTCTTTTCCTTCCTCTCTTTTTTCTATCTGTTTCTTCCTCTCTTCCTCTCTCTCTCCTTCCCTCTCACTCTTTCCCTCTCGGCTTCTGGGCAGGTTTGGAAAACTCTGAGTTGATGATGATTTTTAAGTGAGCAATTGCTCACTGCTCAGCTTAGAGGGAACTATGCTTCACACTGGACTTCAAGCCTCTTGCAGTGGGTGCCTCTCCATTCCCCCTTCATTCTCTGGGTCCTTGGTTTCCACATGAGATGCAAAAGTTTCCAGTTTCTATCCAGAGATGGATAGAAGAAATCATAAAACAAAACAAAAAATAGATTTAAAGCTTGAAATGTTCTTACTAGGAATTATAAAGGGGAAGATAAATAACAATAATCCATATCTTATCCTACATATAATAACAGCAGCCAGAATCACATACTGGAAAGCAGCAACAATTCCTTCGAATACAATGATAATAAGTAAAATTTTAAAATGCATGGAAATGTGTAAATTAGCCGTGGAAATTCATGTTAAAGAGGAAACAGATTTTTTTTAAATGTGGAATAATGGGTATAATTGGTTGGAAGATAGTCACTAAGTTAAATAGTTAGTGATGTATATAGGGCATAAGGTGCAAGGTGGATAGATTTAGACAAGATGTTATGAGATAGAGAAAATTGTAATGGGATGGAGTTTAATGAATTATGTGAATATAGATAAATTAATGAACACGTGTTATAGATACACAGAAAATATACCAATATACAACATTGATAAATGAATATTGTTTAGTGTTTAGGTCTTGTTATGTAATGTCATGTGGTGTTTTTTGAAAGATGGTTTTGTACATATGTATATTTGTATTTATATGTTTTAAAACTGTTCAATAAAATATATTTTCCTTTAAAAAAAGTATATGGAATAAAAAGAAAAAACGGGGAGTGAAAGGCCTTGGGAAGATCTGGGGCTAAATGACTTGGGGAGGGAGAGAGAAGGAGAGAGGGGGGAGGGGGGAGGAAAGGATGGAGGGAAGAGAAAAATACAGGGGAGGGAGGAGTGGTGGGATTTATCTAGTTCTCCCTGGTTCAGGAGGTTGGGATTTCGATCTCGATAGAGACAGATGTAGGTTCCATTGCATGGGCGGAGGGTTGGACTAGATGACCTGCAAGGTCCCTTCCAACTCTGTTCATGTGTTCACCTGAACCAGCTGAATTGCCTGGCCCTAGCCCCTTCTTCTGGCCTCCCCTGCCTGGCCCCGCCCTGCCTCACCCCTTTCCTTCTGAGTGCCCTCCCTCCCCCCAGAAAACGACCTGTCTCAAGATCACGTGGATCCCTTGGGCTCAGGCAATGGGATTCCCCGCCGGTTCCCTCTCTGCGCCAAGCGAAGGAATCGAAAAAAGGCTGCTGAGCCCAGAATGGAGTTTCCTCGAAATTAGGAATTATGAGCTTCCAGAAAGGAGTAGGACCAATGGTAATTCTCCCTTCTCCAGCGTCATCGGTCTCCGGGCAAACTCTCCCTTGACTTCAGCCCCTGGAGGAGAGAGTTCCGCCCAGAGAAACCAAAATCCCCCCCCTCCCACTTTCCCCGCTTCTCTCCTCCTTCAGGTGAAGCCACAAAGGACTCTGCCCAGAAGCCGATGACGCTCAAACAGGGAGAATTCCCATTGGTGCTGTTCCTCGTTCTGGCCCCGCCCACCTCCAACGGCCGAGATAAACGCTTCCTCGCGACACCCGCGCCCCCCCATGCGGATTCTTTCTCTGGGGCTGGAAGCATCTGGCTGCACACACACACACACAGAGACACACAGAGAAAGAGAGAGAGAGAGAGAGAGACACGTTTCCCCTCAGGGAAATTTGCATAATCCATCGTAAAACAAAAGGTTCCTTTTTATTATTTTTATTATCATGGCATAAAATAGAAAATAAAAGTAGTAAAGAAACGAGGTAGGGGGAAAGAGGGGGGAGAAAAAGTGGAATAAAGAGGGGGAAAAGAAAGGGAGAGGAAAGGAAAAAGAAAAGGAAAGGAAAGAAGATAGAGTAAGGACAGAAGGAGAAAGGAAAGGAAAAGAAGGTGAAGGAAAAGAAAGGAAAGAAGATAGAAGAAGGAGAGAATATGCAAAAAAGAAAGGGGAAGGAAAGGAAGATAGAAGAAGGGCAGAAAGGGAAAGGAAAGAGAAAGAAAGCAAAAGGAAAGGGAAAGAGAAATGAAGGGGGAGGGGGAAAGGAAAAGGAGCTAGAAGAAGGACAGAAAGGGAAAGGAAAGAAAAAGAAAGGGAAAGAATAAGGGAAAGGGAAAGGAAGGGGAAGAGGAGGGAAAGAGAAAGGAAAGAAGACAGAGGAAGGACAGAAAGGGAAAGGGGTGGAGTGGGGCGGAAGGGCTGAAGAGCCAAGTCTCAGGATCTCCGGGATCCCTTTGGGTCAGGTAGTGGGTCCCGCCGGTTCCCCCTCTGCCCAAAGGGAAGGGGTCGCTGCGGGAAGAATGCATAGATTTGGGGGTTGAGAGGGGAAAGGGGGGTTTCATTTCAAAGCCTGATCTTAGCTGCCCTGCCCTAACTGGTGATGGGGGGGGGGTTAAAAAGAAAAGAAAAGAGAGAGAAACGGAGGGGTGGGCGTGGGCTGGTAAGGAGAGAGAAGGCAACTCGTATCCCCTTATGCACAGCTGCTCCCAGTCCAGGGAGAGGGCACAATCGAGAGGCGCCCTGGACCCTAAGCTCTGGGTTGCCTCCAAAGTAAAAAACCTCCTTAGCTGCTGGCTGGCCTTTTGCTTTATGCACCTCAGGAAAGCGGCGCTGATTGGCCACCGCAGCCTGCTTGATTCTCTCTCCTCGCCCTCCCTTTGCCCCATCCCGGCTAGCCTGCTGGCTAGCATAACAACGCATGCGTAAATGATTTAAAAAATAAATTTAAAACTTTTTTTTTTTTAAGATGTGATCCTGCCGGTCTGCTAAAAATTTCATTACTCCCGTAGCGTTCCCTCCCCCCTTGTGGGCAGCAGCCCATGACGGGGTCTCGGGTGTTGCGGGCGGGGACGGAGACGGAGGGTCACGGAAGGGGGAAGGGGGTGGATGAGCGGCTTACTCTGGCTGGATGCAAAGCCCAGTATGCTGACGTGAACTCTCGGGGCGAAAGAAGCAGGGGCCCCTCCCTTCTCTTAAAGGTGCAGCTGCCGCTACCACGCGCTTGACAGGGGCAAAAAATTTGGGGGGGGGAGAGAAAAAAATTCTGCCAGGTTGTTTGGACGGGAGGAGGGGGCAGATGGTCACAGCCGGGAAGCAGCCCTTGCAAAGAAGGGAGCCCCAAAAGGAGGGAGACCCCCACCCACAAAAACAAATGAGGCAGGCTGGATCCCTGTACTTCACCCGAGCGGGGCCCCCTCGCCTCGGAAACGTATTTCTTCAAGTCGCGCCATTGGCCTGCGCGCTAGCTTGGCGCGTCTTTTAAGACGCTCTCCGACGCCGGCTAGGCCTCCCACAGCGCTGCCGGGAAGAGAGTTTGGAGAGGGCGACCCTGAGGCAGACATGGCGTTGCCGGCTTCCGGTTTGCCATCAGCCGCCATCTTCCCAGGTCAGTTGGCCTCACAGACGGTTGGGGACGGGTGGGTGGATGGGGGTGGAACAGCGCGCGCTCTGCCCGCGCTCAGAGGCAGCGTCATTTTCTTTCGGAGACGGGGGAAGAGCCAGCGTGGAAGGTAACCCCATGCCTTGGGGGGGGATATCTCCGCTCAAACCTGAGAGAGGGGCCTCGCTTAACTCTGAGGAGGGGGGACTCCCTTTGTCGGAGTGGGGTGGGGTCTCTCGCAGGAGCGCCAGGGAGGGAGGGGGGATTCGTGGGAAGGCGCCTCCTCTTCTCCCTCACTCCTTTGTGAGGTGAATTTTTGTGACGTGTTCAAAAGTAATCAAAAGCAATCAAGGCTATAATTTGAGCCTCGTGTTTAGTTTACTTGACAGCTATTTTGGTGGCACCCTCAAAACTCTTCCAGATGTAGATACAACTGTGCCAGCAGTAAACCTGTGGGCGGTTTTGCTTGGTTTTTTATTTTTATTTTAAATTTTAGAACGTAAACAACTGCTTTTCAGTAATTATGGGTTTTTAATGCACAGTCTTTTCAATGTGCCCTCAAATGCTTGGAGGCAGGATAATTAAGTCATAAAAATATACCTTTAAAACAAGCCCCAATTTTTAGAGCTCATAGGTTTTAATCTATTTTTTTAAAATATATTTTTATTAATTTTCATAAAAGACAAACAGGACATACATACATTTAACATATATTTGGGGCTACAATTACCCCACTTATTGTAGAAGTCTTTCTAATACAAAAAAGAAATATACTAATATTTTGTAAAATCAATGTAGTAATTTAAATGAAAAGAAGAATTTTTGTTTTTATGTAATTTAACCATTAATACCTATAATTATAGAAAAATAAACTATTGTAATACATTAACATACTTTCAGGTCTTTTTTTGTTGTTGAACCATGCATAAACTTTATTCCAAATATTGTAAAAATCTGATTCTTCTTGGTTATTTAGCCGCCTTGTCATCATATCCATTTCAGGTTTTTTAACTGGATGTTAGTTAACCAAAGTTGTATAACCAGTGGATGGGCACACAAATCAAACTGAATAAATAAGATACTATAACCATTATACAATGCTTCAAATTCTAGTATTAGAAGAAAGTGCAATATTTATGGACTTTTCTCAGAATTTTCTAAGCCTTCGATTTGCCCTCCTTTTCTACATGTTTTCCCCCAAATAAGACATCTCCTGATAATAAGGCCAATTGGGCTTTTGAGTGCATGGCAATAAGGCCAAGTGCATATTTTAGGGTTCAAAAATATAAGACAAGGTCTTATTTTCAGGGAAATACAATATGTATGTAGGTAAGCATGCAAGTTGATCTATTGGAGAACCCCATCTGATTCAGGAAAAATAAGCATTCCCTTTAAAAAATGAAGGGAAAAGAAAAAAAATTCCATATTTAAGAAAAGAAGGAAAATATATTTTCATCCGTCATCTTTTAATTTTTCCAAAACCTATACTTTTTATTACTACCTATAAAAACTGTGAATGAACCAGGTCATATTTCCCTAATGTTATTTATACTCCTTAATATAAAATAGCCTATACTAGTATAGGACTGTTTGGTTTTTAGCTTACACAACTATTTTCAGTAGATCAGGCTAGGGATTAATCTGAAATCTAATGTTATTTGGATGATTCCTGTTTATGCAAAGTGTGAATACACTATATTTCGCATGCTGTATGCAAATATGATCTTTTTGATAATGAGCTGAAAGGATGAAAACTTGAAAACTAAAACTAAGGACATAAAATATTACCAATATTTTAAAAATTGTTTATTAAAGCAAACCTATGATGAATGAAAAGTCAGAAAACTTGGATCATACATATAAAAGTCGAGCATTTAAAAAGCAGAGATCCAGAGAAAATGAAAACTATTTAATAAGGATCTTAATAAAATAAATTCTTCAAGGGACAGGGGAGAAATAGTGGACAGGGGTGAAATATAAAGAGATAAAGAAAAATCACAAAAGGAAGAAAGAAGAGGGGGAAAATCTTAGGGTTAGGGTTTTGTCCAAATAGGGCATAAAAATGACTGCATAGAATAAAAGTGGCTAATATTTTTCCTCTTATTTCTACTTAAGAGAAGGGAGCTTCAACTAGTCAGAAGAGCAAAGTTCCACAAGCCTTCAAGACTCCCTATTTGCATTCTTCCTCAGATGTGTTTGTCTTTGCCAGATTAGGGCTCTTTTCTTCTAAATGTAGCTGAATTTAGAGATACTTATAAGGAGCAATAACCAACAGGGCAGCAGCAGCAACAGGGTTTCACTGATTTCTCTCTTCACTGGTTCCTTGGAAAAGAGTCTTTTGATTGGCCTCAAGTTCCTGTCTCAAAAAGAACCTCAGACAAACAGGTGGGGTGTTCCTTTAACACTGGTTACAAACCCCACATTTACAGAGCAGCAAATCCTGAACTATGTCTGTTGGTCATTTCCAGTATTTTCCTCCTATTTCTTGCCTTTGTTGAACATTTGCCTGAAAGGGGGCTGGCAGGATATAGGGACGAAAAGCGCCCCAGGGTCCAGATGGGGAAGACATTTCGATAGGAGCTGCAGCTGATAGCACAAGTCTTGTTGAATACATCCTCAGTATTCTCCTATAAGCAAAAGAAGAAATACAATGTATACAGGGGAAGAGCCTTCTCTGTGGTGGCCCCGACCCTTTGGAACCAACTCCCCCCAGATATCAGAGTTGCCCCCACCCTCCTTGCCTTTCGTGAGCTCCTTAAAACCCACCTCTGTCGTCAGGCATGGGGGAATTGATACTTTCCCTCCCCCTAGGCTTATAAAATATATGCATGGTATGCTAGTATGTATGATTGGTTTCTAAATTGGGGTTTTAAATTAACTTAAATATTAGATTTGTTTACATTGTATTATTATTGCTGTGAGCCGCCCCGAGTCTGCGGAGAGGGGCGACATACAAATCTGATTAATAAATAAAATAAATAAATAAATGTAAAGCTTCCTTCTCTTCTTTCCTGTGCATTTCATAGCACAAAAGATCCCAAAGGAAAGGAAAATAAAACACATCTGAGTCACCTGCCATCTAACATACATGACCACATATTTTAGGAAGCTTCTAAGATGCTTATTTTATTTATTTGTTTGTTTGTTTGTTTGTTTGTTTTATTTGTCATACAAATATATTGTATTATAGTATGTTTAACATAATATAAGTATAAAGTAGAGATAGAAAAGATAAAAAGACATTAGAACAGGAAAGGTAGGCACAATGGTGCACTTATGCACACCCCTTACAGACCTCTTAGAAAAGGGGAGAGGTCTATTGTAAATAATGTAAGGTTGAAGATTTTGGGATTGGGGGAAGAAACAACAGAGTCTGGCAGTGAATTCCAGATGTTGACCACTCTATTGCTGAAATCGTATTTTCTGCAGTCTAGTTTGGAGTGATATACATTTAGTTTGTATCTGTTGCATGTTCTTGTGTTGTTGCTGTTAAAGGTGAAGTAGTAGCTAACGGAGTATGTTGTGATGTATGATTTTTATGAACAACTGTTCATCAGTTCGGATAAGACGTAGCTGTAAATTTTATAAACATAGTAATTGAAGTCTGGAGGAGTAAGGTAATTTGTTGTGTGAAGAGTGGAGGACTCTTCTTGTGAAGTGCAGTATTTCTGGACTCCTTCAATTGTATTAATGTCTGTTATGCAGTGTGGATTCCATACAGGTGAGCTGTATTCAAGAATTGGTCTGACAAATGTTTTGTATGCTCTGGTTAGTAGATCGGTGTTTCTAGAGAAGAAGCTGCGTAGAATTAAGTTTGTGACTCTTAGTGCTTTTTTGGCAATGTTGTTGCAGTGGGTTCTGGCACTTAGGTCATTGGGAATGAATACTCCAAGGTCTTTGACTGAGTGAGGGTCTTCTTCTGCTACTTCAGTTTGTCCAAGTTGAGTTGTCTTGTATATCAAAAGACTAAAATGTCTACACACTTTAAGGATAATGTAGGAGTTAAAAAGGGAGGCATTTGCTGCTGTTGAAATGGATTTAACCAAGAAGGGTATCAGAATAAATCAAAACTGAACCCCTGATACTCTTGCAAAGGCAGTAATGGCAGGTGCTTTTTGTTCTCCATACATAGTTAAGCTTGATGCCAGGAACCTCATGAGAGCTTAAGGATAACCCACTGCATTTTAATTAATATATTAATTATCATTTAGCATATAGCAATAGCTTTGGGGATGGTATGGTTATCCACTGACTGAGCTGCTTTGTTAGGCAGGAATAATAGCAATTGATGGGAGCCCCACCATCTGCCTTCCTGCTGAAGAATGGTTGTCCATTAAGGTGATGGACAAGATCCAGGTACCAAGTTCTCAGGAAAGCTTTGAGTGTAGAAATATTATTGATAAGATAAAAGTCTTAGCAAACCTTGTAAGCTTTGGTTGAACTATGTTACTACTGAAATGTATGCATTACCGGTATTAATTTTTACTATTTAGGTCTTCTTGTGTTATGTAATGTCATGTGGTGTCTTTTGAAAGTTGGTTTTGTACATATGTATATTTGTATTTATATGTTTTTAAAACTGTTCACTGGGGGGGAAACGTCTCTCTCTGTGTGTGTGTGTGTGTGTGTGTGTGTGTGTGCGTCTGCGTGTGTGCGCGTGTCGTGTGTGCAGCCAGATGTTTCCAGCCCCAGAGGAAGCATCCGCGGTTCTGCATTGGGAAGGAAGGGGGTTTCTCTGCCGTTGGAGGTGGGAGGGGCAAGAACGAGGGACAGCACCAATGGGAATTCTCCCTTCTGCAGCGTCATCGGTCTCCGGGCAGACTCTCCCTTGACTTCACCCACTTTAGGAGAGAGTTCCGTCCAGGGTAAGATCCCCCCTCCCTCCCTCCCCCACTTTCCCCGCTTCTCTCTCTCCTCCTTCAGGTGAAGCCACAGAGGACTCTGCTCAGAAGCCGATGACGCTCAAGCAGGCAGAATTCCCATTGGTGCTGTCCTTCGTTCTGGCCACTCCCACCTCTAACGGCAGAGATAAACGCATCCTCCCGACACTCGCCCCCCCCCCCCGGCCCCATGCAGAACTCGCGGATTCTTCCTCTGGGGCTGGAAACATCTGGCTGCACACACACACAGAGAGAGAGAGAGAGACTCCCCCCCAGCGAAATTTGCATAATCCATTCTAAAACAAAAGGTTCCTTTTTATTATTGTTATTATCATGGCATAAAATAGAAAATAAAAATAGTAAAGAAACAAGAAAAGGGGGAAAGAGGGGGGAGAAAAAGTGTGGAATAAAGATGAAAAGAGAAAGGGAAGGAAATAGAAGGGGGAGGAAAGGAAAAGAAAGGAAAAAGGAGGGGAAAGGAAAGAAGATAGAAGAAGGAGAGAATATGCAAAAAAGAAAGGAAAAGGAAAAGAAGATAGAAGGACAGAAAGGGAAAGGAGGGGGATAGAAGGGAAGGGCTGAAAAACCAAATCTCAGGATCTCCCGGATCCCTTTAGCTCAGGCAGTGGGATTCCCCGCCAGTTCCCCCTCTGCGCAAAGCGAAGGGATCGCAGAGAGGCTGCCCAGCCCAGAGTGAGGCTCCAGGCGACGCCCAGCCGGAGAAACACCAGAGGGGCCGAGAAAGGCCGCCTACCACCAGCCAGGCCCGTTGTGCGAGGAGGCCCCGAACCCCCCGCGGCTCTTTCGGAAGGGGTGGAGAGGAGGCGTCCGCTCAGCCCCAGAGACGGAGGGGCTGCGTTTGGGGGGGGGGGAGCATTTGCCTGCAATTTCGGAAGACGGAGGGCCCAGAAAAGCGGAAGGACCAATGGGAACCCTCCTTTCTCTAACGTCATCGGTCTCCCTGGTCTTCACCCGAGGGAGGCGAGTGCAGGGGCAGAGAGAGAAGCTGAAGAAGACAGGATCTTCAGAGCGGGGGAGGGAGGGGGGACAATTTCAGTCTTGGGGGGCCGCAGCTCAAGGGGCAGTCATGGCAGCCCTGGAGGGGAGGGTGGACTTCCTTCTCTCCCCCCCCCCCCAATCCATCCATCCATCATGCAGGGGGGCTGGCTGCAACGGGGTCCGTTTCCCAGAGAAGATTTCTGCCGCAGGCAGAGGTGCTGCGCTGGAGAAGAAGGGAGAGACGCCTCACAGCCAGGGAAGACTTGGGGGGGGGTCACAGAAACCCCTCCGACCCAAAGGGGAACTACGGAAAGCCCTCAGCTGAACCAGGGAGGCAGAGAGGATCTGCAGGGATCTAATCCTGCCGGATCCTCTCCCCAGACCCTCCCCACCTTCCCGGGGGAATCCTCCGCTGGGCTCTCTCGGGAAAGGCGATTTTCTTCCCCCAAACACGCGTGTCTCTCGCTCGGAACGTCTGGACGAAGCAGCCCCTTCAGATTACTCACCCCTCGACCCCGATTGTGTCGGAATCTCCCTCTTTCTGCGGGTCAGGATCCCCTTTTCCTCGCCAAGCAGCCTCTCTTTCAGCAGAGAAAAATAGAGAAAGAGACATTTTGGAGGGAGGGGATGAAATATAAGAGTGCAGACATATTGTGGACTCTGATGAGTTTTCTCCGAAGGAATTTGCATATTTGGGCTGTGAAACAGGAAGCACCCCTAAAACAAAGGCTCTTCTTTTATTATTTTTATGAAGGTTAGCCGGGTACAAAATAGGAAATGAAGGTAGCCAAAGTGATCCACGGGATCTTGAGACAGATTGTTTTCTGGGGGGGGGACCCTCAGGAGGGGAGGGGTGAGGCAGGGCCGGGTCAGGGAAGGGAGGCCAGAAGGAGGGGCCAGGGCCAGGCAATTCAGCTGGTTCAGATGAACACATCAGCAGAGTTGGAAGGGTCCTTGAAGGTCACCTAGACCAACCCTCCACCCAAGCAATCTTCTCCTGCCATTCACAAACAAGGCAAGCGTGGAAGAGGAGCAGAGAAAATGCTTGAGGCATAAATTGTAGTGGAAAATTAAAGGGCCTGAAAACTGCTATATTATTGCTCTGCTTGAAAGAAAAAAACACAGTGGAAATTTCATTACAAACTTTATTTTTTTAATTTACTTTATTTATTTTTATTTTGATGCAATGTACAGAAAGAAAAAATAATAATCCCAAATTGAAATCCCAAACAGCTGTTCTGCTGAACACTTTCTGCAACGGAGGTTTTATCAGGAATTATAAAAAAAGGAAAAACTTTTAAAAGAAATAATTATATAAGAGGGATGAAGATTTCCCTTCCAAGCTGAGAACTGACCAAACCTGGAATTTCTCATAATTCTGGAATTCTCATGGAAAGGATCAGAGAACCAGACTGGTACTTGGTCCCAACAGCTTCATCCTGACCTCTTTTTCTACTCATTCTCTCTCACAAACACTTTTAGCTGCTAATAAGTGCCCACATTATTATCTATAAGCGTTCACATTCAGTAGCTGTTGCTGAACAGCTGAATTCCTCTGAAGTTTACAAATATCTCTTTAGCAACATTTATTGAAAGAGGATGGAGCTGCAAGAATACCCATTGGTCAACAATTTCCAACTTTGAAACACATAGATATGGTTTTCTTTGACTCTTGCATACTATTTAAATGGAAATCAAATGAACATCACATTAATAATTTTTCCAATATCACAATGGTGTTATATATCATGTTTTTACATTTATTCTGGCTGTGAGATGCTCTTTTGTGTTCAGGTCTGGCCTCAGAAGGATAATGTAGCACTTGGGGATGAAGATGCAACCCAGCAGACCAGCACTGGAGGCCAGGATGGAAAACACCTGAACAGCCACCATATATTTCCCTTTGGTGCTCAGGTAGGTGGGCACAAAAGTCACCCAGACACTGCAGAAGACCAGCATGCTGAAGGTGATCAGCTTGGCTTCGTTGAAGGCCCCAGGCAGATTCCTGGCCAGGAAAGCCACCGTGAAGCAGATGGCAGCCAGGAAGCCCATGTAGCTGAGGGTGACGTAGAACATGACAACAGCCCCTTCGTTGCATTGCAGGATGATTTCTCCATGCTGGGAGTGGAGATCAGATTCAGGGAAGGGGGGAGAAACCGCCAACCAGATGGAGCAGATGACAATTTGGACAGCAGAACAAGACAGGATGATGGAGTTGGCCAAACTCTTCCCCAACCATCTCTTCATTTGGTTTCCTGGCTTTGTGGCCAGGAAAGCCAGCACCACTGTGATGGTTTTGGCCAAGAGAGAAGAAACAGCAACTGAGAAGATGATGCTGAAAACTGTCTGTCGGAGAAGGCAGGTGGCTTTTCTTGGTTGACCAATGAAGAGAGAAGAAGACAAGAAGCAAAGCAGGAGGGAGACCAGGAGGATGTAGGAGAGGTCCCGGTTGTTGGCTTTGACAATGGGGGTTTCTCGGTATTTAATGAAGATGATTAAAACAAGGTCTGTGATTAAGAACAACAGGAGGGCAAAAGAGACCAGGATGATGCCCAGAAAGTCTTCATAAGACAGAAAGGTTATAACTTTGGGGATACATTGGACTTTGCGCTCATTAGGATATTTATCATCTGGACACTTGGTGCAATTTTTAGTATCTAAAAAATAAAAAGCAATATTTCTTTTATATATTTTTTACATTACAAGAAAAATCATTTTTGGACAACACTTAATTTCAGGAATATTTTCCGAGAACTATTTCTGAACTATTTCATTCAAAAGAGCTAAGAAGGGTATTTTTTAAAAATGTAGCTAGGTATATAAAGTTGAGTGGAGTCCTAGGATGTTAATTATTTTCTGTGTAGTGTGTAGAATCTTCATAGGAACCTGTATTATTAGAGGTTAATAATGAATCATATAATCTTTTAGCCAAACATCCTGAGTCCTGCCCCATGGCAGTGAAAGGGACTTGGAGAATGCCTAGAGTATCCTATAATAACTGGAAGCAATATGCAATTAAGGAGAAACTTCCTAACAGTGAGAACAATTAACCAGTGGAACAGCTGGCCTCCAGAGGTTTTGTGTCCTTCAATATTGGAGGTTTTAAAGAAGATATTGGACATTGACTTGTCTGAAATGATATAGATCCATGATGGCAAACTACGGCACAGGTGCCAGAGGTGGCACGCAGAGCCCTCGCTCTGGGAATCTGTGCCATTGCCAGCTGATCTTCTGATTTCCAGTGCAGGCAGTGGAGAAACAGCCTGAAAACAATCTGGAAAATGGTCCAGAAAATTGCCAAAAGAAAGACAGTTTTCACGCTGTTTTTCAGACCAAAAAGGACCTGGGAAACAGCCAGAAAATGCCCCCAAAATGGCCAAAACAGGCATGTTCACGCTGGCCAGCTAGTCTTTGAGTTTCCAATGCTCCAGCATGTGTATCTGCATGTTCTGGTTTGGGCGCTCGGTGCAAAAAAGGTTCACCATGACTGGTATAGGTTCTCCTATTTGAACAGGGGGTTGGACTAGAAGACCTCCAAGGTCTCATCCAGCTCTATTTTCATTGATCGATGGATCGATATGATGGGCAGAATACTGTATTTGTGTAAGGAGTTCTCCCCAACACTATCCACAACACCACATGATGGACCTTCTCAATGATCCTCAAGGGGAGGCCAATATACAGTGAATTGCCAGGTCTTTCAGAAGGTGGATCTGAAGGAATTCATCAAGTTTCAAAGATCTCAGATGGTCCTAGAAAGGGAAACTTAGCAGCACTTCTCCAAACTAAAAAGCATAAGAGATATTTTCTCTGCTGTTAGTAAAGATTGACCAGTCTTCTACCCCCTCCTCCCGTCTCTTCCCAGCCCTCCTTCAAAGTCTTTTTGATTTACTTCCTTTTAGATAAGAAATTGTACAGGTTTAAAAAAAACAGGTTTGCTCCAATCTGCCTTTTAAATTGCACTTTCATGAAAATGTTGTGGATGGATCCAGTTCCACCAAGCCTCCCATTTTCCTCAGGGTCACCCACCTTTCTGAGTGGAGAAGGTCCCCTCCGGACAAGGAACGCAGTCGTAGCAGCAAACTGGCTCTCCTTCCCGAGCCCTCTTGACAAATCCAGGATGACAACTTTCCACACATTGGGACTCAGGCAGGGACTGAGCAGAAAAAAGAGAATGTGTTAGGAAATACGTTAGGACTGCCCATCTATAGAAATGGTAGGTAAAAATGGCAGGAGACAATTAGCCTCTGGTCTTCATTGAGGTTAATATGAAATCTGACTTCTTCTAAACAGATGCAGGAGGTATAACAACTGGCAGATTGTTCATTTAATTCCTCCCTTTTGGTTTTGCAATTTAACATTACAATAAAGTACTTTTCTATTTAATAAAGTCTGGAGTAATGGAATTGCAGCAAAAAGATTTAAGTAGAATGATATATTCATATTAAAACTGAGAATAAAGTTTACTGCAAAAGGTTAAGGAAACTTTTATTTCATTCAGGTTTTTTAAATGTAGAATAAAACTGTGATGAAGAAAGAAACCTCTGACCATTAAGATCATGAAAGATTTCCATAAAACATGGCAAAACATGGTCCTGTCTACTGAAGAACTTCCATTGGATGACACCAACTGGCATGGAAGGCCAACCACCCTGGAGACTCTAGGCTTTCCTCACTTGAAATGGGACCTCAGGCTTTGGAAAACAGAGAAAAGACAGCAAAATTTCTCCCACCTTATTAAGCAACTTTAGCCGTGAAAGAGCATCTTGGTTGATAGAAAGTCTCTGTCTTACAAAATACGCCAGATCCTCTCTCTTGCCATTCCCCTTGGGGAGAACCAAGAAGCTGTCAATGGCCAGATCTGCTTTTCTCTCTCCCTTTTGGTCCAAATACAGTTTTTTATGAGAAATGTTCCAAAATTCATTCTTCTCCAGAAAGGGATGAAACTAGAATGGAAACATCCAGGAATTTGAAATACAGAGTTTCTTATCCCACATTGAATCTTTCTTGTAGAATTGTCTCATCTCCAAATATGGTTCAATAATACTGCCATTATCTTCAAAAGTGAATGAAAAAGTTTGAGAAAAAATAGTCAATCATATACTGAGAAAATATAGAGAAAATATAATTGACACAATTGGTCAATTATAGGCACGGTTGACCTATCCAGATTCCTAAGAGGTCAGTAAGAGGTCACTAGAGTGCCTTCCATCCCCTGTCCTATTGCTCTCCTATATCTCCTAGACCTTTCTTCTATTCCTATATCTCTTCTTCTATTCTTTCATTGATTTGTTCTATTACTATATCTTCTTTTCTATTATGTCTTAAGTATATTTTACTATGAGTATCTCCTCAGCGTCTACGGAGAGGGGCGGCATACAAATCCAATAAATTATTAATTATTATTATTATAACCTTCATCATGTATTTTACTATGTGTATATAGATATATACCCACTAAATCCCTCATTGTGTATAGGACAAAATAAATAAATAAATAAAATAAAATAAAATAAACCACAGGTAGATTCCCAGAAAGCACGGGGGTTTATCAAGAA